>NC_092296.1:5314425-5446925 GCF_036320965.1 Panulirus ornatus
GAGCCACGGCTTCCTGCTCAGATTTAATCTGGAATATATTTCTTTTAATCTAATTTTGCGCAGATTCTGAACCCGATACAACACCAGATGTAAAGTGTGAGCAGTGTTGTGAAAGGGTCACAGTGTGTGTGGTGAGGGGTTGCGACACACACGTTGTTATGTAGTGAGGGATTGCGACACACAGGGTGTTGTGTGGTGAGGCGTCACAACACACGGGGTTGTAATAAGGCACAACACAAGTGGTGTTCCCGTCATTACAACACACGCTAACAAAGCCTCATCTGCCGTCCATAGTGACCTAGTACTCTCGATACACCCCTGGTGCTGGGCCTCACCCAGGGCACAGCTGGCAGGGCCCAGGACCTGGTACCTGGGGCCCCCTGCACCTGTGTGTTACTTGGGGACAGCTTCCCCACAGCCCACAAGAAGGACCCCAATGTTCTCTCGTACTGATGGTGATCCTTTACCCCTACTCTACACCTATTACTCCGACTTCTGCTCTGATTCTGTTTCTGGGCCTACCCCATTACCGAGGCCAGGATCTAACACCTTTGATTTCGTCTTTACGTCTTTACTTATCTAGATAGACGTAGGCAATAGCGTTTCAGTGAGAGCCTGGGTGAAGGTGCATGGCTAAAGGGTTGGTGGAGGCCAGCATAAAGTGTACTGTGGGTAAATCCACGTAGAAGGGTATACCAACAGAAGGCTTGTACATTAAGACAAATGGGTTACAGTAAGGTTCATGGCTGTGTCATAAGACCCACAGAGTACATCACCGAGGCTGCTGGGGAGGAGAGAACAATGTAACAGCCACAGAAACATGCGTATATATATGTGCGCACATGATGACGGTGCACATCAGGGAGTGGCAGATTGTGGACACAGTACAAAGATTTCTTCAAGGTTATCACAGCCAGTAATCATAGTGATCTGAAAGTGACTGACCCTGAGGCCGGAAACCATTGATCTTCGACTCTTGTAATGCTGAAGCGTTTGTCTGTCTATCTTTCCAGCACAGAGCCGACACTTGGGAGATTTCGAATCATAAGCGTACGTAACACCTCGCCTTCTTTGTGACATGATATCTATCGTCTAAATCGATGGATCGTTTCGGTACATAAAGATTATATTCCAATAAAGTTATGTCATATTTTCGACCTATTTTTCTTATGTTTTTCACCCTTGCGATGGTAGTTGTCAACAAGCATTAATTCTGGTGTTGGCCCCACGGTAACCCCTCCGCCTTGTCCAGCGTTAGGGCTTGGGTAGAGAGGCGTCACATTACCAACATGGGGACCTGCTCCTGTGGTCCTCCTCCTCCTCCTCCCCACCAGCTTGACTGTGGTGGTGGTGGTAGTGGTGGTGAGGAGCGTGAGGGAGGGGAGGAACCTTGTCAGCTCCTTTGCCGTGGTGTTGGTAGGGTTGACGAACCCCTCCTCCCTGTGTGGACCACTTGGCTCTCGTGGTAACGGCGTCTATACTCGACATTTCTGACTCTCGAACATTATGATGAGGTTACACTAACACTCATCTTTTCATGTGATTAAAGACTTAATTAGGGTCAACGAGACAAAAAGACAGTTTACGGTAGTTATAAATAAACTTATCTAAGCTTACGACTAATGATAATTGTTCAGCTATCAAAGAGACAAGAATGAAAACAGGAAGTAGACACTGCTATAGCCAGACACAAGACCTGCACAAGTTAGACGTGACAACAGCAATGTCATAGCTACAATCTATACGACGTAAAGCTAGCAACGTCATCTAAATCTATATCTATACCTCATCTAAGACACTCACCTAAACCATTATGATGTACCCTTAAACTTAAAGTGCTATACCCTAGACTTAAAACATTAGCTTTCAATTCTCATATGACCTTCCCCACCATAGTAAGACATAGGAGCGTCGCCCTATATAACACTCCATAGGCCTACCACAGCA
Organism: Panulirus ornatus; assembly: GCF_036320965.1. Classification (NCBI taxonomy): domain Eukaryota; kingdom Metazoa; phylum Arthropoda; class Malacostraca; order Decapoda; family Palinuridae; genus Panulirus; species Panulirus ornatus. The sequence continues at coordinate 5,316,373 of NC_092296.1, forward strand.
CCAGAACTCTCCATATATGAATCAGGTCGAGATATACGCTCAGGCCTGACCTTATATGGCTGGCTGGGGGGAGGGAGGGGCCCCATGAAGCCCTACCTGGAGGGATGCAGACAGGTTCATGAGAGGGTGGAGGGCAGTGGAGGGGTGGAGGTTAGTGGAGAGTGGAGGGCAGTGGAGAGGTGGACAGTGGAGGGCGGAGGGAAATGGATATGGAGGGCAGTGGATGGTAGAGGGTGGAGGGCAGTGGAGGATACAGGACTGGAATGGTGGATACTAAAATGTCAACCCCCTCCCTCCCTCCCTCCTTCCCCTGTCGACCTATTTAGGTCTACCAGTTGCCAGGGGTCATTAAGGCCGTTAGCGTCAAGCTATTACTGTACAACCGACGACCTTAAAGAAAAAAAAAAGTTTAACTGCCTCTTCAGGCGTCGAGGACAAGTCCACGGCCACACACCCACGTGGGTCACGCTAGTTCACAGGAGACGGGAGGGCTGTGGGGTACAGGGGCGGTACAGCTGTGGGGTACAGAGAGAGAGAGAGAGAGAGAGAGAGAGAGAGAGAGAGAGAGAGAGAGAGAGAGAGAGAGAGAGAGAGAGAGAGAGAGAGAGAGAGAGAGAGAGAGAGAGAGAGAGAGAGAGCATAAAGCAAGAGAGACCTGTCGGGATGTGGGGTTACGGCCGACGGTGTAAACAAACCCCACTGGAAAGAGGCGACGCGGCGCTCCCCGAGGCTGTAGGACAACGGAGGAGACGGAACGAGGGCGAGAGCGACCTGTCGTAATCAAGTAATCAGCTGGTGGCCTGTCCCCGTCACGCCCCTAGTACCTTCAGTGGAATACGGCTCCCTTCATAACAAACAAGCCCCCAGATCCCACTGAGACATGAGGAGAGGTCTCTTCTCTCTCTCTCTCTCTCTCTCTCTCTCTCTCTCTCTCTCTCTCTCTCTCTCTCTCTCTCTCTCTCTCTCTCTCTCTCCGTCATGTTGGTCGTGCCGACCCTGGTATATCTACCAGCAGGTTTTACTAATTTCAGCCGAACATAAGTGGCCTAATCTGTAACACTGGTCACTTAAGCAGCAAATCCGGTTATCTTTTTTTTTTAATCCCGTAAACCTTGTGGTACGACCCTTAAGCATTGCGGTACGACCCTTGAGCCTTGTGGTACGACCCTTGAGCCTTGTGGTAAGACCCTTGAGCACTGTGGTACGACCCTTGAGCCTTGTGGTACGACCCTTGAACACGATGAATCAGGGTTAAAGGTCAGGCCATCGTACACAAGGGTCGTACCGTTACCCTCGGGTCGTACCGTCGTGCTCACGGGTCGTTCCGTCGTGCTCATGTTCCCGCACGATCGGGTACATTCAAGTTTCTTATGCTCAGTCGCTTTCGGACAATAATTTGTTAAAAAAAAAAAAGACTAGGTGTGTGTGTGTGTGTGTGTGTGTGTGTGTACATAGGAAGGGGTGTTGGAGGGGGAGGAGGTGGTGGCCGAATGGTGGCGCTGTTACTGAATAAAACCGAGACGAGTTCAGATAATGATAATAATGATAATGGTAATAATAATAATAATAATAATAATAATAATAATAATAATAATAATAAGATAAGGGGGCCTAACAACCATCTGGGTCATTAAAACCGTCTCTAATAAGTCATAACCACCAATCGAGAATCTTAAGCACCTTCGTCAGCAGTTCAAGATAATAATGATAATTCATAAGCCTACATACGCACTTGACTGCCTGTATCGCTCATCATGCACTGGTGTATCCTCGCAACGCGGTCTGGAACCTTCCACCACTTCCCCTCCTCTCTTCCTACTCGCACACCCGCCTTCCTCACCTTGATAAACACCCTCAACACTACATTTCCTGCGAACCTCGTGCCTCCGCGGACGTCTGCTGGGCGTACCCGGTGTTTACCCATTAACCAACATGCCAGGAAAATATTAAATCGTCAGAAGTTTGGCCGAACACGTCCCGCCACACGCTGACTGACCAAACGCAATATGAGGTGGACCGTGACGTCATGACCTAGTTTCGGTAATTAGGTGGCGCTGGCTAATTGGGCTGTCAAATTTTGAAACAAAGTTTTATCAACGAATTATTGTATTTTTACAGAACACATTACAAAGTCCATTTAACCTGACTACAGTTATACTTCAAATCTCGTCTTGTCGTTCGTCTGTAACCTTCATTGGCTCTCTAAGTCCATTCTGAGTCCCCAGGATGTAATATACAAGGCTGTGTGGTACACATGTGGTTGCCATTGGATGTGGCTGGCTTCCCCAACCCCTCAATTCAGACTGGGTATACGAGACACCACTCGAATCCCGTCTGTAAGGTACCTCTCCTTCTTCTTCTTCTTCTTCTTCTTCTTCTTCCTCTTCTTCTTCTTCTTCTTCTTCTTCTTCTTCTTCTTCTTCTTCTTCTTCTTCTTCTTCTTCTTCAACAGGAAACCCTCCAGTCTTACTGTGGCCCATCCTGCAACCCTCCAGTCTTACTGTGGCCCATCCTGCAACCCTCCAGTCTTACTGTGGCCCATCCTGCAACCCTCCAGTCTTACTGTGGCCCATCCTGCAACCCTCCAGTCTTACTGTGGCCCATCCTGCAACCCTCCAGTCTTACTGTGGCCCATCCTGCAACCCTCCAGTCTTACTGTGGCCCATCCTGCAACCCTCCAGTCTTACTGTGGCCCATCCTGCAACCCTCCAGTCTTACTGTGGCCCATCCTGCAACTCGAGCAAGTGGTGTCGCTCACACACCATCCTCGCGAGGGGGATGGGGGGGCCATCTTGCTTCGGCTTCTGCTCCCCTTCCTCCCCTCCAGTCAGTCAGTCAGCAGGTGCCTGCTGCCTGCTGCTGAGCCAGGAGAACTACTACTGCTGACGGCCAGGAGAACGAAGGTCCCAGAAGAAGTTCGGGGCAAGAAGAGACGTTAGATAAGAGGCGGAGGAGAGACGCCCCCCGCCCCCGCGGGAGGCAGAGTGAGGAAGCCAGACGCGACAGATAGCGAGCGTTTGTCTGTGGTATGTAACGGGCGGGGGTGACCAGACTACAGTGCGGCTGTAGTAGTAGTGATAGTAGAACTGTAGTAGAACTGTAATGTAGTAGGTAGTATTAGTAATAGTAGTAGCAGTGATAGTAGTAATAGTAGTAGTAGTCGTAGTAGTAGCAGTAAAACTATAGCAGGACGGTAGTGGGGTGGTGTTAGGGGCAGTAATGCGGCTGGCTGTAGTGGTAGAACTATAATGGAAGATATGGTCGTAGAACTGTAGCGGGACTGCTGGTCTGAGCCTCCTGGAAAGCTGTAAAGCTCAGAAATGAATTAAATGATAAGTAACAACACCTGGACTCCTTGTAAACTGAGGCACCTCCATTCACACGTAAATGATAAATGTATTTGATATGATTGTGGATCCATGTTCAGCTCAAATACATGTGTTTTTGTAGGAGAAAATTTACTATAAATCTGTTATTTGATCTTCGCTTCTTTGGTCAGGCGAGAATGGTAGTGGTGCAATGACCAGAATCTGGTGCTGTGGTAGTGTTGTGGTGGTGGTGTTGTGTGGTACGGCCATGCCCTAGGGCTGCTGCTGCTGCTGCTGGCCCACTGCCACAGACGGACGTATATATAACACGAAAATAACTTTCTATGACCAAAGAATGAGTGGCAAAGCACAGACGCTGTGGCACGCCAGACCCACTACGGGTGCCCACCATATCAAAGCGTGCAAGTAGGCTCTCTTGATATAGTTTATATTCTTTTTATTTACCTTCTTCCACTTCTCGTCTGATAGTAAAACCCTTATGACGTTATTCGATGTACAGAAATACCTGTTCTATATTCTTAAACTACTGACGTAATCATGTAAGTAATGGGTATATATTTAAATCAGCTGATGTAATATTTCTGGCTTCATCAGAACGGTGAGTTTGAAATGTGAACAGTTTCTGATGGAATATTTCAGACGCATTTGATAATACACTAGACTGGAATTATGCAAATGAGGGCCAACATGGATCTGTACCGGAGGCAAATACACAAACAGTATTATTAGCCTATTACCATAACACACATGAAGCTCGAAGGCAAAGGATTGAGGATAGATGAATTAAGTCTTCCTTACAAGCCTAAGACACGAGAGAGAGAGAGAGAGAGAGAGAGAGAGAGAGAGAGAGAGAGAGAGAGAGAGAGAGAGAGAGAGAGAGAGAGAGAGAGAGAGAGAGAGAGAATTCGGTTGAAGTAGCGAAACAAAATTTAGGGATAAAGTTGGCAGATATATGGGGCTCTGATGGCCATTGTAAGATCTTTTTTGAACGTGCAAATATTGTTTATTAGAATGTGTCTTTCTTTTATCTTGCTCTTGTGAATTCTATCTTCTTTTACGTGTAATTGTTTTACGTATCACTGATTTATTGCTGCGTTCTTTAAAGGGCAGTTTCTGAAATGTATTTTGTAGATAAATCAATGAAAAGATTGTTTGTGTATTCATAGCGAACGTTCGTTGCGAGTGTTCACTGAAAATGTTCGCTGGAAATGCTTGTACGTTCTAAGTGAGAGTGATCGCTTCATATGGTCGTATGTGCATACTGGGAATATTCACTGTAAGTGATTATATGTACCCATCAAGATATTGGAAAGTTCGATGTGTTTGTACGTGCCCATTGAGAGTATTCGTTGCCTACGGATTATGTTCGCTCTAAATGTTCGTCTTTGCGTCTGAAAAATGGTCGCTGGAAATTTTCGCAAACAAAACAATAACAAGTTGGACAAGGGGAGGAAGTAACCTTGTGGTGTGGATTAACATATACACAATAACTCAAGTTATAAGACATAATCAGAGGAAGAGGTACGTGTGTTGCTTGCAGTAGTGGTCAAGATCTCAAAAAATCCTTTAGCATACGCCAGAAGAAGACAAACTTAGTGATATTTCCTAAGGTACATAACTGTCAGCGTAGCCATTTAACACGTTAATACAATGTTAACAGTTGACTATGAGGGATTCAACCGTCCTTGTTAAAGTTTTCATTTGGTGCAGTCATTAAAAAAAGCGGCAACCTTTAAACAACGAAATCCAAATCAAATACTTTCGTGATATTATAGGAGGCTCAGTTGTGTTATTTATGTTCATGTGAGCAAAGCTAGGTTAGGTTAGGCTAGTTTAGGTTAGGTTAAATTAGTTTAGGCTGTAAACTGCTACACAGCGGAAGGCACTGCATCATTGGGATGGGGATTTTGAGGGAAAATCACTGAAATAAATGCTGAAAACAATGAACTGTTAATATAAACTTAGTTCGTCGACTGGGTCTCCTATTATTTCAGGTGTGTATTGCACTGACCATACTGCAGTCGTCTTGAATTTTGCTGTGAGGAAAACCCTTGAGGAAAAAGTTTGAAACTGTAGGTGTAGTTGGTCCATGTGGGAAATTTCGTTCCAGATGCCTTAGCAACGAGCGCATAGAGGAAACTCCAAAACTTGTTCTTTCAAGCATTATGCGGGAATGAAAATAGCACTACCAGAAAGTTGCTGTATATTTATTTATTTATTTATTTTTTGCTGTACATCATATAAGAAGAAAACTCCAGAACCAAGCCTTTATTTGATTCAGTGTGAGGCTACTGAGTGTGGCAGAAGGGTACATCGGTCACAGTCACTGTGAGGATGAAAAGAAGCTTTGGATATCCAAATTGGATTGCCATCCCTTTTATTCAAAACATTTCTCTTAAGGTTTGTCAGTGAAATATCGATTTAGGGAGAAAAAAAACCCCTGAACCTCAGTATATTTACAATGTACAGTGTTCACTTGTTGTTCCATCCTTCTGGCAGTCCATGTTGCTTGAGCCTCCTTTGTAACTCTTCAGGGAGGTTTGACATGTGATTTGATGCTTTTAGTTGGTAATGAAACACAGTTTTGGCCCCAACCAGAAGGAAAATGGATATAAGCGTTCAATCAGAATTTTTCGTCTTTTGTAAAATGCACTCTTGAAAACCATAAACAAAATGGAAAGAGTAAGATGATATTGTTTGAAACATTCATTAGAATTATGTTGCTAGTAGGTATGTGTTAAAATTTATAAATAGTATTTTCAAAGTGAATTAGATTATATTTGTAAGTTATTACCCGGCGATATAAGTGGTAGTGATGGATGATTGGATAAGAAGCCTTATGCCATCTTGTGTCATTCATCCAGCAGCTTGCAGTAGAGTAGGAAGGTCATTCATTCATGGCAGTAAATGTGAGTTTTTCTTATACTCTAAACAATCTTCAACCAACGGTCAAAATATTTGTGTGACATTATTTTTTATGCTTATTGGTGAGAAATTTAAAATGTGAAGAAAAAATGCAAGCAGAGAATAAGAAAGAATTTTTGTTCTTTGGACCCAAACTTCTCTCCCCCCCCCCCCCCCCTTTTGTTTGGAAAAACAAGGCGCTGTTGTTGATGGCAAGATGACCACTGACTTTATGTATAAGCAGTACTCCTGACTTAGATTACCATCAGATACTGTGGATATTCTGAAGGATTATAGTAGAGTCAATGGTTCATTTGTGATACCAAAGGGGGTGCAGTTCAACAGATGAAATTCATGTGTATATCAACAGTTTTTTCATATTTTTTTGTTTTGTCTTTTGTTGTGTTTCCCTTCATAATTGTTTCATAACTTCCCATTCGTTGGTGCAGTGCCATATACATTCTGGTCTTTCTGAAAAATGAGTTTTTTAAAAAGACAGAGAAAAAACAAACCAACAGTTTCTCTCAAATGATATGAAAGAACTTCATATAAGAAAGAGTAAAGAAACTACAAAACAAGTAAGATAGGCTTTAGCATGTTCAAGGAGGAATAACATAGTTATATAGGAGCATGATACTAGAATGGTGCGAAGAGCTAGACCGTCTGGTGTGGACCTGTCATGTCAGGCCGCATTTAGTTTGATTTAATTTACAGAACAACCTTCCCCCTCACTCCTCCTGCTGATGCCTCATATATATGAATTACCTATGTTCCAAATGTCTTCACTGCTTGTGAAGAAATGCATAGAGGTTTATTTTCTTACATTTATGGAGTAATGTGTACCTCTGCACTGCATATTTGTTCAGGATATACACGTTATTGATGTATGATTACACGGTAGAGATACTCGTGGTATTGCTCTTGAATCTATGACTGACATACTTCTTCCAAGACCTCCTCTGATGTTGTTTGATACGTGCGTGACGTCACTTACATATCACCTGCCACTCCCTAACACACGTCAGTGGCTCACTATCTGGCGCATGTTGACAGATTCCTCCTTGATGTGCCCCAGTACCTCACTCACTCCTGACGCACAGCGACGACACACAGCGAACAACAACTGACTCACTTCCCATGCCCTCTCGTCCACAGCAGACTACATACTTGCCCCTCTCTCCAAAACTCTTGCATTTACCTCCGTAACCACCCCATCCATAGACAAATCAAACAACCATGGAGCCACAGAGAGGGAGACGGGCACATGAAGCCTTTAACAGGTGTGTGTGTGTGTGTGTGTGTGTGTGTTGCATCAGTGTGTTTTCCTTTCGTCAACCAACATCAGCATAATTATGATCCCTACAGCAACCTCCTATTCTATTTATATTTTCCTGAACATTCCTCTTTTCAGATCACCTCTCAGTGTTCTTCTCAGCTGACAGACCCAGCACCTGTATGGGGGGGGGGGGGGGTGGTCTGTATATTGGCACCTCCCCACCTGGGCGCCGTGCCAAGCAGAGCCATCTGTTGACGCCGTATCACACCGACAACATCAGAGGCTGCCAGACGTCGTCTCCAGCAAAGGAACGCACGCGCGAGTTGCTTCTCTGTATAACCTAAGGTAATTTGTGAATTTTGTCTGTTGTTCGTCTGTGGGACTGGTGATTACCTTCCCTCTCTAACTGAGGATTACTTTACATCCTCCAGTCGTAAACTTTAACGACAAACGCAGCAAAGATGCGTCACTGCGGGGCATAATTCTCATAACTCAGCTTGAATAAGTGAAATTAAGAGAGATGGCTTAACAACCCACTAGTGATTGCAGGCTTTGCTAAGGAGGCATCGCCAAACCACTGCTCACTAGCACCTGTGCGCTAAATCTCTCTCCCAGCGTCCCGAGGTGGTGGCTGGCCGTGCATCTGTGAGTGCCGACCCTCAGGCACGAGGTGGAGCCCCCCCTCCCACATGGCTCCCTAGCTGTGTGTATGTGCTGATGTCCCCTCACGCTAGACACACACACACACACACACACACACACACACACACAAACGTACGTACGCTCGTTCACCTGTGCGTAATGGCGTTCACCTGCGCGTAATGGCGTTCACCTGTGCGTGATGGCTTTCATGTCTATTACTGTGACACATGAATATTAGCTCTCTTGTGTTTGTTTTCAGGATCAATGTGTGTGTGTGTGTGTGTGTGTGTGTGGATGGTGCGTTGACCTTGTTACTATGAGCCTGAACATGGCGTGTTGACGAGGAGCAAGACCCAGAAATGTAGTTCGCCCGGCGTGGCGCAAGATGACTACGAGCGAATAGGTGGCGCAGGACGCTGCAGCGCAGATGGTTAATGGCGTAGACGACAGCGGCGACCGATCGCCCGCCAGGTATAGGATTGCTGGTATTGCTGGGGACAAAGACGCTGCCAGGGAGAGAGAGAGAGAGAGAGAGAGAGAGAGAGAGAGAGAGAGAGAGAGCACACAGACCCAGGCGAGATGATCTGGCCTCAACAAGACAAATCATATGGACGATCGTTAAACAGCCAGTTCTTTAACGAGATTGTCTGTCATCCCCGAGGGTATAGTCCGGTAACACAGCCCCCATGTCCTTTAGTCCAACATCTATCTATCTCTATGTCGGTCTATCATTAAGTTCTTTTTTCGCCATCATCCCCGGACTCCTCGCAGGCGTACAATTAAGGCTTGTGTTTTAAAGAAACTATTCATTTCTAAACTTGACAGGTCAAGTCAGAACACAAGGTAGCGAAGATACAGCGTGGATCTCCACTCAGAACCGGCCCATCACTAATCCCCTCCCAACCTCGGACGCCCCAACATGAGGGGTGGTGGTTGTTGGGGTGTGTGAACTGTGCTGACACCACCATTTGCAACTTCCACTCTCCCTCTCCACTAATTCCATTTCATCTCTTTTCCTCGTCATGTGGGAAAGTAATACAGGATGGGAAGATTTCCATCCCACCTACCCGCCCCACACGCTCCTCCCGCCACCATGACTACATATCTCGCCCACAACAACACACTTGAGGTACGGACATGTTACCTCCAGCCAACACCGTGGATGACACAAGCATCCTCCTCCTCCTCCTACTCCGCCAGCCCGCACCCCTCACGGTGCCCACGTATTTCTTCATTTGTCTTTTTGGAATCTCACGTCCTTATCAAACTGATCAAGCTGATGGTCGATGTCCTCGAGAAGGAACAGTCACGGTTGCTCACCCTCCTGGAGGAGAGGCACACGCTGAGGCACTCCCTCTACGTCCCTCTCTTGGGGATGGTGCGGGGGAAGGCCTTCAAGCCCCCGGTGTAGGTCCAGCCAGACGTATCCATCCCCTTGGTGAGGAACGTCTGGAGACTGAAGCATCTGTTCAGAGACGTCTTCATCCTGAAGAGCGAAGCGTCCAGGCCTGTGGTGCAGGCGAGCTACCTCAGGCGCCTCATAGGTTTCCTCCTCTGCACCTGGCAGACGTGGCTCAGCGGATTCGTCCTCCTACACCTTGTGATCGTCATGGCACAAGCCTGGCTCTCTTGTGTGCGAAGTACGGGAGACACTGACCCCGTCGTGAACGAGCAGACCCAGGATGCTGGTGCTGGCTTGAGCCACACAGCCGCTCCCCCAGCTCAGGTGGAGTCTGGTAACCAGAGACCCGCCAGAACCACAGCCCAAGGATCTGGTTATAACTTAAGGAGACGGGTTGGGCTTTGGATGGACGTCAAGAAGTACACCAACAGGAGCAGGAAGCAGTGGGTGGAGTGGTTGGAGATCCCCGTTTCAGAGCAGCTGGGCATCATATGGAAGATCCCGCTGCTCGAGGAAGAATTTGACATCAAGAATACCCTGCCTGACAGAGGCAGCTACCTCATCCTTCAGGGAGGTCGACAGGAGGTCACTCAGGCCTGTTTGAAAGTGCAGCAGTTGGTGGACCTCACTCAGCGCACTTCTGACAACCTTCTCCTGGAAGCCTCCAAGGTCGCCGAGGAGGACCGTCCTTCTAGAGTCTGGCCCTCTGGTTGGGTCTTGAAAATGCTGGACATCGACCCAAGCCTTCACGGCCGGATATTGGGTAAGGGAGGAAGGAACGTGGGGGATATCAGAAGGAGGCGTCGTGTTGACATCTACGTGCCGGCCAGGAAGGAGAAGTACAGCACAATCGATGTCCTGGGACGGAAGGAAGATGTCCAGATGGCCGAGAGTGACATCAAGCGCTTGATCAAACCGAGAAAGAATGGCTCCACTCGCGAGAGGGACGGCTGGCGGCAGGCCTCCTACTGCCCTCACTCTGAGGATGAGGCCGGAAGACAGATGTCTGAGTCTGAGGATGAGGCCGGAAGACAGATGTCTGAGGATGAGGCCGGAAGACAGATGTCTGAGGCCACGTCTGAGGATGAGGCCGGACGACAGATGTCTGAGTCTGAGGATGAGGCCGGAAGACAGATGTCTGAGTCTGAGGATGAGGCCGGAAGACAGATGTCTGAGGATGAGGCCGGAAGACAGATGTCTGAGGATGAGGCCGGAAGACAGATGTCTGAGGCCACGTCTGAGGATGAGGCCGGAAGACAGATGTCTGAGGCCACGTTTGAGGATGAGGACGATGACTACTTTTATAATAATTTGTTCGTATACACGGGCAAAGGACTCATGTCTCAAGATCTGGCCGGTGCGATCAGGTCGTATATTGAGGCTAGAGGAGGGGTCGTGTGTGAGGGCGTGAGAGGGCTGACGTCTGATGACGTGCCTGGCGTGGGGTTGGCCGAGGTGAATCCTGGGAAGAAAGATACTCGAGACTGTTGATGTGTGAGGGATGAAGTTCCCTAGTGATCCTGAATCACCGTTTGGCCAACATATTAATGTTTCTCTTTTTATATAGAATTGATCACTTTATGTGTAAGCATTAACACGTATTTACCTAAGACTCTTGAAATAAATGTTTTTTTCTTTTTTTTTTTTTAGGATAATGGTTCTGGGTGTGAAAGCTGGCTTACATGCATCTAGTTAACTTATCATCATTAATTCATTATTATAATCTTTTAATGGACTTGTGTGATAGACCTTTTGAGTGACTCTCCCTCTCTCTCTCTCTCTTCTCTGTCTGTCTGTCTCTCTCCTGTCTCTTACTCATTGCCAGGTACTATACCATGTTAAGAGACAGACGGCATTTTACCTAACCTAACTGTACCAACACATAGGTATATGATCACGAATATATACAACACATATGAACACCCACTCCCATATACAACACATGCGAACACTTCCATATACAACATGTGCAACCCTCCCTCCCTTCTGACGAAGACTGGGGGAGCAGGAAATGGGTTGAGGTGGTGACCACGTAACAGTGAGGTGGTGAGCACGTAACAGTGAGGTGGTGAGCACGTAACAGTGAGGTGGTGAGCACGTAACAGTGAGGTGGTGACCACGTAACAGTGAGGTGGTGACCACGTAACAGTGAGGTGGTGAGCACGTAACAGTGAGGTGGTGACCACGTCGTAACACTAAGATGCGACTCATTATAACTACGTAACGCTACGAGTGTGCACGTAACGCGTTATTGCTGCCACGGTTCCCAAGTGAACATGAATGGACGGTCATCCCCACCTTCCAGCATGGAAATTTTGGCCATATGAACACCCTCATAACTGGTCATCATCATCCACTCTCTCATTGTTTAGGAAAGACATTCTTTTCTTTCCCTCCATCCTTCCTGTTCCTTTCCCCATTCCATTCGCGCCCTTTCCTTCATTTCCATTCCATTCCTGTCTCTCTTCTTCATTATCTCATCCCCATCTTCCTCCGTTCCCCCTCTCCCCCCTTCGCGAATCAGAGCTTTGCCATGGGATCAATAAGATGAATCTCCCCTCTCCTCTCCCCTCCCCTCCACCTCCCCTACCCGACGCCTCCTCCTCCTCCTCCCTCAGCAGGCAGGCAGGCAGGAGGGGAGGGGGTGGTTTGCAGTGTGGGTAAGGGGTTAGGTAGTCATGAGGACCGGCTGGCTGGCTGGCTGGCTGGCTGGTACTGGTAGTATTGGACAGACTGAAGGTCATGACCCCCGTCCATCATAGCAGGAGGCCAGCCAGTGTTTACACTATAGATGCTCCAATGCCATACCCCTGCTCAAGGTCACACCATACCCCTGCTCAAGGTCACACCATACCCCTGCTCAAGGTCACACCATACCCCTGCTCAAGGTCACACCATACCCCTGCTCAAGGTCACACTCACGCTAGGTGAAGAAGGGGGGGGGGTCACCTCTGACGAGACCGTATCCATAGAAATACAGATTCTAAAGGAACCTACACATCCCTCCTACTGGCAGCAGCGCAAGGCCCTTTGTAAGAAAGGTCCTTGGGGGGGGGGGGGGAGAACCCGTGACTATTTCGTAGATTTTGGTCCTGGGTTAATTACAGAGGAATTGCGCAATCATGGCTCCAGAGGTAAATTTGAGGCAGCAGCAATAGCAGCAGCAGTAGTAGTAGTAGTAGTAGCTACACCAACACACACGACCAACTGGACGAGTTCTGTCCGAAAACAAAAGTGGGAAGGTCTGTACACTTCTGCCCTGACCCCTACCTACAGTGCTACCCCGGACCACCGTGGCGTTGTTATCTTGTCTTATCTTTCCTTATAGACACACACACACACACACACTTGCCCGCACGGTCGACCAGCAGCCAAGAAACGCTGCATATATATATATATATATATATATATATATATATATATATATATATATATGTGTGTGGATCAGGTGTTTGCTTTGAAGAATGTATGTGAGAAATACTTAGAAAAGCAAATGGATTTGTATGTAGCATTTATGGATCTGGAGAAGGCATTTGATAGAGCTGATAGAGATGCTCTGTGGAAGGTATTAAGAATATATGGTGTGGGAGGCAAGTTGTTAGAAGCAGTGAAAAGTTTTTATCGAGGATGTAAGGCATGTGTACGTGTAGGAAGAGAGGAAAGTGATTGGTTCTCAGTGAATGTAGGTTTGCGGCAGGGGTGTGTGATGTCTCCATGGTTGTTTAATTTGTTTATGGATGGGGATGTTAAGGAGGTAAATGCAAGAGTTTTGGAAAGAGGGGCAAGTATGAAGTCTGTTGGGGATGAGAGAGCTTGGGAAGTGAGTCAGTTGTTGTTCGCTGATGATACAGCGCTGGTGGCTGATTCATGTGAGAAACTGCAGAAGCTGGTGACTGAGTTTGGTAAAGTGTGTGGAAGAAGAAAGTTAAGAGTAAATGTGAATAAGAGCAAGGTTATTAGGTACAGTAGGGTTGAGGGTCAAGTCAATTGGGAGGTGAGTTTGAATGGAGAAAAACTGGAGGAAGTGAAGTGTTTTAGATATCTGGGAGTGGATCTGGCAGCGGATGGAACCATGGAAGCGGAAGTGGATCATAGGGTGGGGGAGGGGGCGAAAATTCTGGGGGCCTTGAAGAATGTGTGGAAGTCGAGAACATTATCTCGGAAAGCAAAAATGGGTATGTTTGAAGGAATAGTGGTTCCAACAATGTTGTATGGTTGCGAGGCGTGGGCTATGGATAGAGTTGTGCGCAGGAGGATGGATGTGCTGGAAATGAGATGTTTGAGGACAATGTGTGGTGTGAGGTGGTTTGATCGAGTGAGTAACGTAAGGGTAAGAGAGATGTGTGGAAATAAAGAGAGCGTGGTTGAGAGAGCAGAAGAGGGTGTTTTGAAATGGTTTGGGCACATGGAGAGAATGAGTGAGGAAAGATTGACCAAGAGGATATATGTGTCGGAGGTGGAGGGAACGAGGAGAAGAGGGAGACCGAATTGGAGGTGGAAAGATGGAGTGAAAAAGATTTTGTGTGATCGGGGCCTGAACATGCAGGAGGGTGAAAGGATGGCAAGGAATAGAGTGAACTGGAGCGATGTGGTATACCGGGGTTGACGTGCTGTCAGTGGATTGAATCAAGGCATGTGAAGCGTCTGGGGTAAACCATGGAAAGCTGTGTAGGTATGTATAGTTGCGTGTGTGGACGTATGTATATACATGTGTATGGGGGTGGGTTGGGCCATTTCTTTCTTCTGTTTCCTTGCGCTACCTCGCAAATTTGCGGGAGACAGCGACAAAGCAAAAAAAAAAAAAAAAAAAAAAAAAAAATATATATATATATATATATATATATATATATATATATATATATATATATATATATATATATATATAATGGTGGTGCTTCCCACGCCCTGGGAATAATACCTGACCCTGCCCTCACGATGTAGGTCTAGTGGTGATCCTAGGTCACCCGAGGTCATGACAGGTCTAGTAGTGATCCTAGATCGCTTGAGGAAGGTCCTAGCGAGGTGACCTGCGTCAGGAGGAGAGGAGGAGGGGGGGCCATGGTTTCCTCAGCGGCTACGATATTACTGTAGGAGTGTGGGAGGTGTGTGTGTGTGTGTGTGTGTGGGGCGAGGGTGTGTTATGGGTCACGTACCTTTAAAGTGCGTTGCGGTTGGCCCGGCCGGCTGTGGCAGACGGTAGGATAAGTGTACGATAAGAGAGGAAGTGTAGGGTGGCCATAACTGTGGCCAGAGGGATGAAGGGGAGTATAGAGTGGCCATGATGATGGTGACCCCGCACCCCCGAGGGCCATCACGGTGGCTTGAGGGTCAGAGGGGTGCCACAGTGGCCCACAGGGCGATAGGGCCTTCTGTCTGGCGGGGGGAGGGGGGAGAGGGGCGGCTCTCCCCCTTTAACTCCCCACGACCCCAAGCTCCCCAACTTCCTCACCCCCCCACCCCAAGGTCATTACCTCTCCTCCCCTCCTTGTTCGATCACTACTCTAACCTCCCCTCCATCTTACCCACACCCCATTCACCATTTCCTCCCCCACCCTCTCTCTCTCTCTCTCTCCATCGATCACCAACACTCCCTCATCTCACCACCACCAACTTTACGCCCTCACCCTAATCTACACATACCCCCTCCCTCCTCACACCCACTAGGAACACTCCTCCTTTCTCCACCTCCTCCTTCCTCTCCTCCTCCTCCTCCTCCATGCCCAAGACCTCTATCTGTCCCTCCCTCCCTCCCTCCTCCCACCACCACCCACTGCTGAGGCAACAGTGGGCGGTGGTGGGGCGAGCAACCGCCCGCCAGCACCACATCCACCACAGGAGAGAGGCAAGACGCGGCACACGCACCACACCACCACACCACACGACGCCAACCACCACACCACCACACTAACCAACCAACCACCCACCCACCCACCCAACCTACTAATCCCAAATATAATCCCATATGTATTCTGATCATGGAAAGGTAAAGGATACGAAACGAGCGCATTAAGGACAAGCCTCTAAAGGTGCATATGATTATTACATTTGATAAATAAGGTAATTATATTTTTTTTGCGTCCAGTCAGCTGTTTCGTCATGCAAGGAACTCGTAATGTAATCTCTTACCGTAACCAAATCCATTTCATCAAAGTAATCACTAGGTGTCTCTTTTTATATATATCTTTATGTACGATGTTTCGACATGTTATCTTGAGCTTTGTGGCGGTATGACACCATCGCACCGGACGTCTTGTGGCATGACAGGGCTATGCCACACATGTCATGTGGCATGACAGGGCTATACCACACATGTCATGCCACACGCTCACTGACGTGTGAGGCCATTACGTAAATTACTTCCCATGTGAGGTAGCCAGCGTGTGTGGGGGAAGGGGGGAACCCCCGCTATATCCAGACAACGTGGAGCATTCAAGCAAGTCATCAAGCACGACGGTACGACCCCTTGAGCACGACGGTACGACCTAGGGATCTGATGGTCTAATGACCATCTGCGTTCATGACCCAGCAAGAACATCACCCAGCGTCGGTGTACAGAACCAAACTGTGCCTTTCTGAGCGTGACCTGTTGACCACCACCACCAGTTCAAATCACCGATGGCCAGCATCAGTTCCCTGTCAGTTTTGTTCGCCAGACCCTGTGCTCTCGTGTGACCCCAGGGCACGAGCAGGGGCACGACTCTAACCTTTACACAATGGGAGGTCTCCTATATAATCCTGGACCATGATGGACTTTGGCAACCACGTCCAGATGATTCACACTACCGGCGTTGCCGACTCTTCTGAAGGTCATCTACACCGGGAGACATCAATACAGTCAAGGAATCAACTTGCCTCACACCACAAGAGCCGTTGCCTTAAGACGTCTTGGCCGAGTGATTTTAGCCTCACCTCCCTCACAGGAGACCACGGGGCTTCTCCCTCGTCAGCAGCAGCCCATCCTCCTTCCTCTCTTGACAGAGAGGCCCTGTGGGACGTCATCAACGGCGTCTCACGCCCCAGTTCCCGGAGGAAATCCGGCTACGCCTTCCTCCCCTGCAGCGCAAGCCTGGCAACCACCGCACGTTTTCCAAAAATATGAACCCCCCCCCCCCTCTGCTGCCACACTGTCAGCAAAGTTAAGAGGCCTTGACAACTCCTCTGCTCATCTGATGAGCAGCTTCGGAACTTCGACGCCCTACCTCTCCTACAGTCGCACCACGAGACCCCAGGCAACGCGCCACCTCTCCTACAGTCGCACCACGAGACCCCAGGCAACGCGCCACCTCTCCTACAGCCGCACCACGAGACCCCAGGCAACGCGCCACCTCTCTTGCAGTCGCACCACGAGACCCCAGGCAACGCGCCACCTCTCCTGCAGCCGCACCACGAGACCCCAGGCAACGCGCCACCTCTCCTACAGCCGCACCACGAGACCAACGCGCCACCTCTCCTGCAGCCGCACCACGAGACCCCAGGCAACGCGCCACCTCTCCTGCAGCCGCACTACGAGACCCCAGGCAACGCGCCACCTCTCCTGCAGCCGCACTACGAGACCCCAGGCAACGCGCCACCTCTCCTGCAGCCGCACTACGAGACCCCAGGCAACGCGCCACCTCTTCTGCAGCCGCACCACGAGACCCCAGGCAACCCCCTGCCTGTCGCATCTCCTCCTCCATACCCGTCATTACACTCACGAGAAAGACACAGTCATCCCCTGCCTCATCCTGATTTTCTCTTTATACCCTAAAATGTCATACTTTCTCCCTTGACTTCCTCTAATACCTTAAAACGTCACAGCCACACACACACACACAGTCCCTTCCTCTGACCTCCCTTTAATAACTTAAAACGTCACACCCATACACACACACATCCCCTCCGCAGCGTCCCCTTTATATCCTAAAATATCACAGCCCCATACAATGATCCCCTTCCCTTAATATCCCCTTAAAATCCTAGAATGTGAAAGCTTCACAACAACCCCCTCCCTTAACGTCCCCTTAATACCCTAAAAACGTCACAGCTCTACAGACAGACCACCACCCGTCCCTCCTCCTTTTCCCTCGACGTGCCCCTCAGTGTCAGCGCCATTATTCCCCCGCTCTGACGTCTCCCCAACACCCAGGAGTTGAGACAGACGTCGAACTCAGCCCCAGACATGACCACCGCCTCGTCCGTGGCTGGTGCAGGCCCCGCTGGCAGAGGATTCCTCCTCACCAGCAGATCATAAGTGCCTCTGTGTTTAGCTTCTCTGCACAGCTATTGTGCTGCGCCCACAGCTACCCAGTCCTCACACACACACACACACACACACACACACACACACACGCAGAAAACTGCTCTGAAGGGCTCTGGGAAATTCGTAATCAGTGGGCTTGTACTTGGGTCCCTTTGGCTGTGAACAGAGGGAGGAGTGGTTTAATGAAAGAAGATATGATTTAATGAAAGAAGATAAGGTTTACTCACAAATAGTAATCACATACACAGACACGACCAAGAGGTCTCGGGTATGTCTGGAACAACGTGCCTCATTTTCACGTTGTGACACAGCTGTTCATAAGGACAGTGTGCCAGATAATCTAACATGCTGATTGACTGTATCTGATTCCCAAGACGAATATTGACAAGACAAAGATATTTTGCCTTTAGGAAGATGTGTCTATATTTATTTGTCTTATGTAGCTAACTGCGTATCGCTAGGACAAAGTTTGATATATATTATCGTATCTTCTATAATCATATACCAATTCAGAATAGAATATAGCTCTGTAGTATAGTCGAGTATATATATATATATATATATATATATATATATATATATATATATATATATATATACATATATATATATATGGGTCTTTCTCCCCTGATACACCGCAAAGTGCACCACTGCATCATATAATGATACACCTGCGAATATTACTATATTTCGACACAGGCATATACAGTGCCCCAATACATTATATAATGCTGACTCTGGGAATATACCTGACTATATTTCGACACAGAAACACACACACACACACACACACACACACACACACACACAGAAGTGTTGTAGATTCTGTTATGACAACAAGCCACTGTGTTGCTGAACACACGACCCTCCCTCTCCTGGAAGGTGTAGTTCGCCTGCTTAGTACAGGACGCTGTGAGGGGGGGGGGGGGGGGGCTCTCTCTCTCTCTCTCTTCCCTACTAGTGTACGGGAAGCCACGGTGGGGTCAACTTGACCTCGCTAAGCCTATTCAGCTGGAGAGTCTTATCATTAGTTTCCCTTTTCAACCCAGGTACTTGTGGAGTCCACTTGATGTGTTTAAACCTGGCTGTAATCTCCCTACCTCAGCTGTCTTACACTTCACCCTCCTCATCTCCCCCTCCTCTACCCACACATGGTCAGGTCATATCTCCCCTCGTCCCTCCACCTCACTGGATACTAACAAGGGCCTTCTCCACCCTCTCAGGTACTGGAATCTCCCCTCCACCTCCAGGCGGTACTACGACACTCCCTCCAACTCCAGGCGGTACTACGACATTCCCTCCACCTCCAGGCGGTACTACGGCACTCCCTCCACCTCCAGGCGGTACTACGGCACTCCCTCCACCTCCAGGCGGTACTACGACACTCCCTCCACCTCCAGCAGACGCAAGTAAGTCGCTAAAAGTCTTTTAGAAGCGTCGCCCATGACTTACATATGTGCAGCACGAGTGTGACGTGAACAATCACACACCAGAAACAAAGGCAGGAGGAGACTTGCTGTATAGGATTAGATTCACTAGGAAACAGAACCTTTATTGTCGATCTCTTCATCATCCGCTGTGGTTAACTGTGTCGTGTCACAGATTGGGGGAGGGGCTGGTTAAGTCTGTGTGTGTGTGTGTGTGTGTGTGTGTGTGTGTGTGTGTGTGTGTTGAGAGAGAGAGAGAGAGAGAGGTCGTTGTGTGACGGTTGAACCCAAGACGGTAATCGGGCAAGTGGTGATTTGGTAGTTTAAACGGGAGAATGGATGAACCGCGACACTGCAGGGATGGTATGTTACTGGCAGGGATGGGTTGTTGCTGGCTTGTGGTCTGTCATGTGTATCACCGTCATCATTAACCTCCCCACCACAACCATCAGCATCACTCTCCCCCACCACAATCACCAGTAGCACTCTCTTTCACACCCCAGCCATCATTATCACTATCCTCCCCAACTTAACCGCCACGATCACTATCCTCCCCACCATTTCAGCAGCTGGATAGGGAGGGCAGCTGGCACAGCTGGTGACAGCTGCCGTAATGGTTGGCATGTGAGTCATCCTGGGGTGAAGGGAGGCCATGAGCCGCTAGCTCTCTATGGGGGTCGTGAGGTATCTGTTCTTCATGAGGGTCGTGAGGTATCTGTTCTTCATGAGGGTCGTGAGGTATCTGTTCTTCATGAGGGTCGTGAGGTATCTGTTCTTCATGAGGGTCGTGAGGTATCTGTTCTTCATGAGGGTCGTGAGGTATCTGTTCTTCATGAGGGTCGTGAGGTATCTGTTCTTCATGAGGGTCGTGAGGTATCTGTTCTTCATGAGGGTCGTGAGGTATCTGTTCTTCATGAGGGTCGTAAGGTATCTGTTCTTCATGAGGGTCGTGAGGTATCTGTTCTTCATGAGGGTCGTAAGGTATCTGTTCTTCATGGGGGTCGTGAGGGAGTTGTTCTTCATGGGGGTCGTGAGGGAGTTGTTCTTCATGGGGGTCGTGAGGTACTCATGCTTCACGAGGGTTATGAGGTAGTGTTCCTAATTTTTTGGGTAGAGGAACGTGCGTCCCTCTTCTTAAACCAGGTATTCCCAATCAACGCTCCTTCCTCAGCACACACCTCCACAAGCAGTTCTCCCCCTTCATTCACAACCACTGGGTAGCCTCACGCCACTCACACATACCCTGGACTACCACACTACCCTCTCTCGAACTCACACCACCCATCACAATCATCAGATCCCTCGCATTAAAGTTGCTGACACACTCACTCAGTTCCTCCCACAACACTCGCCTCCCCTCCTCCTCTCGCCTGCAGGTTCGTCTCTTCCTTCCTTCTCTCGCTTGCAAGTACATAGAGCACTAATCACCATCCACCTCTCATACTTCACTGTCATTGATACTCACAACAGTCTGGGCCTTACTTCCTTATACTCTTTCACACACTCCCAAAACTCCTTCTTCAGCAGCATTGCTACCCCTTCCTTAGCTATCGCCCTCACACCAGCTCCTGACGTTCCCAAACCATTATTCCCCTTTACTCTTGACCTTTTGTTTGACTCACAGCTTGAACACTCAGGCTCCTTTCTTCAAATATACTTCCTCTCTCTCACTCTTTCTCGTCTTGGTCATATCCAAACGCCTTCAGACAACCAGCCCTCGAGCATTATTGGAGTATGACCACTCCTCGCTTGGCTCCTTCTTCTGTTCCAACTTTTAAAAGTTGAAACACTTGAAGGCTAGGGTTTCTAGCCTTCACTCCCGACCCTTTTAGTCACTTTCTACATTAGTGTGTGTGTGTGTGTGTGTGTGTGTGTGTGTGTGTGTGTGTGTGTGTGTGTGTGTGTGTGTGTATTTAGAAGAACAAAAGTCTTTATTGACAAATCCTGAGCTGGGCCCCCCCAAGGCAGCCAATGACATCGCCAGGAAACCAATTAACACGTCATTAACTCTGCTTTATCTCAGCCAGCCAATGAGAACTCGGGAGAGGCAATCTCAGATCTAATTAGTGATGCCTCCATCCCCAGGTGAGCGGAGGGAGGGGTAGAGGGAGGCTTGAGAAGGGGGGGGGGGAAGGGGGGATATTCTGAACTGTCGGATTTGCTTATACGTTCGAACGGCAGGGTTCGAACCGTGCACCAAACTCCGACCAGTCATGATGACTGAACTGCTCATTACTGCCAACTACTTCCTTACACGGTAAAAGGGACCCTGACTAACTAACTACCCTGTAATAGCTTACGACACCCCAGAACCTGTGAGAGAAATTCTACATTTCTTGGTTAAAGCTAACAATGTGATTTGTTTTTTTCTTTTTCCCCACCCCCCCCCTCTCTCTCTCTCTCTCTCTCTCTCTCTCTCTCTCTCTCTCTCTCTCTCTCTCCAGGTAATGTCATTAATGAGAGGTACATAGGGTAAGGTAATCTGGTTAGTGAGGGGTGGCGGCCAGCCGTAGCCTCTGTCGCCCCACCAACATCTCACTACATCTCTTCATTCATAAACGTGTACCGTGCGTCACTGGACTGAACCAGGGCAGGTGAGGCGTCCTCGGTAAACCATGGAAAGGCCTGTGTGGCCTGGATGTGGAATAGGGAGCTGTGGTTTCGGTGCAATATACATGACAGCGATCAAGTATGAGAGGGATATATATATATATATATATATATATATATATATATATATATATATATATATATATATATATATATATATATATATATATCCTACATGTACTCTTTTATCGACCAGCCAGCCTTGAAGGGAGTTTGGAAAGCTTGGTTGGCTATGATTCTGCTGCCCTAGTTAGGATTCGATTCCAGACCCGCGTGATTCATGGACTGCGACTCTGATCACCTCACCACGGAAGCTCCTAACGAAGGACAAGTTGCAGTTCAAAACGATTCAGAATTTCTAATCAACTCGGCACCTTCACAGTACGGCAGATTCACTGACCTTACATGTACATACGTACATATTATTTCCGGAGCCTTCTTGTACGTGCCTGTCTGCTTCCACTCCATGTCCTCCGTCGAAACCTTCTACCAGGTCTTGCTCTAAGGCTTTTTCCCTTCACACCTCTTTTACATTCCAAGCGGCTTCGTCTGTTCCAATATACATGGACGAGCGTTTACCCAAATGGTGTGGGTGAAGGTCACATAGGAGGAGGAGGTAGGTGGAGGCAAGCACCCAGCGTTACAGTGGGCACAGTACATGGGTATAGGAGGGTGACAGGTGGGCCCCTGTGATGGCGTGAGTGATGGGTACATAACAGAAAGGAAAGTGGAGGTGGGTACAGAGGGTTACAGTGGGTACGGTGCTTCCATTTCCACAAACCCTTGCCCTCTGGAAGGCCTCCTCCTCCTCCTCGTCTTACTCCAGATCCTACCGTGAGGCTTGGTTACGAGGGGCCTTGGTGATCCTACCGCGCCTTCTTCACCAGCCTCCTTTACCCACTGGCCGGACCACGAGGACTTCCTCTACCCTCCTGCGTGAATTCAGCCTTCCTCGTTCCTTCCGTGGGGCCTTCCCTATTGCCTGACCTCCCCCAGACTCCTCCTGCCAACCGGCCTGGTCCCTCTCCCTCACGACACAGGAACTCGACCCTACAATCTGAGTGACAGTCATGAACTACTGCCCAGCCAATCAGGTGATTAGAGACTGTTCATACGAAGGGCCCCAGTCACAAGGAGGCTGCTGGCCCTCCAGTATGACGTCCCCGACGGAAAGATTTCCACACGAGTGGAAGACTTGGTCTGCTTACGACACGTAAATTCACACGTGCCCGGAGCTGCACGTAAATGCACGCAGACTTGCGAGAACGTAGGAGCCGTATTATACATGAAGACTTACAAGAGTGTATGAGCCGAGCGTATCAGATGAGAAGCAGTCATGAGAGAGTCATGTCAGATATGACGCAGACTTGCGGAAGTGCTTGAGCTAAACATGGGAGACATGACGCAAACACTGGAGCATGCGTGAACCAAACGCATGAGACATGACGCAAACACTGACCGTGCATGAACCAAACATATGAGACATGACGCAAACATGCACGCCGCAAACAATGAACGAACCGACAGCAAAGGATGACGCGAACACTCAAATATGCATGACGCAAACACAACATGCA
Source organism: Panulirus ornatus (assembly GCF_036320965.1). Taxonomy (NCBI): domain Eukaryota; kingdom Metazoa; phylum Arthropoda; class Malacostraca; order Decapoda; family Palinuridae; genus Panulirus; species Panulirus ornatus. Next base: position 5,339,779 of record NC_092296.1, read on the forward strand.
TGACGCAAACACTCCAGCATGCGTGACCCAGCCGCATCTATCCTGACAGAGACATCATGTTGGAATGCACGTTGGAATCACAGGTAATAAGCAACCTTACGAAATGTTGATGCACGCTTCATAACTCTGTCTTCCTCCAAACCACCACCCTCCCTTCCCTAGCCACACAGTCAGACGAATGTGACCCAAACATGCAAGAAATCATTGTCCCCCCAAACCCTGGACGCAAATAGAACATGACAACAGAAGGACAAGACATGACAGTGGGACATGAGAGCTCATGTCATGACATGACCATGGCCACAGGCCTCCTCCCATGCGATGGATGAGCACACTTCATCCACCATACATACCCTTCATCCACCCTAATGCTGTGGGCTGACCTGACCTCTTTCCCATCCCCCAAATGACCTGTCCTCTCCCTTACTCCGGCTGACCTCGGTCGCGAAGCCTACCAACACGTTTAAAGCAAAGTTTGGACAAGTATCTTGATATCAATCATACATCGATTTATAATCACGCGTCAGGCAACTCCCTCGGCGCGTCCGCAGAGAAACAGACCGACAGACAGACACATCTGGCAGATGTGCCAGAGGGAGTGGTGGTCGCTGTGGGGAGGAGCCTTCTACCTTACTATCCTGTCTCCATCTATAGTTGTGGGTGGGGAGGAACCTTCTGCTTACTGTCTTACCACCACCGTATACTGTTAACCTCCTCCTGCAGACGACCTTGCCAGAGACCACCAGGTCTCCTACTTTGGTTGATCAGGCTCCGCCACCTCCACATTATGACCTTGCCCTATCCCTATCTCCTTCCGATGATGACATGGCTCTCCCTCCCCTCCCCTCCCCTCTCCCCCTCCACCTGACCTGGTCCTCCTCCCCCATCTGGTCCTACCCCAGCTGGCTCCGTGCCCTTCCCCAGGCCATCCTCGGCAGGCTGGGCTACAGGATATTGACAATCAGGACCGGGCCCGACATCCTCGCTCCTATTGTTTTGGGAGACCTTCTTGTGTAAGCAAGGCAGCTCCAGCTGCTGCTGCTGCTGCTGCTGCTGCTATTGCTGCTGCTGTGGCCTCATGTCTACTGCTGTTACTCTTCTGTTGGCACTGAGTTCCGCAGCTGTTGCTGTGGGTACCGCTGTTCGTGTTGTCACGAATGTAAAAGATTCTATGACACTTGTTTTCTCCTCGCTGCTTTTCAGTTGTCACTAACGCGACTGCTGCAGCTGTCGGGTTGTTGGCTCTGGTCAGTAGTAGCGCTGTTGTCACTGCTGCCAACAGAGCTGCTGTTGGCACTAGCTGTGGATGCTCTGATTTTCAGTTGCTGTTTTTCCTTTCTGGCTTTGCTTTACTGATGGTGTGGCTAGTGTTTTAGTGATGGGTTGTGTTAGGAGGCGCTCAGATGTTCATCACTGTTCCTCTGTCACCTCTGGCACTGCTATAGCAACAACGTTGGGACTGTTCTTGTACCACCTGGCGGTAAAATCATTTATGATACATCTCATTGGATGATATCTGTTAGTCTTTTTTTCGTCGCACTGGTTTAAAATTCTTGATGCAGGTTGATGTACCTGACCCTTAGGAAGCTTCATGTGTGTCTGCATCAGTATACACTTCTACCGTCAACCTCCTGACCCCTGATATGCTCGGCACTCACTTCTTTGCAAAGGAACTGAAGTCTTTTCGTCCAAACTACGGTTCCATAATCAACCACCAACTTACATTTCAACCGTATACATTTACAGATCTTTTCCTTCCCCTTCAAACACGACACTGACAACACTAATACACACACACACACACACACACACACACACACACACACACACACACACACACACACAACCCGAAGTGATCCGAGATGCACAATAACACCCGCCCTCCCCTCCTTCCACGAGTCATACACCCATGTAAAACACAACACTCCCTAGACACATGTGAGTTATCCTCTCACGTGTGCATTCTGGACACCACCCAAGTCTCCAGAACCACAAATACCGACTTCAGTATATGACATGACTTCCTCTCCCTCATGTGCAAGATGAAGTTTCATACTAAACACCTACTACTACTCCTGAATTGTTCGACGACCTCCTCATGAAGACGCACATCAAAAACATCAACATCCTTCTAGAACTTTATATATATATATATATATATATATATATATATATATATATATATATATATATATATATATATATATATATATATAAAGTTTCACTTTTCATTCTTGATATGTATTAACAGTTACTAATTTCTTTCTGCTTTTGCTTTATCTAATCACAAAATACCTCAAGATATTTCGTTCTTTTAGAATTAACAAAACTTCTCCCGAAAAAAATTTCCGTGACAATACATTCACCTGAGTCTGTGTGGCGTGCCAGTCAGCGAGGCTGCCTGTGAACCAGCGGGGCCAGGGTTCGATATCCGGCCGGGGAAGCCGGCTCCCAGCATCTGTTCACTTTCATCTTTAGTGTTGGTCGATAAACAGCCACCTGCAGGAACGTGATATATATATATGTATATATATATATATATATATATATATATATATATATATATATATATATATATATATATATATATATATATATATTGTCGTCAAAGAAGTTCTCACTCCTTGGGAGTCCACCTTTTCCCTGCAACGGATCGCAGCGCAGACTCGAAGCTGCATAAGCCCCATACAAGGTGTCCTTGGGCCGCATAGTTAACTGGCAATCATATGGTAATCATATGGTAATCATATGGTAATCATATGGTAATCATATGGTAATCATATATCCGTATGTTTATGAATGATTCTATCGTCTTTCGCCATGTAACCCTAGGAATCCTTTCACGGGGCTTTAGCACCTTCCAGACTGCGCTGCAATCAGTAGTAGGGAAAGTGTGGACTCCTACAATCTGATCTGTGGGTCATCCTTGCTCCTGGGTCACTCTGATCCATGGCTCAGCGTGGCTCCTGGGTCACTGTGATCCGTGGCTCAGCGTGGCTCCTGGGTCACTCTGATCCATGGCTCAGCGTGGCTCCTGGTCACTGTGATCCGTGGCTCAGCGTGGCTCCTGGTCACTCTGATCCATGGCTCAGCGTGGCTCCTGGTCACTCTGATCCATGGCTCAGCGTGGCTCCTGGTCACTCTGATCCATGGCTCAGCGTGGCTCCTGGGTCACTCTGATCCATGGCTCAGCTTGGCTCCTGGGTCACTCTGATCCATGGCTCAGCCTGGGATGGTCAGGAGGGAAGAGAAAGTAGGAGGGGATCTGGAGGTGACCTCCGCCATGCTCCACTACGCTAGTTAACGTGGACCAGGCTCTGCAGGACCCATCCCTGGGCCTCCTGCCTCCCTACACCGACACCCTCCCACTGGGCCTCCTGCCTCCAACAAGGCCGGAGGACACCGCCCTACAGCGGCCACCAGAGGGCCTTCTGCTTGCCCCAGCGTCAAGGGCCAGGATCTGGCGTTATGACAGCTCACGACCAACCTTTACCAGTGACCTTTACACCTGGGATCCTCCATGAACGAAACTTGTAACATTAAACGCAGGATTTTGATGTCCCAGTGAGCAAATGTCTCCTCTCATCAAGGCCCGAGACTTCTAACATGAAATGTGAACTTGCCAAGTGATGAAAGACTCGTGCAAGAGAATGACTGCCAGATGACACTACCACACCACTCATGCTGAACAAGACGGTAATTGAATGTAATCATTTACAAGACGGTACTTGAATGTAATCATTTACAAGACGGTAATTGAATGCAATCATTGACAAGCCGGTAATTGGATGCAGTCAGATATAAGCATCAGAAGTTACATCTCTGAAATACCAGTGTCTGACCTGTGAGGACGTAGTGAATGGGTCTTGTTGAGTCCTTGTATGCCAGCATTACTGACCCCGTGGCCAGCAGAAAACAATGGGTGGGGGGAGGAAGAGGAGGGGGGGGTCCTACTCGTTGCCATCCCTCCCCCTCCCCCCCCCATCACACTATAATGGGGCCATATGTATCCCTCTCTACGAGAGTGGCTCATGTGTCCCCCATGACCCACCCATGTGTACCAGGTGTCCCCCATGACCCACCCATGTGTACCAGGTGTCCCCCATGACCCACCCTGCACCTTGCTGAGAGAGGGACCCCATTCCGTGTACCCATCCAGCAGTCTCCCTGGGGGAACTCCGACACAGAAATGCCGGCAGACCAAAGCCCCACCCCCACCCATCCACCCCCACCCCCCCCCCACCCCCCACCCCCCACCCCCCAAAAAAGAAAAAAGTGACGTCATAATCCATACGCCAATTGGAGTCTTGAAACAACCAGCGCCTCCAGATTCCCCTCACGGCTCCGGGAGACCTGAAATGAGATGAGAGAAGGGCAAGGGGCAAGTCGAGCAACAGTTGATAGGCATGAACAACACAGTCAATGTAAGAATTGCCATGTGTGTGTCTGTGTGTGTGTATGTCAACATACGCCCCCCCACATATGTTGAAATCTCCCCCCCCCCCCCCCCCATTTATCAGCCCTAGCCAGCCAGACAGAGGCAGCAATAGGTTGAACTAACACCCCCTCCCCTCCCTCGGCAGGTCAAGGTAGACGACCCTCTCCCTTTTACACACACACACACACACACACACACACACACACACACACACAGCCTGGCGAGCAACCCTAGCTTCACATACTGGCTCGTACCACATCAACATAGCATGTGGCCCATGCACATAACCTCACGTACGCCAACACAGCCTTGTAACCCACATCACCACCACACAATGTACTCCCTACAGAGACTGTACCATTGACTGTAACCCCTGTAAGACTGTATACAGCAAACTGTAACGCTATCATCGACCCGTCCATATCTCGAGTTCCTGACATGTATTACAACCCGTAAGATAACTCATATGTGTGTGTGTTGCGGGGGGGAGGGAGGGAGGGAGGGGCTTCATACCTCTTATCTTCCTATAGTAGTGAGTAGGGAGAGGAGGAGGAGGAGGAGGTCCTTATCAGCCAACTTTTATCGGGGAGTGGATGGACGATATCGGCCCGTGTACAACTCGCCACTCACAAGAGAGAGAGAGAGAGAGAGAGAGAGAGAGAGAGAGAGAGAGAGAGAGAGAGAGAGAGAGAGAGAGAGAGAGCGGTATAACGTCGCTTTTCCCCTCCAGGTTTCACAGAGATCCGACACCTATGGATAACCTTTAACCCCAGCGGGAGGGTGACCTGGATATCCTGTTATCAGGTATGGAGACGCGCGTCTCCCTCTCTCTCTCTCTCTCTCTCTCTCTCTCTCTCTCTCTCTCTCTCTCTCTCTCTCTCTCTCTCTCACACACACACACACAATGCCATACGGTAGTTTTCAACATAACGAGTCGTACGTCTTGACAAGGCTGTTTAACACAGTCAAACAGCCTTGTCATTAGGAGCCAGCGGATCCCGGTCCATATGAGAGTATCTGGCTCACATCGCCAGCCACACAACTGCCTGTATACCTACACCTGCCTGTATACATACACCTGCCTGTATACATACACCTGCCTCTATACCTACACCTGCCTCTATACCTACACCTGCCTGCATACATACACCTGCCTCTATACCTACACCTGCCTGCATACATACACCTGCCTCTATACCTACACCTGCGTGCATACATACACCTGCCTGTATACATACACGGAGCGCAGCAGTGGTGAATGAATGGATTGACATAACTGACGGAATAGTGAAAGTGTAAGATTATAAAGATAAAAAAAAAGAATATACGAACTTTGTTGAAACTGTGGCAGTATAGAAAGGTCAGGAGCTGGACCCACGATGGTAAAGGTTCCTCCTCCTCTGTCAGGCACGGCTCACGAAGGACGACCACATAAAGGTAATCACACACACACACACACACACACACACACACACACACACACTCTCTCTCTCTCTCTCTCTCTCTCTCTCTCTCGCTCTCTCTCTCTCTCTCTCTGCCTCGTATTCATGGATGGACATTTCTCGTCCCTTATCTTCCTCTTTTTTCCCATGAACTTAGAACATAAACCTTCTATTCTTTTTTGGTGCATTCAGAGAACAAGTTGCCTTCGTTTCTTTCTTTTTTTTCGAACATACAAAACAAGGTTTCTCTTTTTGGGCTCAGAGAACAAGCTCTCCTGTCTTAAACGCCGGGAACAAACTGGCCAAGTCTCGGATTTCACAGCCTCTCCTGGGCTCCATGACACACACACACACACACACACACACACACACACACACACACACACACACACACACACACACATGTCTCTTGATCCCCCTCTTGCCTCACGCTCCGCGGCCAAGATAAGCATAAACCACACTCTTGGATGGCGGCAAAGGTGGTGTTGGGTGGGTGTATTACGGACCTTAGCGACACCAACTTGTGTGTACCAGGTACACAACAGATTACCCCCTTCCCCCCTTTCAGAACATGACTGCCGACGAAGACCACGTTGGTGTATGTGTGTGTTTGAGGTCTTCCCTCCCCTCTTCGGGCATGTTTGAGGTCTTCCCTCCCCTCTTCGGGCATGTTTGAGGTCTTCCCTCCCCTCTTCGGGCATGTTTCCGTAGGGCTTTTGAGGGCAATCGTGCCCGTAATATATTCATGTCTCCTGCATGTGGCCGAATGATCCCAGGCAATGAAGTCCAAATGCCAGCCTAACTTTGGTCTATATCAGGTAGCCTGGCATTTACCGCGGGCACTCCGGCCAGACGATGGCTGTCTCGTGTGCTACCACACATGTGTGTCAAGGATCGTGATCGCTGGCACAGTAGAACGCTAGCCAGAGATGTGAGCAGGCTTTAGTTGTGTCACTCTCCGAGGACATGATACCGATACAGAGCATGACGGTGTGAGCCTGGAGCATGACGGTGTGAGCCTGGAGCATGACGGTGTGAGCCTGGAGCATGACGGTGTGAGCCTGGAGCATGACGGCTTGGCATTTTGAGCAGGTCGTGAAGGCGTCAGGTTCCAGGAAGACCAGCAGGGCTTCTTGCATTCAGCCCATGTGTCTTGCCCTTCCTGCTCAAGGGTCGTAAGTCATACTCGGCGAAGAGTCAGATGCTGAAGACGCCGAGACTCGAGTCACCGAAGGAGTCGGCCTCGAAGTGATGTAAAACCTTGGTAGAACAATGGCACTCTGAGGTATGGGCGTCACGGATAGAATGTGAAGGTGGAGAGAAAAGAAAAAAATGCATTACCAGTGAAAATTACGAGATAAGTTCAAAAGCCCTTCTGTGACACAGAGACAAAGAAGAATGAAGGTGAAGACGACGTAAGGCCCACGGACGATCGGGTGTAAAACCACTCCAGGTTCACATTAAAGCTGTCTCTTTGGTAACAGGGGTGGGGGGGGGGGGGGGGGGTGTTGTGCCTGGGTTGGGGGTAGAAGGTTGTACCGAGCGAGTGGCGGCTGCGGTCAACGGATCAACAGATCTGTGGCCGACGAGGGTGACATCATGAACGCGTCTCATGCCATGAGATGTATATAGAGTTGGATCTCACAGCAGCCAAGACCTGCGGATATTCCCAATATCCTGTCCATATATTGGGTTAATCGAGTGATTAATATTCGTCTCCTGTTTTTTTTCTTTACTTCACAATTACTCATATTGTTTCCCGTTATGATTTTATCATCGTTAATCACACTTCACCCTTCCCATGATAGAGATAAGCTGACCATAAGTTATCCTACAGTTATCTGAGATACTAACCAACACACAGGGATAGCAGCACCTTCCATCCACCTCATCTATCCACCTCATCTCTCCACACCTCATCCTCTAGCTAACCAGGGCAGCTACATGGCCCGGCTCCGCCACCTCACATTTCATAACAGGAAAGCTTCCCTCCTCCCACACCACGACTCCTGGCTCCCTCCGTCTCTGTGACCACACCAGTGTGTCCTCAACCTCAGACTCAGCCAGAGCCGATGCTCCTTCCCACCTCACCTTGCTTGCCCTCTTGGCTTATATGGTACGCTGAAAAAAACCATGCGAACCGTAAAAACGACCCACTGCTGAAAGAGAGAGAAAAAAGTGGCATTACCACTGGGTATACCCTTAGAAATAAGAAAATGGACGAACTGAAATTAATCGAAGAAGTTGGATGTCGTTTGACGTCCATTGTGTATGTAGATTCCAACAAGGACCTGGTCTTGTATCCACAGACCGTGCACATATACCCGGGTCTAATGCTGAAGGTGTTGAACCCAGAAGGTCAGAATGACTTTTGGTAATGATGATGATTGTGTGACTGTGGTAATTAATGTCCTCCCTAATTACCAGGAGGGGAAAAAGGCATTAACCAATCGTCTGTGTCTCAATGACCATAAAATCGTTGATATGAAGTAATGATGATTAATCATTATCAGTAACAGTACATCTCCCTCATGTTAAGGTTATACACGCATTAATCATTATCAGTAACAGTACATCTCCCTCATGTTAAGGTTATACACGCATTAATCATTATCAGTAACAGTACATCTCCCTCATGTTAAGGTTATACACGCATTAATCATTATCAGTAACAGTACATCTCCCTCATGTTAAGGTTATACACGCATTAATCATTATCAGTAACAGTACATCTCCCTCATGTTAAGGTTATACACGCATTAATCATTATCAGTAACAGTACATCTCCCTCATGTTAAGGTTATACACGCATTAATCATTATCAGTAACAGTACATCTCCCTCATGTTAAGGTTATACACGCATTAATCATTATCAGTAACAGTACATCTCCCTCATGTTAAGGTTATACACGCATTAATCATTATCAGTAACAGTACATCTCCCTCATGTTAAGGTTATACACGCATTAATCATTATCAGTAACAGTACATCTCCCTCATGTTAAGGTTATACACGCATTAAGAGTAAAGGGTCAATTGTCATGATTAACATGTGCTGGTAAGAACTGGTCTGAAACTCGTCTTGTGTTCTAATTAACCTTGTTAACTTGTAGATGTTTTCTAAAGGGAAGACCACGAGAGAGAGAGAGAGAGAGAGAGAGAGAGAGAGAGAGAGAGAGAGAGAGAGAGAGAGAGAGAGAGAGAGAGAGAATGGGCTAAGTTATGGTGGCATTATAGTTAATATCTTTGAGTTAAAGTGTTAATTCTGATATTCATTTTCTATGAAAAGTGAGACGTAGTAATGAGGTTGACTTGTATACATTATAACGGAAAGATAGTCTTCCTCAGAATCTGTTTATTTCATTTAGTCTGTGTTGTACATTTAGTCTGTGTTGTACATTTAGTCTGTGTTGTACATTTAGTCTGTGTTGTACATTTAGTCTGTGTTGTACATTTAGTCTGTGTTGTACATTTAGTCTGTGTTGTATGTAGATTAATGCTTAGATATATCAGATAATCTTATCAAAGTCAGTTTTATGGCTCGATGGTTGAGAGGGAATCATTAAGCATTATGACCATCTTTGCTGGTGTGTGAGGCTGGGCTCTGATTGGCTGATTTACAATCGTGGGTCATCATGCACAGCCAATCACAGACCTTGATGGAAAATATCACTTGATTTATTAACGAGTCGGAGAAAAGACTGTGGCTGAAGTGGTAACATATAAAGGTACGAATCAGGGTTCGAATCCCAGCAATTTCAAAACTTGAAAACATGATATTAAGTCAGAAAGTTGAGTAAAGTTCACGTATTGTATATTTGAATAGCCATTGCGTACAGTGGATGTTTTATTCCGTTCTGAGTGTCACATAGAAAATGGAAAAGTGTGTGTGTGTGAGTGTGTGTGTGTGTGTGTGTGTGTGTGTGTGTGTTTGTTGTGGCAGAGGAGACTCCAATCACTTGACCCGTCCCGTAATGGGTACAATTCAGGCAGAACTGTCTTCATTACGGCTCATTTAAGCCTTACATACACACACACACACACACACACACACACACACACACACACACACTAGAGCAGGTCCTCCTCCCTCACCCACCACAGCAGGTCCTCCTCCCTCACCCACCACAGCAGGTCCTCCTCCCTCACCCACTACAGCAGCTGGACACTGATGATCTGTTCAGGATGATGAATAGATAAGTCGAATCATGAACAGGACGAATGCCCATCATGCACTTTTTCTTACAAAATGTATGGCGGTAGAAATCAAGGAACTCCCACCCACAAATTTTAGCGACTCCCTCCGTTATGAGGCACGAACGACGAAGGCCACTGTAGGGGAGGGAAGGGGGCGTGGGCAGGGGGCACATCCACCTCCATAAACTGGCGATATCATATGGAGGATTACAATACCCGATATCTCACACTGAGAGACAGAATAGATATCCACATCTGATATGTTCTCTGAGCACTTGTCTCAAGGAGGTGCAGAGGGCTCTTCCATCACTGACGAGAGAGAGAGAGAGAGAGAGAGAGAGAGAGAGAGAGAGAGAGAGAGAGAGAGAGAGAGAGAGAGATCCACTCCCGTCGGCACTGCTCTCTAAGGCACCCTCAAACACCCTCCCTCCCTCCCTCCCTCTCCTGCTGGGTCGCCGCCATCCCCATCTCCATCAATCACAACACACGACCAGGGAGTCGTGGACATCAAGTCTTGCATCCAACGCTGTCGTTTTTAGGTTAAGGGATTCTCCAAGACGCAGCCAGGCACTGTACGTCCCTCCCCTCCTATCCTTTTATTTATATCTTAACTTTCTTATATTACGTGGTTAGACGAGTGTTAAGGATGGGGATGGACAAGGGACGGTATAGTTGAAGAAGCAGAGGATAGATGCAGTGTGTACAGATGTAGAGGGTAGGTCTGGGTGCAGTGTGTAGTTGGCTTGCTGTATACGTAACTCTCGTGCTTTATTTCTATACTTACGACCAGTTCTACTCTGTCTCACCCTGTACTGTCTTGCTAGCCTCCTCCAGGCTGCTCCGTCCACTAAGCTTCTCGGTGTCACTCTGGACGATAAGCTAAGCAGGAGGGAACACGTCACCACCATCATCAAAATCTCGACCCGTCGTCCGTCTTCCAACTGTTTTGGTCAACTCAAGACACTTCGACTCCTTACCTCTCACCTCTGTGGCATCTAGATCCGTCCATCCTACAGTCACCTCTGCCTCCCTTCTCTGCTCCTGCTCCCTGCCCACCACACAACAGGCCCTACTAGAAAAGGTACAGAGAAGTGCATACAAGACCATTCTTAGTCCCTCCTACACCCAACTCCTTCCAACTATCACTAACAGTTCGGGATGAAGCATCATACGCCACCACCAGGCCCCGTAAACAGACATTTCGGTGCGTCTTGAATAACTTCAACACGATTTGCCGGATTCCTTACGTCGTTTTGATTAAAAAAGATATAATGGAGAGAGAGAGAGAGAGAGAGAGAGAGAGAGAGAGAGAGAGAGAGAGAGAGTATAAGTTTTTTTTTGCGTCCGTCAGAACCTCCGACAGACATGTTATTTTCTGGTGATTAATTTCATCAAAAATTGAGGAGGAGATGATTTTCTCCAACAGATCAATGGACGAATACAAAGGGCACACAGGTATTCTCTTTATCTGGCTAACAGCTATAGCTGAGGGGCAGACGTACTCTCCATCAGCTATAGCTGAGGAACAGACGGATTCTTCAGTGGCACAGACGTAAAGTAATGAGTACGCGACGTCCATTTTCTATCTTATATGGACCTGGACCACAACGGTGTACTGTGGCACGTGTCGGGGCGTGTGTGAGGCTGGCGGCTCACAGAAGGCTGGTCTGGGCAGAGCTGTGGGCACGTCCTTAGCTGTGGAGGATGTGATGACGACCCACAGGACCTCCCGAGCACGGACGGGGTCGAGTTCTATCGTGAGCACTCCAGATGTTCCTCTGAAGACTGTCTTCAGTCGTCTACTTGCCAACGCCTCAAGTTCTTTCTCCCTCAAGTTTTAGCATCTTCGTTTTTGCTCAGGGATTTGACACCGCTGGTTCCCGAGAGCTTCGCTTCGTGGCGCTCTCCCCTTGGTGAAGGGAAATGAGGATTGCGGACGACGTACCTCCTACCTCCTCTCCCTCCCACTTACCCAAAACCCGGTATGGCCCCCCACCGACCCGCTGGGCCTGCAGCAGCAGCAGCAGCAGCTCTCCGTCCAAAGTGAAAGTCTGGCCCCGGCCATCAGGGGCGGGAGGTGAGGAGGAGCTCCCCACCTCTCTCTCTCTCTCTCTCTCTCTCTCTCTCTCTCTCTCTCTCTCTCTCTCTCTCTCTCTCTCTCTCTCTCATCGTAGCAACAGTGCACGTCAGGTCCTGTGACCGTCTGTGTGCTCCTGCTCCAGCTGCTGCCCCCACCACCGGAATAATCAATACCAGAAGGCCTTGACCACAACCTGGTATGTATAACTCACTTTCATGCCATTAACTTATAAAACGCCTTAACTAGGTCAGGTACACACGGGGATCATACCACACACTAGGAAGGGTAGGGGCAGTCCCTCGACAGCAGCAGGGTAAGGCAACCACCACTCACTACAAAGTTCTTCATCGAGTCTCACAGTAAGTTCAGTGCTTCCTGGAGTCCTCCATAAATAGTTCGAGGAAGTAGTTGAGCGTAGGAAGTCCAGTCCTCCTCACCTTCACTTGGTGATTGAGTCAGTATTCAAACTCGAGACCTTTTAGTGCCTCGCCCTCACGTCGTGAGATCTTGAGGAACAAACAGTCGAGGAAGTTGGCCCTAGACCCCCCTCCCCCCCCCATGGAGGTCCTTTCGCCAGGGCCTTCGTCAGGAGCCGGCAGTATAGCGGGCACTGCATGAATACCAACCGACCTGGACTTTCTACGTTCGTTTCATTATGCAGGAGGAGGGAATGGCTGGCTGGGTGTACCATGTGTCCTCGTGGACTCGTGCCTCATGGGACTTGAGGGGGGTGGGGGGGGGGGGTAGTAGACCACTCCAAGCATGTGACCTCATGTGACCTCCCTAGGCCACGTGACCGTTTGGAAGGCAGGTCATGTGTGGACATGAGGGACAAGTCATGATGTGTGTACAGGTCATGTGGGGTTGGTCAGAAGGTCCGGACTCCGTCATGGGAGGTGTGAGAGCAGTTTGCCACAAGGTTTCTGGTCATGCGGGGTACAGCTCTGGTATCTACTGCCTCTCGATGTAGTCAAACACTATAAATACATTCCATGTACTTTACTGCATCTGGTTACTACGAATAACGTCTCTTTTTCATAAGCCAGCAGAAGGGCAAGCGTTTTTTTTTAAACTGTAGTAACGAAATTTTCCCACTCCTCGTTTTCGTACAAGATTACCCCTGTGTTGCGTGTTAATCTTTTTTCCATGCCGTTCGTTGAGCCGGAATGAGAGGTGGGGTGGGTGGGTGAGAGGCGGGGCCACCTGCTTTGCTATCCTGTTTCTACCACTATCCTTCGTCCACTCCCACCAATAGTTCGTGTGTTATCTATCCTTCCCATTAACTTTCCCTCAAGCAGAGTACACCACAGGAGACCTGCCAGGTGTCTCCTGTGGCATGGCGCTGAAGGAGAACAGACATCAGGATGGGAAGGGTGAAAGCAGAGGACATAGCAGTCAAACGATTCGTAGGATTTCGTCTCCGACTCCTCAGCTCTCTAGGTAGGATGACGGACGTCTGTTCTCTTCAGTGGCGTTACGTAGTGAGCACACGCACACACACACACACACACAGACACACACACACACACACACAGTAAAGGGAACCAGGCAGCCGGGGGGGCCCACTTACCGGTGTAGCTCACCACAAAAAAGGAGAAAGCTGTAGCAGTGTGGGCCAGGGTGGGTGCAGCAGGAGCCACGGTCGCTACCTCATACAGCTGGTGTGCTGCCGTGGTCCGTGTCAAGGACCACCACCTGCTTGGTGGTGCTCACGCGCCTGCTGGCATTCAGCTGGTGCCTTGCCCATGGCAGAGGTCACTAATCATAGGGTAGGCACCAATTTATAGTTCCCAGGGACGTTGTCCTTACGAAACTACCATGACCATCATCACTACATCTACCACCATTACTACTGGTCGTAATTCCCATCGCTATCCGTAACGACCACAACCATCATTGCTCACAACCACAACCACCATTACCCACAACCACAACCACCACCATCAGTAAAGGTTAGAGTCATGGTCGTAGGATATAAAGGAAAATCATCCTATAGAGAGAGAGAGATAATTCTATGACACTTTGGTGGGGTATAACACGACCTTTGGCAAGCCTGGAGAGCGAGGTGGAGTGGGTGGTCGTCAGGTGGAGAGCGAGGTGGAGGTGGAGTGGGTGGTCATCAGGTGGAGAGACACCTGCTCAAGAACAACCCCCCCCCTTCCTCCTTCCCTCTCCCACGTGAGAGACCGGTTTCTGACAGGTTGGTTGGTTGGTTGGTTGGTTGGGCTTCAGGCCTACCTACATACTAACTGCCGTGGGGGAGGGGGTCATTAAGGTCTCGTCAAGGTAAACTACGACATCCACCAACCGAGCGATCTCACACACCGCCTTCATCACGTGGTCATGATACGTGGAAGACCCATGTACTACCCTCCTCACCGTGCATGTGGCCCCCATACCGCCTTACAGACGGCCTCTGCTGGGTTTTCCTAACAACCGTCAGTACTGAGAGCATAGATCACTCCCCTGTAACTTGTTATAGTAAGTCAGCAAAACTTATGACTCAGCGAACTTAGGTAAAAAATCAAAAAAGAATTGGCTCTTGTATGTCAAGTGGTCAGTTATTGGCTTGAGTGTTCTACACCTGTGGTGGCTTGAGTGTTCTACACCTGTGGTGGCTTGAGTGTTCTACACCCGTGGTGGCTTGAGTGCCCTACGTGTTCTGTTATTCTTATCAGCAAGTCTTGCGGTAACCTGAGTTCATCGTGACTAACATACAGAGTGTATAACTTATGTATGACATTGACACTGGTCTCCACCGGTGAGCTTCGTCCTCCTCCCTTCCCTCGAGAGCGTAAGACAAATCATTAAAATTGTCGACTCTCGCAGTTGTCTTATCTATCGCCAGTGTACTACTGCTGGGCCGAGAGTGAGTGAACGCTCTACTGCCATCCCCTCCATAAAGACCACTGCCTTCACAACTTTGCCACTATTAGTTGTCCTCTTCACAACTACTACTATCAGTGCCACTACCATCAACCACTTCTATAACCGCTGCCTCCCATAAAACTTCTACAACACTCGTCTTAACAGGATGATGATGTTAACCATCAAACTACCAGCTATATGACCTACAACTACAACCAATCCTTAACCACAACCAGTACCTATAACAACACCTGTAACAACTACCTTCACCAAAGGGGAGGACTCTAGCAAAACTTGGCCTCCAAACTACAACCTTGGTGGCAGCGACGCATCATCCAAAATTTCTGCCGAAGGTTCCCGGAGAATACAACCTGTGCACCACCGTCAACACCTTCCCAGCCACCCACCCACCAGCGACCTTCCATAATGTACGAGGTTCCTTTCAACCACCCACAACCGCCCACCTTCGCCACATATTCATGACATTTCGGGACACGCCAGGCAGGGAAGAGGGGAGGAGGAGGAGGAACCCCTACCACACCCGCCGCCCTTCCCTCCCTACAGAGACAGCCACGCGCCATATTTATCACATCAGCTGATGCTGTAAACAAGAGCAGCAGGGGCGCGAGCATGAATGGTGGTGGCGTCACGTCACCCATACGTCATTAGGCCCATCACAGCGGCGCACACTAAGCAAGACGAGATGTCGAGGCGTCCCTGGCGTGAGGAGTGACGGCACTCGAACACCTGCAGCTCCTGAAGGCGACGAGGGCGATACAAACCGGTTCTACCGACTGGCAAGGGGTGAGGATGACCTCATGGTACACGCGAGGTCCTGAAGGCGACGAGGGCGAGGGGTGAGGATGACCTCACGGTGCACGCGAGGTCATGACACGCCGAGAGGCTCAGCCGTCATCGAAGTGGACATAGTCTCGTACTTTGTCCTCTCACGTCGTCGACACTGCCGCAGAAGGGTCCTGGGTCACCTCCCGGACCTCAGGATTGATCTGGCCTGAAGGAGGATTCAACACGAGACGAACTAGTGACAGCACACCGACGGGAAGGCTGAACAAACCTCACTGCAGGTTACGTGCAGGCGACACATCGCCTTGCATCCAGAAGGGTTGCTTAAAGATCCACTGGCCAGAGAGACGTCGGCTGTTGTCCTGGAGGTGCACGTTAAACCAACATCTGCTCTGCTGTAGTGCCCCTCCCTTTTCCCCTAACAGAAAATATGACCTAAAGAATACAGATCAATGCCTTGTTGCATTTGATGGAATAAATTATCAATTTTTATAGCCAGAAACATAAACTATAGAACAAAAGGACGAAATATTCACTCATTTCCAACGCCTGCTCACACCTCACTTAAGAGAACATACACTCCAGTTCTGTTCACCAAACTTGAACAGTGACAAAGGAAAAATTAGAACGAATACAGAGAAGAGCAACAAATCTAATTCCCTCACCGAGGAATAATCCTGGGGAAGGGTGAATGCCGTCCCTCAGCAGATAACATCGCCCAGGGAACCACCCTGGCTTCTGGCCCTTCCCACCTACCATCACGAGGCCACGGCAGTGTGAGTTGTGACCCCTATTAATCGTACCGTCAGCCAACCTCGTCGCAAACACCTCCCGTCCCCCGGTCGGCCAGGTGCAGGAACTGCCACGACCAGGAAGGTTCTGGATGACGCGACGCCTCACATCTACGGCCGTGCTGCCAGCTGGCTTCACCAGCCCCAAGCATGGAAGAGGAGGAGGTCGAGGAGGCGTGCTTTGGTATGGCTACACACACACACACACACACACACACACACACACTCGGCCCAGACTACTTAGAAACCATGTTGTCCCGTTTGTGGCACACTTGACCACCATATATTGACTCCTGTGCTAAAGGCTACAGGGTCGATGTTGCTGTGCGACGGACGATGCCCACACTAGTGATCCAGTGTAGCTACGACCAAGCGGCAATGACCCTTAAGCAGGTCCTCATTAGGGGATGTTTTTTAATGAATTCCTCGTGACGTCTGGGAGGCAACTTGGACTCCCTCCCTCCCTCAGCCAGCCACAGTTCCGGTTCCTGCCTGGGCTCAGATGCTCCTGACCCACCACCGGTGATCGTCGATCCCAGGGCACCTGGCGACGGTGTCCTCACTCACACTGGCCACACTTGAGGACGTGGGGAGGAAGAGGGGGAGGAGGGGGACAACGTCCACGCCACAGACTCTGTGGCTCGGGGATGAGAGAGAGAGAGAGAGAGAGAGAGAGAGAGAGAGAGAGAGAGAGAGAGAGAGAGAGAGAGGCTGGCTGGAAGTCTTTTTTTTTCTCTCTCTCTTACCTCCGTCAGGAGCTGCACGACTGCGCCTCATCATCACGACGCAGGCGGACGAAGAATCTGGTGGATGAACAGCTGGGGCTGAGTGTGGACCGACTGCCGTACACTTGACCTTGGGCGGCCCGTGAATGCGTCACGGAATCTACCCCTCACCACTCACACCATTTTCTTTCTTAGACTCTGAGCACTAATGCGTGTACCAGTATGTGTGCAGACCATCTGACCAGCCTTGATTGACACATGATGATTACCAGACCAACGTCACGGTGGGAAAGATGCCCAACTACGCAGAGGAAGAGTGTACAGAGGGCGGGGCCTTTAACCAGTGAGAGAGGCGCTGATGCTCGACTTTCTCGTAGAGGGAGGCACACACACCAGGAGGAAATTAAACTCAGGCAATATTGGCTCCTATCGCTCCTCTGGCCCTTACTCAAGCACCATAAGGGGTACTCACTCCCGCAGGTTCCTACGTTCAGAGGATGTGGTGTGGTGAGGCCCCCAGCCCAGGGAAGGTGGTGTGGTGAGGCCCCCAGCCCAGGGAAGGTGGTGTGGTGAGGCCACCAGCCCAGGGAAGGTGGTGTGGTGAGGCCCCCAGCCCAGGGAAGGTGGTGTGGTGAGGCCCCCAGCCCAGGGAAGGTGGTGTGGTGAGGCCACCAGCCCAGGGAAGGTGGTGTGGTGAGGCCACCAGCCCAGGGAAGGTGGTGTGGTGAGGCCACCAGCCCAGGGAAGGAGATGCCCTGAGAGTCTCCCAGTCCCCTGCCGTCTCTTGAGGCTGCAGAAGGAAGCGGACGAGGTTGTGGTGGTGGGGCGGGCGGTAGACGACGACATCGGTCGTGGACGTCAGTATCGATCAGCCACCTCGGTCAGACGATGGTCAGGAGTGTGCTGACAGTGACCGTAAGGAGAGGACAACTCCTCCTCCACACCTCGTCTTCAATGTAAGCCGTCCCTCCTCAGCACGGATGGTATGTGAATCCTCACACGGCACTGGCTCAGCCCACAGGTCCCCGACTCCGAGGTGATCTGAGATGCTCATAAGATGGATCTCAGGACGTGTGTGTGTGCACAGGAGGGAGGATGACACAACACGCTCGTGATTGATGTACCCGGGACTAGAAGGGTGACACACTCCCTCCTTCACGTGGGTGCTCCTCACACTAAGTAGGGCACTAAAGAGCCTCGTCCACACACATCTGGTGGGACGGCGTGCATTAGCTGAATTGCTGTAGTTCACTTTACAAGACGCTGAGCAGAGCTGATATCCCCGCCAATGTTGTGATTTGTACACTCCAGGAGTGAAGGTTGACTGCACAAGACTTCAACTGTACCTGATGGTAATGAACTGTAAATGATAGTATTTAAAGCTAAAGACACTGTATCGAAATACCTTCCTTTGTATGTGTGAAAGAACTCCATCAAGGCGCGCAAGGGATTGAACAAACTGGAACGATGTGGTACAGCGGGGACGACGTGCTGTCGATGAGCTGAACCAGGCATATATGAAGCAGTCGAGGGACTCCGCGGAAAGGCCTGTGATGTAGATAGGGAGCTCTGGCTTCGATGCATTAGGCGTGACAGTTAGAGTGTGGATGTGAGCACATGAGGCCATTTCTTCGTCTGCTTCTGGCTGGCTCCACCCCGTTATTGCAACAACTCGCTCCCCTCATACATCAAGGACAGGAATATGATGACCTTAGAACAAAAGTGAAAAGAGTTAATCTCATACTGTTGAACTACAGACCCCTACATCTCTAGCTACAACAGAGAAACTACCCTATATCACCGGCTACAATGGAGACAAGAGAGCACAGTTGCATGACAGATCCCCTACACATGTGGCTACAACAGACAGACCTCTCTACATCACTGGCTTCTGTTGGGCTACAGACCCCTACATCACTGGCCACAACGTACAAAGGAGGTCGCTGATGCGCCACAGTATGATTCCTATAACGGGATGACAAATATGAAAAATGTTCGCCACAGCCCAGGTTAATGGAGGTGAGAACTTTCCAATCTGCTCAGCGAGTTGTGGGGTGTGGATGTCGCCCTTGCCGTTCATCTTACGATCACACTATTCAACCCGTGAGGATGTAAAGGTCTTTCATGCTACACAAACCAGTCTGAGGCTTGAGCAAGTCTCTGAAGGAGGAGAGAGAGAGAGAGAGAGAGAGAGAGAGAGAGAGAGAGAGATGGGCCGACTAAAGACAGAGCCTGCTCGTGCCCGGGAAGACCACGCAAATCTTTGAATAATGGTATGCATAAGAGCCCCACTATTATGGAGAAAAAGAAAATGGGAGAAGGAGTTCAAGTTTCTAGTATAAGTGTGAAATGTATTACTCTACACTCTTGTCACTGAGGCAACGTGCCATGCCCACAGGGGAGCAACACACACACACACACACACACACACACACACACACTATGCGAGCGTGCATTACATCTTGACGCCAACACAAGAGATCACTTGAGGTCATTCAGACACCGCCCGCCCGCCCGCCCGCCACCACAACCGCCTCTACCACTACCACTACCACCACCACCTGCTGCTGGTGGTGGTGGTAGTGGTGGTACTGCTGATGGCACCAGCAGGAGGAGGAGGAGGAGGAGGACGGGTGCACCTGCTGATGGAAGCGGCAGGAAGGTGGTACTTGAGGGGAGAGCCTCCAACTCAAGTGGTACTCAGTACACCACCGCAGAGAGAGAGAGAGAGAGAGAGAGTCCAGTTCGCATCGTGACTAAGAGATATAACAAGTGCTGTTTTCTTTTCCACAAGTACCACTTCAGCCCCCTCGTGCTCGACACACGTAATGCACCTCACTGATGATATACGCTGTTACGCAAAGGCATCAAACCCACGTTACAAGAGATCTGAACCCTTGTTTTTATCGGGATTTTCAAACCCATACGCTGCAGTCTCAAGCTTTACCTATAAGCCTATATATATGTACTTACACAAGAGGGCTTCATATGCTTCAAATCAAGGTTCCAAACCCGGGACCTGGGACTTCCATCTTGTAGGTTGCTTAAAACGAACACATCGAGGCAATGAACCCACACACCAAGGCTTCTTTAAACCCACACACCAAGGCTTCAAACCCACACACCGAGGCTTCAAACCCACACACCGAGGCTTCAAACCCACACACCGAGGCTTCAAACCCACACACTGAGGCTTCAAACCAACACACCGACGGATTCTGCACCACACACTGGTGCTTCGAACGAACACATCGAACCAATAAACCCACACACCGAAACCTCAAATCCACACACTGAGGCTTCAACTCCACACACCGGCCCACAAACCCACACAACCGGGTTTCAGTTTGTAACTAATTCAGGAAAAGCTGAGATGATATGGGTGGAAAAGGTGGCGGTGAGAATGAGTGAGCTTGGAAGAGGCTTGTGTTCAGGGATAACAACAGAGACCGAGTGAAGTGTGGCATAAAGTGAGAGTAAATGAAGCAAGCAGAGTGGGAGGCAGTGCTTAAATATGCAGGTGAAGTGTGTGGCATGCGGAAAGTGGGATGTGCGAAAGGATAGTGAATGGTGGAATGAGGAAGTTGTGTGTGTGTGTGTGTGAGAGAGAGAGAGAGAGAGAGAGAGAGAGAGAGAGAGAGAGAGAGAGAGAGAGAGAGAGAGAGAGCGGAGAGAGAAGAAAGCGAGGTGTATGGGCGATACCTATAGGGAAGGAATGTGAGTGATCGGAAAATGTACAAGAGAAAGTGGGGTGTATGGGCGGTACCTACAAGGAAGGAATACGAGTGATTGGGAAATGTACAAGAGAAAGTGACGGGGGGGGGGGGGGGGATGCGAAGGTGCAAGGCCTGCAAAATAGTGCTGTTGGTATGTGGGGGAAGTATCTGCAAACTTGAGAAATAATAAGGAAATATTTTGAAAGAAGGTGAATCGCAGAAGGAGAACAAGTAGGAGAATCAGAGAGGACCAGATGGGAAGCTTTAACAAATATAGATGAGGTGAAAACGAGAAGTGAGTATTTTGAAGAACTGTTGATGTGAGGGTTTATTGGACTAATCAAGACAAATGATTTGGTGAGAAGAGAGGTGGTGAAAGCCTTGCAGATGATGAAGTGTGGCAAAGCGGCCGGAGTTCATGGGATTGCAGTTGAATTTCCAAATAAAAAGGGTGACAATGTTGTTCCTTAGCTAGTTAGGACTTCCAGTGTTTGTATGGTCCATGGAGAGAAGCCTGGAGAGTGAAGAGAAAGCTCAAACTACAGAGACATAAATATGTGGAGTATACCTGGTAAGCTGTATGGGAGAGCGGTGATTGAGAGGATGGTGGGATGCACAGAGCATTAGACTGAGGAGGAACATTGTCGTTGCAGCAGTGGTAGAGATGTACACCAAGTGTTTGCTCTTAAAAAAATTCTGGACCTGGAGACGGCGTATGATGGGGTTGACAAAGACCTTGTAGAGGGTGTTGTGAATATATGGTGTGGGAGGAAGGCTGCCAGAAGCAGTGAGTTTGTTTATTTTTAAGTTTTGTCATGAAAAATTGAGGCAAGTGTGCTGATAAGAGGGGTGGGCGAGTGGTTTCTGGTAAATGTGTGTCTTTGTCAAGGGTGTGTGATGTCACCATTGTTCATGGAGAGGGAGGTGAGAAATGCGAGTCTTTTCCTTCCCATGTACTGTCCTCCAGCAGATAACCTGGTCACAGACCGTCAGGTCTTGTGTTATCTGTCCTTCCCATGTACTGTCCTCCAGCAGATAACCTCGTCACAGACCATCAGGTCTTGTGTTGTCCGTCCTTCAAATGTACTGTCCTCCAGCAGATAACCTCGTCACAGACCGTCAGGTCTTGTGTTGTTCGTCCTTCCCATGTATCACAATTACATCTTTCCTTCGTGTGACCTTTAGAACTCCTCTTTTTGTAGTGATTATTTTAGTGGGTCTTGTAGGGTCAGTGTGGTGTGGTGTGGTGTGTGTGTGTGTGTGGTAGGGGAAGAGGAGGAGGAGGAGGAGGAGGGAGGATTAGCGGGCCCAGGGTTAGCTGTAGGATAAATGGGAAGCTATTTATAACACGGCATTTGTGGACCAATACAAGGAGGGTAAGTCAGGCACCTCCTGACTCAGGGTGGGAGGCACCCTTGCATGATGCAGGCAACCCCAGGGTCTCTCTCTCTCTCTCTCTCTCTCTCTCTCTCTCTCTCTCTCTCTCTCTCTCTCTCTCTCTCTCTCTCTCTCTCTCTCTCTCTTTATCTATCTATCTCCTGCACTGACCACACCTATCTCCAACAAGGTCCACTGCAACAACCAATGAGGAAAACTAACCAGAACCCACCCCTCGTCCCTCCTCCACTTCAACAACAACCACAGCCACAACCATCATCCCCACCACGAGATGAAATAGACCATCCCCAGCAACCAGCCCGTTACTACCTCTGCAAGCCCCGTGTCCCTCCCACAGCAACGACCACTGCAACGAAAACGTTGACGAAGGCCATCAGCACAATTCACCCCTGCAATGAAACCTAATTCCACAACAAACCTTCCTTGTTGCTGGTCATACTTACCAGGTGCTGCTTCTCCCCTTCCCTCCTTAACTCCCCCTCACTTCTCCCCTCTCGTATTCTCCTTCCCTCCCCACCTTCATCTCCCCTTCTCTAATTAACCATTCCCTTTCCAGGCCATTCCGTATCAACCCTTACCTCCCTTCCACTTCCCACATCTCCCCACTTTTACCTCTACTCCCCCACATCTCTCCTCCCCTCCCCACAACAACTTGGACTGGGCAGCAAGAAGTCTCAGATCGACAGCAGAAAGTGGAGTCAAACGCACCATGAAACTGTAAACGTAACTATGAATATTTCTACAAACAGACACCAACACGAAGCCATGTTACCAGAGACCTAGCAACAGACTTAAAAAGATGAATACAAGAGAAAGCTGAAGAAAGAATAATAGCGAAGGGTGGATGAAGAGAAGAGAATGAAAAAAAGGGAGAAAAGATTAGCAAGAACCGATTAATACGTCGAAGGAAGGAGCAGCAGGATCTTATGGACAATGACATGCGAAGGACATGAGCACAGACCAGATGAGGCGGTAACATCCACCCATACAAGAGACACCACAATGCATCATTGCCATCTGTGTACCACCTGGGACGGTACTATGACAAGCGACCCCCAGCCAAAAGGTACCAAACGGCCCTCATCCAAGGCAGGCCACTGCAAACGCTGAAACACGAAGAAAACGGCATAACCGAAGCAACTGATGACTTAAAACCCAGCGTCAGGACCTTCTGGAATTCCCTCGCCTCCATCTTCCCTACGACCTACCACCTCCCCTCTTCCCTTCACTCATCTGTGCCCGTCATCTTACCCATCCCTCCACCTCCTCACATCTCCACCCATCATCTCCCCATCCCTCCACCCCCTCACACACACACACACACACACATCTTCACCAACATACGAACAAACGGGTTTGTTTCCAGTCTTTCCCTTCCAGACAAATTGCTCCTCACACACCTGGAAAAGACACTCAATACTTCGTGTGGTTTTTCGCGATTGTGATCAGTAATTAAATCAGTACAGGTGTTTACAACAGCTTGGTGGGGGCTGAAGACATCGACCCCACCCAGCAATTACAGGAAGGCTGGCTCGGAGATATCAACACCCACCTCCCTCACTGGCTGGCTGGTAGGAGCTCCTGTTACCGTGACCACAGCTGTCCCTCGCTTACTCCCTCCCTTACTCCCTCCCTCTCAGAGAACTCCATCAAACACAGTAGCCAAGAATGTGTCACTTTCTCCACCAATATCTCTGGGTAAGGTCAGAGGCCAGGCCATCATGCCCAAAGATCGCACCGTCGTGCTCACGGATCGCACCGTCATGCTCTGGGGTCGTACCGTCGTGCTCTGGGGTCGTACCGTCGTGCTCACGGATCGTACCGTCGTGCTCTAGGGTCGTACCGTCGTGCTCACGGATCGTACCGTCGTGCTCTAGGGTCGTACCGTCGTGCTCTGGGGTCGTACCGTCGTGCTCAAGGATCGCACCGTCGTGCTCTAGGGTCGTACCGTCGTGCTCTGGGGTCGTACCGTCGTGCTCAAGGATCGTACCGTCGTGCTCTAGGGTCGTACCGTCGTGCTCTGGGGTCGTACCGTCGTGCTCAAGGATCGTACCGTCGTGCTCTAGGGTCGTACCGTCGTGCTTTAGAAAATTGATATATTCAACCTTGTAACACGATACAAACAGGTCAGTGTGAAGAGCGAGCTGGAGCCACCCCAACCATGCTGTTAGTAAGGGTGATGTGAACAAAGATGTTAACCAGCCATCCAACCATCTTGCATAAGCATGTTCTGGTGGACGATCACACACACACACACACACACACACACACACACACACACACACACACACACACAAGGGTTCAGGTTACCATACGCCGAGCCCAGAGGACTGTGAGTGGTTGTTGGGCGTCAGTGTACTCCCTGTGATGCCTCGGTTGCCAAGGGCGCGCCCTGCGTGGAGGGGAGATGCCGCGGGAGGAGGAGGAGGAGGTGGTGGTGGTGGAGGTGATGGAGTGGGGACGATGATGAGCGACAGAAAATGGGATGGAGGTGGGTGTCATGGCGAATCATTTATTCTCCTGTGATTAAGGTCCTTAATGGCACCACCTACAAGACACACACACACACACACACACACACACACACAGGAGAGGAGGGTCATAGATGATGTAGCAATCGTGTAACTCCACACACGAGTGGTCTTAAGGGCTCCACCGGGGTCATGAACACTGCCCAGCTGATCACAGAAGTAATCATACAGTAATCACAAACAGTAATCACGTACAGTAATCACAAAAGTAATCACAGACAGACATGGCCGGGGTTGTTGTGCTAAACCTGGGGCCTGGGGCGGACAGGAAGTGGAAGATGGCGACATGAACAAAGAGGATGGTTGACTCGGGGGGAAGGCAGGAGGAACCTCTGTATGGACGGGGGACGGTGTTGGAGGAGGGGAAGCAACGTTGAATCATCTTGGAGATCTTTAATGCGTTGTCTCATTAAAGATAAATTCTGAGAGAGAGAGAGAGAGAGAGAGAGAGAGAGAGAGAGAGAGAGAGAGAGAGAGAGAGAGTCTACACAAGGGGGGGGGGAGGTAGGGTAGTAAGCCCCAGGCTGGGGTGTACCTCCTCCTCCTCGTCAGTCATCGTCGGGTCACGTCAACAATGTGTTTTAAAAACGTTTGATTTCCTCACAGATCGACACAGAAAACAACCCCAGTTCCATTATCTGCACCCCACGTGTGGCAGGGGATGACTTACGTCCGCCTCTGATACACAAACACAGGCGTCATGCACGACTAACACACACACACACACACACACACACACACACACACACACACACACACTTTCCCCCCTTAATGTACATACGCTCCGACTCCCTCCTTGTCCCCCAACCAACTGTCCCAGTCCCACGTCCGTATGGATCCCAGTCCCACGTCTGTATGGATCCCAGTCCCACGTCCGTATGGATCCCAGTCCCACGTCCGTATGGATCCCAGTCCCACGTCCGTATGGATCCCAGTCCCACGTCCGTATGAACAGAGAGATCTGGCCCACGTGAACCAGACAAAGATTGCGTGACACAAACACTGTGGCATAGCAGGTTAGGCTGTGGGCTAGTGGGGAGGTGTGTTGCAGAACCCCAGCTCCTGCCTCCCCAACACCCCACCTCACCCTAATGACTGGGTGGGTAACCCCTCTCATGACTGGGTGGGTAACCCCTCTCATTCCCCTCCTCAACCCTCCCCTTCCCCCACCGTCTACGTCATTATACAACACAAGGAAATTATTCTCAATTTTGGGACGACGTGTGACCAGCCAAGCGCTGCTTCACTTGCGTAATTCGACTGCTCAGGACGAGCCAACGAAACGTTACGACGAGCCGACCAAACGTTACGACGAGCCAACCAGACGTTACGACGAGCCGACCAAACGTTACGACGAGCCGACCAAACGTTACGACGAGCCGATCAAACGTTACGACGAGCCAACCAAACGTTACGACGAGCCGACCAAACGTTACGACGAGCCGACCAAACGTTACGACGAGCCGACCAAACGTTACGACGAGCCGACCAAACGTTACGACGAGCCGATCAAACGTTACGACGAGCCAACCAAACGTTACGACGAGCCAACCAAACGTTACGACGAGCCAACCAAACTTCACGGCCAGGCCCCCAGTGTTCCTGCGGGGATAACCAAACTCTTAGTAGGGCTAACCAGAAGGCTAGGCAGGTCAGCTACAGGTCACAGACGTAACGACCAGGGTCAGCTACAGGTCACAGACTTAACGACCAGGTCACTTCGTTGCGTGTAGTTTCTGACGTCATTCATGAAGTCGATAGTGCCTGTTGGACACTTACGCACGTGTCAGTGTTGTACATTCGTAACATGGAGAGGTAGTATCTTCATGTTATGCTCGTGCGTTTTTCGTGCACTTTTATTGTCCTTTTCGGTGCGTGCGTACGTGTGTCCGTGTGTTTTTCCCCTTATAGATTCGTGTGCTTTTTCTTGCTTACGTGTTTTTGTTTTGTTTTTGTTATGTCTCCGTCTTCCCCCATGTTTCTTTCGTGTACGTTCGTGTCTGTGCGTGTATCTTCGTGCTCTTTACTTCCTCTTTCGTGTTCGTTTCGTGGCTCTCCCATCACCGTCTTTCCCGTGTCCAACCATCGCCATGAACCACCTTCCTTCCCAGCACACGAACATGGTACACCTGTGGTACACACCTGCCTGATCATAGTAAGGCAGGTGTGCCGCCGCCTCGTATCTCCACGAACCAACAACACCTGTCAAAGCTTCCTCCTCCTCCTCCTCCTCTCACACCTCACTGGGGAGGAACACCTGCTCATCCGCCCCCTCACACACCACGATCCCGTCATATTTCCATATTGCCTTTGTGTGGTTGATTTGGCCCAACACCTGCGGATACACACACACACACACACACACACACACACACACACACACACACACACACACACACACTCCAACAGCTAGGATTCGAACCCAGGACTTCTTGAGTGCTAGTCGGGAACGCTAACGGCGATCATTGCTTAGCCGTTAGCGTTCCCGACTACTACACAAAAGGTCCTGGGTTCGAATCCTGGCTGTTGGAGGATATTATGTGCTATATGAAAGTGCGCGTTCATATGCACTATACACACACACACACACACACACACACACACTCAAATATATATATATATATATATATATATATATATATATATATATATATATATATATATATATATATATATTGGAAAGGATCACAATTTTGCGCGTGATCAAGATATTCGTGAGTCCACAGGGAAAATGAAACACGAAAAGTTCCCAAGTGCACTTTCGTGTTTACCAAATGGCGTCCTAGCTTCGTCTCTTCGATGAATATCAACTGACTGTTATATTTCTCTCTTGTGTCTCCCCTGATGATGTGATTATTACACGAAAGTGCACTTGGGAACTTTTCGTGTTTCATTTTCCCCATGGACTCATATGAATATATATATATATATATATATATATATATATATATATATATATATATATATATATATATATATATATATATATATATATATATATATATATTTTCTTTTTTTTTTTTTTTTTTTGCTTTGTCGCTGTCTCCCGCGTTTGCGAGGTAGCGCAAGGAAACAAACGAAAGAAATGGCGCAACCCACCATATATATATATATATATATATATATATATATATATATATATATATATATATATATGTATATATATAATTATTTTTCAAATACACTCTAGTAGCTATACCACATACATAACGTAAATACGAATGTATACAACGAAGAACAAAATGTGATTCGTAATGTGGGTTTATGATATGGGTTTTGTAATATCTTTCTATTTTTGAGGGTTGATTAAAAAAAAAGAGATAACTTTGTGAGAAAGTTGGGCATAAGAACAGATTCTCCCTGACTATCATGAGCGGAGAGGAACACGGTGTGTGTGTGTGTGTGTGTGTGTGTGTGTGTGTGTGGCACCTCCTCCTGCCTTTCACACAGGAGGAGGTGCTATGCCTCCTGGTTCTGCTGGCTGGCTCCACACTCCCTGTGTTCCTCCTGTAGGCTTCAGACTGGCCTGCTGCTGCCTCACTACCACCCTCCTCCTCCTCCTCCTCCTCCTCCTCCTCCTCCTCCTCCTCTTCCTCCTCCTCCTCCCTGCATACGGTCGACCCATTACTTCACTTGGTATTTAAATTTTTTGTTATGATGCTGGAGAATGCAACACCCACCCACCCCCACCACCATGATACACCTACAGCAACACCAACCTCCCCCATTCTCTCTCTCTCTCTCTCTCTCTCTCTCTCTCTCTCTTCCCTGAGAGTGAAAGCAGTTGTCGGTGGTGAGAGAGATCGGTTCTGCGAGATAGGAGGAGGAGGAGGAGGAGGACACGAGACAGCGAGGGAGGGTTTTGTGGTCGCCGGTACGGCCGTGTTGGTGATGGAGGCGAAAAAAGAGGGTGAAAGGTGGACGGTTGGAGGAGGTGGTGGTGGTGGTCTGCGGCCACGGCAAGTGGCCAGTCAGCAGCCAAGAATGTCAGCAACTGCTCTAATCTGACGAAGGACGTGTGACCCGATAACTCGTTACCTTTGAGTTGACTTTTTCCCGATCACACGATGGAGAAGACCTACCTGGGACGCTTAAATGTCTTCAGGTCTTGGGTCATACGGGGGAGTGGCGCAGGACGGGCAGTCTCGACCTAGTGTGTGTGGACATCTGTCCTTTGTGTTCTCTTCGAGTGGAACAACTTGGGCCAGCCATGTGTCGTGAGGTACCCTCGGTGGTGGACACAGTACAGGAGGAACCACTGAACTACAATCACATTTTGTACTGGTGAGCTCCTCTCCTTGTGGCAGTGGGGCATCAGACCCTTCCGGACAACCTTTATAGCCAAAGAACCTCCCACTGTGGCATATAAGACTTGAAGCTTAAGACTGAAATGTCAGGAGAACGAACACACACACACACACACACACACACACACACACGGCTCCAGCCAACCAGCCAGGAGGTGCTCCGTCATCTGACGTTGCTAAAGCCGCCGACTCCTCCAACCTTCCACAGACATCAGCGCGAAAGAGAAGTCCAGCGAGAGTTGAGAAGAGGAAGAATAACTGGAGATATGACAAAGGCAATAGTGAGAGCGAGTCTCATGGTGTCAAGGATCATCGTCATGCATAAACAGAGCGTTTTTGAGTTCCAGAAAATGATTTCCTTTCAGTGACAGATTTCCAGTAAGCAGAGCCCTTGAACTTAACGAGCAGCAGTGGGATGACAAAATCCTCATCACCACCGAAGGACCTTCTCACTTGTGACCACTTCACCACACAGCATCCTAATGCAACACTGGCACACACCATGTCTAAAGATATTATCAGTAACCTCAACCAACAGGATGATCCTGAATGTCAGTAAGGAAGAGGTGGTTCCTTGACGCACGACAGTTATGTAGTCACAGTTTAGGGCAAGATCTGGCCTGGAGAGTGTTTCTAACCACCAGGGTTCATAGATCCAAAATCAACATGTTACCACCACCGCAGGGAATCGCTGGTCGAGTAAGGTACTAAGGAAAGACATTTGGCTCGTATTGCTGCTAACGTTTCCGTCCAGGACGAGAAAACTGTATCAGATGACATACGAGGATTGTGGCCTTCCTCTCACCACACCAGGACCCCACACCAGCTGGTGCCCCGTCCCTGCCTGCAGTGCACCACACACACTGCCAATCAACAATGCCAGCGTCCAAGAACCTACCTAACCAACCCTGCCGGTGCTCAGTAGGAAAGCCACATGCGAAACCTGCAGTTGCAGCTTCAGATAGTGGCTTCCAAGGGTGATGGGAGACCCACACACACATTCTTCCTCCGCTCAGCACCCCTGCCTGGCTCAACTCCGTCTGATCCCTCATCCCCAGAGTTCTGAAAGCCTCTCCTCAACAGCTACTCTGCCTTTATCACTTTCTATTCCTACGGTCCTGAACTTTCTTAAAACACCTTCAAGAACATTTCCAATACGCGTGATTCCCTTTCTACTGTCATCATTAAACTGCTTTCAACATGACTGTACTATGCTTGTGTCTGAAGCACGACAGAGGTATAGCAGGATTAAAGAATTAAAGTTCAGTTTCGCTAGATTCCCTACCATGCTGAGCTTACAATGCACAACAAGACAAAAAATTGATGTTGACGAAGCCAGAGTGAATGCAGCGTTCGTCTACCTGTGTGTGGTACTGTGAAAAGATTACCGTTTATCAAGAACTTGATATATTCTTTAACATTAGATGGAAATCACTAAATTCATCTACCTTCATACCATCATGCCAGTATATATATCGTCATGAACATTGCTTCACGAACATGATCAACAGACACCATGTAGTCATGGCCGACGGATGCTAGGCAAATTGTGAGTTTACATGACTGTTTAAACAAGGTTCAGATTTTGCCGTTAGCATTACTCTCATCCTGTGACATTACGCACTCGCCTTCTGTAACGGCACTGGGTAACTTATCACAAATAACCACAATGGTAACGTGGATTTTAATGGCGATGCCTTATCATGGAAATCAAATGTTCAGTCACTGAAGCCCAGTTCCTAGACCTTTTGGACACAATGTATACCTTCTGTTGGCCTACGGCCATGAGTGCATAAAGAGAAATCTCCGCTTTTGTTCTGCTGGAGAGGAAAAAAAAATGAATTAAGGTCTGCAGAGCGGGCCACGTACAGTGAGTGTTTGTCTGGTGTTAAAATCATGCTTAATAATCGGAGAAAAAGATTCTTCGTATTGGTGGATGTACTGTATGGTTTGACGCTGACGAGCCGGCTATACTGACCCAGGCAGTTACAGGTCAGGCCTCAAGCCCAGGTCAGGCCTCAAGCTCAACCGACTAACTAAACCATAATTGAACGACCCAGTCGATAGACATTACCATACCCAACACAATCGCCAGAAGATGCTCCAACATCATCAGTCGGTCGGCCAAAACTTCGACCATCATTTCCTCCAGTGTAATCAGTACGCCATGCCAAGCACACTCTTAACTAAATATGTCTCAGAGGATGATGAAGATTGATCTCGTGTCATTAACAATTAATTACTTCCTGTCTTGAAATCGTGTAAAGGTTCTCCTAGCCTAGTGCCCACGGGATAACATACGAGATGATCCAGCATATTCATTCACAACAACCTGGTTAACCTATTAGCGTATCACAAGATTTGCATGTTTAATTGCAACCTCATCCCAGTCCCTCATGGTTTGGGACGACTCGCAAATATCACATTCGTTTCGACCATTTACGTTGATGAGCTGCATTTTTTTCTCAGGTTATGGCTAGCGTGGCAAATAAAATTCACATTTCTTTATTATGCTGACAGAAAAGAAATTAATTGATCAACAGTGTGGTGGCTTCCGTAAACACAGAGGAACAATGGATCATAAAATGACTCTAAAAAGTTTGTACAAAAAGCACATTTTGACAGGATTCTTTTACTTTTAGAAAAAAAATGGCGAAACGTTGTATTAAAGAAACTGTGTGCTGTTGTTTTAAGAGGTTTTCTGCTCATCTTTACCCAATTTGGTTAATACAGAGAACATTAACTGTCAAGAGTGCAACAGTTAAAAATCGGACATGGTTCACTTTCCTCGACATCTGAAATACTCACTTTATGCTGTTCTTGGTACAGTATGGCATTTTTCGTGTAGTGCAAGATTTTTCGGCTGTGTTGGAGTTTGGATATTTTTTTTAAAGTTTTTACTTACTGAAAATGTCGCTTGTTTGAAGCAGAATTCTTAAATTCCCGAATTTGGATTCAGATCTACACAATGATCGAACCCCCTCTCGAAGCAGTGAAGTTCTTATGTCCGAATCTCGGCCACAGATTATAATGGCAAAACATTAACTAATTAGTCGTAATCGGTAATCAAAGTTTAGATATTCTTAACATCCTTTCAGGTTCACTTTGAGATAAGAATACGGCCCACATAGATGTTAATATTAGTTCTTGAGAAAAAAATGTCCATTTTTTCAAACCAACTTTTAGTTTAATTACGTTCTTTTCTATTTTGTTCTTACCACTTGCAAGTGAAGTATCATTGAGCTGCAGACGTTCAGCATAACATTATAACAAATGATCAGCAAAAAATGGTAAAAAAAATGTGGCCAACAGCGAGTCTCCATAACTGATGAACTCCAGTGCCATTTTGAACATTTACTGCCTCACCCTTAACAGGTCACTGTCAGAGGGCAATTCTAAAGCAGTGTCTTCAGAGGCTCCTAATGTTCCTACCTACTACTTCTACTTAATGTTCCTACCTACTAATTCTACCTTATGTTCCTACCATCTACTTCTACCTAATGTTCCAACCAATTACTTCTACCTAATGTTCCTGCCTCCTACTTGTACTTAATGCTCCTGTCTAATGTTCCTACCTGATATTTCTATCTAATGCTCCTATCATTGTGCCAAAAGGGAGGGCTAGCATGTAAGTGCTCACCATAGGAAAAATCTAGAGTTACGAAGAATGAGTTGTGCAAGTTCAAGTGTTATAGTGTTGTGTGTGACGAGGAGAGACTGTATGGTGGACAGACTGCTAGCAGTTCGTGTGTGAGTGAGGCAGAAGGAAAACCAGATATATGGGTCAGAGGAATGCAACTTGACAACCAACTAAGTCCTTGCTCAGTACGCAGCCACCACTAACCCTCCCAATCCCCAGGCAGTAATATACCTCCTTGGTCAGTGCCTCTCTACATTACACATATGCATACATTATACATAAGATTTTGTAAGCCTTTAAGGATTGATATCATCTTGAATATGTTCATCTCTTGAAGGAAGATAATCAGTTTGCCTTCTGGCAATATCATCATTTAGTTTAATTAACGGGTTAATTCACTTTTATTTTCAATTGAAACATTGTACAAGTTTCTAGTGATGAGGGTGATATTGTAAATTTTGTGAATACACTCCATTGTAAAGTTCTTGCAGCAAGCATCTTGTTGGAAATCTTATGGCAAGAGATAGCTGAGCACGATTGATGGAGATGAAATTGGTTCTGTTGCAGTGTTTCCCAGTGGCAAGACAGACACCTGCATAAGCTCTCTAACAATGACCTGATGTTGCAGTAAAATAAGTCAGGGTCAGCGCAGACACCTTGTCAACTGTAATTATCTCATCAAGCAACTGACAAAGAATCTTAAGTGACCTTAGTTGACCTAGGGTAACCACCCAGGTCGTAAGGTGGGTACCCAAGTAGGCAGGCAATTTTTACCTTCACAACAGAAAGTCCACTGCATCCAGGCAGCCACAAATTATCCTCCTGTTATCCCTAAGAGATGATAATCATCTGCCTTGACTATCTTCACCATGAGGTTGCCACCTACAGAGAAGTATGGCCTGACAACACAAATACTCCTGTGGCAGTCGCCTGAATTGGTCAAATTAGCATAGGCACACCTGTGTCTGGCAACATCAGTCATGTGACTCAAGGCTCACCTTCACCCATTAGGAGCTCCCGGGACTCTCTATTGTCAGTAGCAGCCCTCAGGTGATTCAAGTGCTTTTCTCCATTGACAAGGCTACTGTCAACCAAGCTCAAGTTAAAAGCATTCCAGTTATGAATTACAAACAATTGGGTTTTCATAAGTTTTTAAACATGACAGAATTTTGAGGAAGCCTTGAAGGATACTCATGGAGCCCTTGGGTTCAGGGGAACCTTGGTTGAAAAAATTGATCTATGGGAAGTACACTTGAATTGGCATATTGTCTCATTAAACACTTCCTAGTTCCAGAAGATGCCAGAAAATAAAGCTTTCTCTCAGCTTGCACGATCGAGGGGTTAGATGCTGGGATCAAATATTACGCGAACAAAAATAAAAAGAGAAAAGCAGAACAAGTAGTGTTCCAAATACATTCTTAGAGATTCTGCATTCACCATGCTCAAATAGTATGACTTATAATGACTTATAAGTGACTTGGCTATATTCTGGAAAACAGTTTGTCCTATATATTCTTTTAATTTTCTTATTCATACATATTCAACATTTCCCATGTTGGCGAGGTAGCATCAAGAACAGATGACTGAGCCTCAGGGGAAAAATCTCAATTGGACCCCTTCTTTGTTTCTTCTTTTGGAAAAGTTAAACAGGAGGGGAGGATTTTCAGTCCCCCACTCCCACCCTTTAGTCGCTTTCTACAACATGCAGGGAATACATGGAAAGTATTCTTTCTCCCCTATCCCCAGAGATAAATATAATTTTAATATTTTTTTTTATTATTACACATAGTCACTGTCTCCCGCGTCAGCGAGGTAGCGCAAGGAAACAGACGAAAGAATGGCCCAACCCACCCACACATGTATATACAAATGCCCACACACACACACACACACACACACACATAATATCAATACATAAAGCAATGAAAAACTTGATTTTATCTTTTACACATCACCTACCAGCCTTAATTTTTTTCACTTATAACTGCAGAAGCTGGTGACTGAGTTTGGTAAAGTGTGTGGAAGAAGAAAGTTAAGAGTAAATGTGAATAAGAGCAAGGTTATTAGGTACAGTAGGGTTGAGGAACAAGTCAATTGGGAGGTAAGTTTGAATGGAGAAAAACTGGAGGAAGTGAGGTGTTTTAGATATCTGGGAGTGGATTTGGCAGTGGATGGAACCATGGAAGTGGAAGCGAATCATAGGGAGGGGGAGGGGGCGAAAGTTCTGGGTGTGTTGAAGAATGTGTGGAAGTCGAGAACATTATCTCAGAAAGCAAAAATGGGTATGTTTGAAGGAATAGTGGTTCCAACAATGTTATGTAGTTGCGAGGCATGGGCTATAGATAGAGTTGTGAGGAGGAGGGTGGATGTGCTGGAAATGAGATGTTTGAGGACAGTATGTGGTGTGAGGTGATTTAATCGAGTAAGTAATAATAGGGTAAAGAGAGGAGTGTGGTTGAGAGAGCAGAAGAGGATGTTTTGAAATGGTTTGTTCACATGGAGAGAATGAGTGAGGAAAGATTGACAAAGAGGATATATGTGTCAGAGTTGGAGGGAACAAGAAGTGGGAGACCAAATTGGAGGTGGAAAGATGGAGTGAAAAGGATTTTGAGTGATCGGGGCCTGAACATGCAGGAGGGTGAAAGGCGTGCAAGGAATAGAGTGAATTGGAAAGATGTGGTATACCAGGGGTTGACGTGCTGTCAATGGATTGAACCAGGGCATGCGAAGCATCTGGGGTAAACCATGGAAAGTTGTGTGGGGCCTGGATGTGGAAAGGGAGCTGTGGTTTCGGTGCATTATTACATGACAGCTAGAGACTGAGTGTGAACGAATGTGGCCTTTGTTGTCTCTTCCTAGTGCTACCTCGCACACATAAGTGGGGAGGGGGTTTTTATTTCATGTGTGGCAGGGGTGGTGATGGGAATGAATAAAGGCAGACAGTATGAATTATGTACACGTGTATATATGTATATGTCTGTGTGTGTATATATATGTATACGTTGAGATGTATAGGTATGTATATTTACGTGTGTGGACGTGTATGTATATACATGTGTATGTGGGTGGGTTGGGCCATTCTTTCGTCTGTTTCCTTGCACTACTCGCTAACGTGGGAGACAGCGACAAAGGAAAATATATATATATATATAACCACTTTAAACTTCCTTTTTCATACATAGTTCAGAGATTTTTTAAGTTATGTTGAAGGCTTCAGTCATGGACTAAAGTCCACATCAAGGTTGGTCATGAATTGAAATATAGAGAGAATTATGAAATGGAAAAAGAAAAGACAAGGGAAAGTATTTAGGTTTTAGACAAAATATGTATAAGAAGTTAGGCACTTTATTAGGATTGTTCCTACAGATTGTATTATACATAGTGAAACTATCACCTTATCCCAAAAACTCAAAATATTACTAACAGCATAAATATCCACCATATCATAACACATACACACAGACATATGGGCAGATCTGAACAGCAGCACCCAATTATATTCCATTTTGTAGTATTGTTTATAATACTGCACAACAGCTTATCTGGTGACCATAGTTAGGGGATGCTCTTTATAAACTATCTAACTTTATAAGAAGGGTTGACCTTGTTAAACATTACTATAAAATTAAGCAGTTTACCATCATATAGCAGTAACCCTGAGTTCATCTGTGAAATACTGCCCAAATACTTGTTAGGAAAATGATCATGTGCTGTAAATTACCAAAAACTACCTTTCTCCTACATAACTTTTGAGCAATTCTGAATATCAATACCCTCACCTATTATGTTTAACAAGAAAAAAAAACACACTGATACTTGATACATGTTTCAGATCATGGAAACATTTGCCTTTACATAATTAAAACTAACATCAAACATAAGTTCCAGTCTTAACGATGCATGAATATACATAAACAAACATACTTTACAACACAACTTAAAAATCAAACACAACCATATTCACAAGTCATGAGCCATCAGATTTTGGACAGACTTTCTCAAATACAAAGAAGCTTAAATTATGTTTTGAGTTGCTTTACTCATGTTTATGACTCATGGGTTTGGAAATAGCCTGTGCATTTTGGAGCTTGTTCTCATAACTAAACCTGTGTGTGTACTATGTAGTTAATAGGTGAAGTTCTTATTCTATTTCATATCCATGTTGCCTTTTTCCACATTCACAAGAAGTAAAATCTAACTCAAACATTTTAGTAACCAAACAATTCTACTTTAAAATGACAAAGACCCAACAGCAATGCTAAAAACACATGTTGAAGAATTCTGCATACTCATTTGCCATTCCAATAAGCAAAGCAGTCATTGCTTCCCTGAATTAAGAAATTATGTAGAAAAAGAATGAAACTGACCTCTGTAAATACACACAAATGGTTAAATGAAAGGAGGATTGAAAAAAGAGTAAAGATACAAGTAAAATTTAGCAAAAATGTTTAAATGTTGGTAAAAACTAATAATATATGAAGGGCACTGTAGTGTGTGTTTATGAATAGCAAACACAAAGACAGTAACAAAAGCATCCAGTACAACTGGCAGAATAATCTAGTGTAGTCAGTCTAAGGTGCTACAGTATATATTCAATATAAAGCTAATATACAATTTCATTATCCGAGTAGTAAATCACTATATATATACATTATGCTGAAAATTTAACAGTTTAAAAAGGTGGAAGTATAATGCATTTCACCGAATGTTCAGTGACTTCACTCCTGAAAAATTAAGCCGAGGCTTATGTTTGTGCTCCAGATATTGTACAAAACTTATTACTTAATTGCATTGTTTGGTGAGAGGTAAAACATAGATTTGAGGTATCTAAACATCACAACATGGGGATCTTAGAAAGTGACAAAAACAGGTATTCATTTGCCATTACCTTGGTGCTCTCTGTCCTACAAATCTGAACATACATTTAATGATAATCCAGTAATTATGAACACACTTAATAAAGAAATCCATAATCAAACTTTACGTATTCACACTCCTGACTTAAAATAGTTTTTGATAAAAAATCCATTTCCCACAACTGAAGCAGGACGACATGCAAAATCCATGATCATTTCAACTGCTTCACCTATACATACATTTTACAGTAAAAAAAGGGTTCTAACAACAGCACCTGAAACATTTAAGATTCTTAGCGTGTCTGTCAAGTAATCTTGCATGTCAAATGGTTGCCTTCTTCCTCCACAAGTAAATAAGAAATTTATACAAGTCAAAGGAATGAAAGTATTCCAAGCAAAGGAGGGAACTATTACTGATTAGGGAAGATGTAGGAGTGTGTGGAAACCAGTTCTGATGGATGAGAGATTTTCTCATGAATAAGATTACCTTGAACATAAGTTGATGCCTTTGTTAACCAAAGGCTGTTTCTCTAGATCATCAGCAAAAGCTATAGACCTTCAGGAATGGAAAAGAGTACATCTTTTGATAAATGAACTTTACATTTCTGCCAAGGTTTTAAGAAAAGGCGGGTGCTTTAGGAAAAAACTGGTTACATTCTTTGAAAAAATAAGAATTGTTAAAAGTTTTTACCTAAGCAGGTTAAAAAAGATACTCATATTTTCACAATATTAATGGCTGGTTTCACCTGGGAGAACTGAAATTGCCCAAAGTTGATAAAGTCTGAAATATTTTATACAGCAAGAGCAAACACACACACACACACACACACACACACACAAAAAAAAAGGGACATTCCAACAAAATTTACCTTCAATGACATTACACAAAATAGTAATTCTAAAGCTTCCATCCAAGCTAAAGTCTTAAAAGGAATAGTTCTGTGTGTCTATCATACAATAACCCTTTCATAAATGCCTAAGGCAACTGTAGTGATTTCAGATCAAAACAAGGAAAGTGTAATTATAACAATTTATAGAAACATTGATAATTCTGTTACTAATAGAGAAAGTTTGTGTAAATATCACTACAAGATGTAAATTTATACAAAACATTTGAAATTCAGGTGGATAATCCTTTTAAAGTGCTAAAGATTAACTAATACATCCAATCTCTGATCAACTACATTAATGCAAAAAATATTTTAAAAATGTATCAGATACAGAACTCTAGGCTACAGAAGTCCTCTGATGTGGTGAACTGTACACTCACACACAATCATCCCAGTGGAAATTGGAAACATAACCAAAGATAACACAGAGATGCCGAGTAAACAGCTTAAAAAATAAAAGACCCTTGACCATGACATGTGGTTAACCCTTGTACTCCAAAAGCTGTGTAATTTGCAGTAATGATATTTTCTATTTTTTCATTACATCAGTAACAATTCAAAATTATCAGTTTTTATTCATAGGGACAGCATTAGTATTCTTCATTAGTGGTATCTTCTTAATATGTCTTTCTCATATGATCAGTTAATAATCATATGAACTGAATTTCTTTTAATATTATTCAATGCACTATGTAGGGCCTGTCAAGACTAATTTATGAGTAATAAAAAGGAACAAATTGCAGTGGATTTTTTTATGAATTATGCTAACAGCTTTAAAAACAAAATTTCATACACTGAACAATAACACATGGATCCTGCAATGCTTAAACTGCCCTAAATCAAGGAATTGGCTAATATGAAACAAACATATTCACTAAATAATGTGCAGTGTAACATGAAGGTCCTGTATTTGACCCTACCAGTAAAATTGGTCCACAACAAGGGAAAAACTATTCCCAATAACGTCTGGAAGGGACATATCTTGGGTACATTCTACACCGTTTTCCTAAAGGACTTCAAGCAAGAAAGACGACTGTATAAGAACCTAACTCCTTAATAGTGTTCTACAAATAAAATAGGCCATTATAGAATAAACAATTTTCAATCTAATTACAGAATGCCAGGGCCTCTTTTACTGGGCTCCTGTGAGCTTCAAGGCTGTGCTCCAAGCAGGAGCATGAAAAATTATAAGCTCCTTTGGAGTGATATGTTCTTTGATGAGGTTGTACACCTTTTCATCCACTAACTAGATACAACCTCACTGAAGGTGACTTTATTTGCAGTGAAACCACATGCAAGCAGAATCTGGTAACACCCATGAAAATCACATGCATGAGATTATATCAGAACTTTCAAAATATTTACAAAAAACAATGAACAGTGATCAGATATCAAAGTATAATTCCTCTATGTAAACAATAAAAATACAGCAAAAATCAACATCTGTGATAGCCCTTGTAATTTATTCTAATCAATTCCAAAAGTAAAAAAAAAAAAATTAAAGGCAAGCTCATGTGACATGCTAAAAGCTATCATATTGCTTGCTTTTGCACGCTCCAGATTGTGCTAATTACCAGATAATCATTTAGCAGCCAAACTTGCACATATCGTATCCTACTCCACCTCAGATGACATGCTGTTCATAAAATAAATGTGCCCAGATACCATTAAACATTAGATAAATGAGCCTTAAATCTCTCAAAAAAAATTTGATATTCATTTGATAAAAGTGTCAAAATATGTACAGTGTGTCTACTCAATTTCCAGTAAAATGTGCATTAAAGTGTATAGTGGCCAAACTGGTAAGTCTTTACAGGAGATATTTAATACCATAAATATTCTATAAGAGTAATGACTACTGAATCAAGCACAATTTTCAAACACAAATAAAATCATTTATACCTAATAAATCAAGAAGTCAAACCTTTCATTCACTTGTGTCTTACAGAAAGGATGACTGGAGTCCTCTCTTTTCAAAGTTACCATTAATATGAAGCTACATAAAGGCAATTATAAATTAAGATAAAATTTTAATCAAATGGCTATAAGACATTGATTATATTAAGAAAGGGAGAGGGTTAGGTACCTTACATTTCACCCTACCCTGTTTCTATCTATCTATATCTCTGATGCCTGTTTCTTTTTGGAACTCCCTCAAGTTGGTGGCCACGGCAATAGGATTTCCATAACTAGTGAACTCTACTGCCACTTCTTAGCATTTAGTGCCTCACCCTTAACAGGATATTGGCAGAGGGCAAGTCTAGCACAATGTTTACAAATGTTCTTACCTAATGTCCCGACTGAATACTAATACCTAATGTTCCTACTGACTACTCCTACCTACATGTTCCTACTGACTTCTTCTATCTACTGCTCCTACCATTTTGCCAAAAGGTAGGATTAGCACATAGCGCTCACCACAGGAAAATCTAGAGTTACAAAGAATGAGCTGTGCAAGTGAAGGGTTGTCAAGTGTTATGCAAGACAAGGAGAGATTCTGTACTTACATGGTTGACCAATCTTTGTTCCTATGGTTAAAAGGTCCACATGCAATCCAAGCACTAACAGATATCTTCATTTAATCCTGGCTCCACAATAAAATCCCAAATATCTGGAAACATGCAAACACAGTACCCATCCTGAAAACCTCCTAGCTCCCTAACTCCCCCTACTACCATATATCACTACTGTCCACAATACCCAAACTCCTTAAAAAACAGGTTCACATCAAAATCATACAAGAATTCCTACTCTCACCCACACAGCATGGCTTTAGGTCCAATCACTATACTACTATACCCCACACAGTCCTCACCTCACATAATACTTCCTGAATGGGTTCAAACAACTAAAACCTCCCCACCTCCTCTCACACTGTTAGTGGCAACAGATGCCAATAAAGCACATCTTTATACAACATCAGCACTAAAGAAAAACACTTTAAATACGAACTCGTCTCACTATGCTCGGCACCAACTTCTTTGCAACAGAACTTGACCCCTCCCATCTAAACAGCACCATAATCAACCACCAAAATTTGAGTAGAAACAAAAAAACATTCCCCTGCTTCACATCCTCAGCAACCTATCCTCACATATCCATCTCCCAACAGACTTGATACTATGAAGCCACATAAACACTCATGACTAGACCCAATCTTAAATTCTACCCCATCAGACTCTCACCTATCTGAAACTATACTCCCCAGGCATGTACAAGTCTCATTTTCTCCTCTGTACTCTCTCTAGACATCATTCACCTCCATAACACTACAAACACCAACTCAACTTATCATGGAATCTGTTATGCCCAAGATACAACTTTCAACCTGAAGATGATAAAAACTTACTCTTCGCTTGTCCTACACTTGCCTCATATATCAAAAACAAACTCATCACCATACTGTTTGACATGCTGTCCTCCCTGGTAGACTTGACCACCTTCCAATGTACGGAGGGAGTACTTGAGAGTTAACCATGCACATTTTTCACCAAGAAGTAAGGAAGTCTCTGACATTCTAATGATTGGTGGACTGCTGTCTGGTAGGTAAAGATGGGAGATGAAACAAGTTTGCAAAGATAGGAGCTTGTCACTATTTCTTTGCATTTAGGAGAGTAGGAAAAAAAAAAAAAAAGCTGGATAGGATCTATAAA
The DNA here is from genome assembly GCF_036320965.1 of Panulirus ornatus. Lineage (NCBI taxonomy): Eukaryota > Metazoa > Arthropoda > Malacostraca > Decapoda > Palinuridae > Panulirus > Panulirus ornatus. Next base: position 5,382,116 of record NC_092296.1, read on the forward strand.
AGGCATTCTTAAAAATTCAGATCTTAAATATCAAGTACTGAAAACTTCATAAATGAAACATAAACCAACTTTAAATATAACATACATAAAAATAAAGTCTGAAATTAAAACTGAGAGTCTCCTTTAATGATGAGGAGCATATCTGCTACAGACAGGCAGGGTAAGACACTTGCACAATACAAAACCAGGCTGCGGTATGGTGACTGGTACTAAATGGAGCCTGTTGCAAGATAACTTGTGGATTCCTTCAATTTTTGGGTTACACTGACATGATTATTCCAGGTGCTAATTCATTAACATTCAGAGGGAAGTGGTTTAAAAACACAGCTCACAAAAATCCAGAGGGAAGCAATTCAAAAACATCTTGCCAAAATCCAAAAGGGAGAGATGAAGTAAAGAAATTTGCACTACAATGACCACATCTTTCCATTGTTTTTTCTCTTCGAACTATAAGAACTTGCACTGGTTTATAGTTATGCTGTGCCACTGTATTTTATCAACCAATTACATTATCTGAAAATTATTAAATGTTCAACAAGTTTTAGCATTGAAGTGTTAATATATTTGATTGCCACAAACATCTTAGGAATTTTGTGCATGAAAAGATTGATGGTGTTCAACTAAATCAAAAGAAAAGTGAAGTACAAAGCATTTCAGTAACTGTACCTGCTGAATATTTACTTAAGAGAATCTTCAGTATAACAAGGAACACCCATAAACTTCCATATAAGGAGCAATACCAGTGATCTTCAGTGGGAAACAATACAAATATCAAATTCTGGTTCACAATGAATGTAAATATATGATCAAATTGTGGATACACTGAAACAGAACTTCAGCATGCCATGTCAGTCTACCAAAGAAAGACCATGATCAACATCAGTTTGATTAATGTAATCTTATTGTATACTTCTGATTGTGTAAATTCGATCTGCAAATCAGAATCACAAAACCTAAAAACGTTAATCATAACTAAAAATAATTTCTATACATAACACTAGACTAACATAAAGAGAAACAGGATATTCACTTGAGTATAACAATAACTACTAAACTACAGAAGTACTATGTATCACATTTTGTGCCAACATTTGAATAACTATTCATTTTCATTGTACAATCTCTATGCACACTGATTATTCAAGTAAACAAAAGCTATACTTAGTACACATGAAAACAAAAGGCCATGGCACTCAACAAGGATAACTGAAAATTAATCCTCCTGTTTTGCACTACTTCCTCTTTTGGCACTTTCGTACCATGATTTTGATTATCTTGGGCCATTATTTCCCTACAGGTCATAAAACAAGAATTCTAAACAACTATAAAGACAGACATATTCATTCCCAGTATCTAAATATATGCTATGATCCATACACAGCTTTCTGGAAAAATACAGATCCACTCTCTTACTCATATATTCAATATTCAGCAGATTTCCTGTATCACAGAAAACTGGTTTCAGTGCAAATTCCATATATCATACATCCAATATTCTCCTATTACTCAAAATCTTGCTTAATAATTAGAAATTTTTTATGGCCTCTTAGAAATGACTCAAATTTAACTAGAAGGTTCATTAGCTTGGTCTTATTCTTCATCATCTTCAATATCCCCTTCATTATCAGCTTCATCATCCTCATTGTCCTCCCTTGCATCATAACTCATAGCATGGTCCAGTTCTATTATGTCATTGTCCGAGAGAGAGCCAGTGCGACGTCTACGGACTTCACTAAGTTCCTCCGACACCTGATGACATGAAGAGTTTCAGAAAGGGTAACAGTCAGTCTACAATGGATGGAATTATTTAGCAAGAAAAATCACAGTAAATGCTTATGAATACTGCATGAACAGAAACACTGAGTTACAATACACAAATCTATCAATAACAATATCTCTCAACATTTCTAACATGGTGTCAGAACAAGAAAAAACTCAAGGATAAAAATGATCACATTACATCATTCATAAAATGGTGACCTACTAGCCTCAAATTATGATGGAAGTACCTCAGAATCAAAGGCATTTTCCAACCAGGGCCTAGACTTAAAGGTCAACAAAGGCCACCCTGCAAGGTTCATTGTTACCACAGCTTTATGGTACTCATTGGTCAGAAGTGGCTACAGATTTCAGTTTTTCAACAGTCAGCCTTGAAGGCCATTTGAAAACCAAATGAGGCTATTTCTTACTTCATGGATTTTATTCATATTGAAATAAAACTATCTAGAAAAAAAAATTTTGCCCATGCAGTGCCAAGTTCCCAAACTACAATGTGTGCAGTGTATCACTACATGGGAGGGCAAAAATGGGTATGTTTGAAGATATATTAGTCCAAAGATGTCACATGGATGTGAGACATTATAATAAGAATATATGAAGGGGAATGTACTTGATATGAAAAACTTTAATGAAAATACGATATAAGACCTATACAGCATCACAAATTTTCCTTTCCAACCCTCAAAATTCATATTTTCAAGCCTTTTCAAAATGTACTTAACTTTACAGTGACAAAAATATTCACATCTTTTTTTTCATGCATGTTTGTTATTTCCCGTATGATGAGGTAGTATTGGAACAAATAACCAAGCCTTTGAGGAAAACATCCTCACCTGGCTGCTACTTTTGGAAAGTAATATGGGAGGGGAAGATCTCCAGCTTCCCATTCCCACCCCTCTCAGTTGCCTTCTCGGATAAGCAGGAGATACATGGGATGCATTCTTTCTCCCTTATCCCCGGGGATCAAAATATTCATATAAGAATGAAAAAATCACTTCAAAAATACATTCTGTCCAATACTTTCACTCTAATATTGTATTGAAGCTTTATTAATGTTTCAACACATACTAAAAAGTGTGGGAGTAAGGCTTGAGTGTCAAGTGAGTTGCTATCATCTTTTTGTTATTTTACTGACATCAAAAAATTTATTAGCAATTACTATCATGGGGTTAACTGATGTACAATACCTTTTCTTGTTATAATCCAAGTAATTCAGAGATAAGGTTTTCTTAAAAGTTTGTAAAATTATCAGCTGGAACAATCAGATGCTACATTGTTTTTGGTCAATACTGACTCTACTTCTCTTAGAAACAGCTTCTCCTGCCCATTTCTGGTCAACTTTCAATCCTGGGAAATTCTGTATCCATGACATCACAGACCAAGCATTCAAAGACAGAGCATCAACTTCTAGTATTTCAGAATCATCTGCCTGATCCTCTATATCTAGCCAAAGCTATCAACTTCCTTTTCAGAAAACTAAAAAAAATGTTAACTGTCAAAGCTGCAGGATGACTGACCATAGGGAGAAGTAATCATGCTTTGCCACCACACAGATTTGGGGTGCAGCCCTGAATATCTGAGGTGCAAAACTTGGTGTAAACATCCTTCTATAGGAGATGCCTGTCTTGCAACAATGTTCATTTGGAGTTGTTAAGGGGTTATTGTTTATCATAAACATTTAGATGGCCGACTTCTGGCTGTACATGCATTATTCACCTCAAGAATACTAGGAGGGCTCATTCCCTCGTGCAAGAAAATGTTAATCATATTCTCTTTTCTTTATGTAACAACAGATCAACAATTAGTCTTCCAGTAAAGTAAAGTACTTAAAAAGCAGTAATTCCTCTTCTGATAAACTGACATGCTTTGGAAAGCCTAAAGGCAATGAAAAAGACACTAATTGTTAGGGAATAAAAGTTTGATCTAAAGATTCTTAATGGAATCACATACGTTAATATATCCAAGTTCACAGCTACAGCCCTCACTATTACAAAGTCAAGGCCAAATCAAGTTAAAGACTGATAATATGGTAGAATCTAATGCTACATATTAGAAAGCTAATGGACGGGAGAATAAAATATAGCAATGCATCATGTACATGGGATCTAGCAAACAGAATCTTGAATAACCAGGACATTTTATATATATATATATATATATATATATATATATATATATATATATATATATATATATATATATATATATATATATATATATATAAGCTTAATGCTTTCTTTCTGTATATTTCTATACAGCATTAATTTCTAAGTTTTGGAGCACTGACAGATCAAATGTAAGAGAGTCAACGTAACACCTGTTCTGGATAATTTCGATTCTGATTGATCCTTATCCATAAAAACTGAGGAACCGAAGTAAAAATATACATATAGTACAGTTGGGCACCTTGTGGAAGAATTCTGTGTTTGTGTTGGGTTCAGATGCATATCCTCCACCTACGTCATCTTCATCATACTCCGTTGATGAATCTGAAAATGAAAGGGTAAGCGGGGAAGGGCAAATTGAGAGGTCTGATCCACAAGTACATCTATTACTAGTTAATACACATTCTAAAATTCATGCACAATGGTATACTCATGTCATTTGTTTGATCTTCATTGGTGAGTAAGTTATCACTAAGAGAAATATGGAGGTATTGGCTGCATCACTGACAAGACAAGAACCTGAAAAATCTATGACTACTTACATATTATGCCTTAACAAAAACCATGCAAACATGAGCTTTGAGTTTGACATGTTTATTTAAGAGTCTTGACAGAGTGAGCTAAGGACACTAGTGCTCATACCCCTTTCAGAGGCTCCAATATCAAATGGGAAATTTTCCATAAACTGTACAATAGCTTCAATACCACTAATAGCAATATCAACAAGCACGTTGCCCCAGTTTACAAACAAGTCTCTCCAATTCATTTACTTAAAAAAAAAAGAAGAGGTGTGAAAGCTTGGCCCTCATCCTTCACCAATAGCAACATGACTCAACATTACCAGCAGCCTATAAAGACAGGTATAGAGGGCAAGAGGGATCACTCGGGCAACTGAAATATACTGAGTAAACAGGCAAACTCTTGAATCTCGAAACACAGTCATTCTTATCAAGGATAATAACTGCATTATGTCACAAGCCTACATATAAAGTGGGTTCAGGTCACTGGGAGGATGATCATAAACACACAAAGGCTTTTCATAAAATCCTTGTATCAATTAATAAACATTCAATTTCAAAAAAGGTCGTCATCGATTATGGCATTAAGTGCTAGTACCATACCATGAATCCTATTTTTTCAATCTGCATAAAATTATTATTGACAAAATCTGTACACTCTCATTCTAGAATGTGACATTTTTTAAACAATGTAATTACATAACAGCTACTATACATTGTCTAGTTCTACCTTTGTTAAACAATGTCTGGCCAGCAAGTGCATCAGACTTAGTTTGTCTTGAGTTTTATTAAATGTGAAACCACAGATGCATCTTTTTTTGTTTACTCTCACATTCCTGAACTACTGCAAGTGTTAAAGGTAATGGAGGTTGGTAGCATTTGTTCACACACTACCGAAATTACTCCTACTTGCCTTGTACATCTTGATTCTCCTAACTATAATGCCATGTGCCTCAAGACATCTCTACCCTCTGTAATTTTGTCTTTAAGGTTCATACACTTCCTCACTAATTCATCTTGAACAATTTGAGTTCCTGCCACAAAGCACTGCTGTAGTGCTGAAATCCTCTATAGAGGGGATTTCCATGTTCACCACAAAATTGTTTTTTCCCCTTGTTAATGACCCAGAACAGAAAATCAAGTATCTAAAATGATTCTTTAATTGTGAACCCTTTCACTACAGATACACTCTATCTCCCCACTTAGGGTCCTCCAACCACATTCTCGCTCCCATCTCTTCTACCTGGGTATACCCAACCTCTATCCCTCTTGAAATACCAACTTTTACACTTTGTAAGAGCTCAGTTGTCATCACAGTGCAGTTTCTTTACTAACTTTCCTTACTAAGACAGGTATTGCTTCACTGGCAAGGATGCCTCATATTGAGATGAACACAAAGTAGATGTTATCTTGGCAAGGAAGGAATTCTACTTTCCCTCTTCTACTAAATCTTTCTCCCTCCACTAAAAGTTTAACTGTTCCTGCTCTGATGTCCTGTTGCATCAGTAACAGAGAACACTAACCCATAAAAAATTTTCTCCTGAATCCTTCTCCATTTTCATTTCCATTCAGAATCAGTGCAAAGGTATTCTTTGTAAAGTCAAGCAAACCTTTTGGTTAGGAGAAATGCAGAACCTATTTCTGTTTATGTTCTACAAAAGCAAGAAGCAACTGGACATATGCATTTCTCAACAGCATGCATGAATGGATACCCAAGTCACATGCCTTAAAAAAAAAAAAAAAGGTGATCTAACTGCCTGCCAGGCAAAGAGGGCTTACTGAGCCTACGCCATTTGTTGGAAGATTCTGGCATCATGGTAGGGTTTGTACATTACTTGCCAACAGCTAACTACCACTAAAACTGTCTTTGCACTAGAGTTGCCCTCTGCCAGGGGCCTGTTAAGGGTGAGGCACTACAATGACAAGAGGCAGCACTGGATTTCACCAGTAACGGAGACTTTTTTTTTCCGTGGTCACCCCCTTGAGGGAGTTCCCAGAGGGAAAGGGTATCAGAGATACAGACAGATATAGACATTGGTTTTAGTGTACTACACATGACAGCTTAAGAATGGATGTGAGTGGATGCAGCCCTTTGTTTCCTGGCTCTACCTTGTTACAGTGAGAAAAAGTTATCAGGTATGAAAGAAAGATACATAGATCACTAAACAGATTTATGGAAACATTTTCTAAGATGTATTTTGTTTAAGTGTGAACTGAACAAGGGTTCTGACTAGTGTTCTTAGCTAACTGTAAGACTCAGGAAGTACTTCCCATGGTGTTGAACTTTAATATATTAAAGAAAATTCTATCACTATAAATCGAATTATGAATTACAATTTCAGTCCATCACTATCACCATAACATGTAAATGAAAAGAGAAGTTTAAATACACCACATACTAATACCTTGGCTTATTTAATCTTTACCAAATAATAACAGAAAGAGAATTATTCCATAAAAAGTTTTTGGCTACCAGGTGTAACAATGGATAATATTCTTCCACTCTCATCACCATGGGATTATTACACATAATATTGATGTCCTTAATGTTATTTTACAAGCATCCCTTAAAAATTCTTGTCTTTAAAACAAGTCCAAGAGAATCCATTCATTTAAGCTTACATTCCCTCACAACCAGTTAATGGAATTATTCATAGGTTATAGCACATTACTCTATCCTATCCCTCCCATTGCAGATAAATGTTTCAATGAAAATATACTGTATAAACAATACCATGGCCAAAAGTTGGAAAAGCTTCCCAGTTATATCAATCCTTTCTTCATTCTTTGCAATATTTCAAGTACTGTATGAAAATCATCTTACCCACAGGATTGTTCAATGCCATTAAAAAAAAATGCTTATTTATATAATTCAGCAGTGTAATTATACAAACAACATTATAAACCAGCATGTGAGACCTACCTTCTATTACTTTGTTAGCAGTGGGTTTTCTAACTGAGCAGACAATCTGAGCTAAGTCTGTAAAATTTGCAGGAGAGGCATCGAGGCAGACCTTCTCACCTCGCCAGCGCTCATTCAAATTACTCAGTTGGTATATGCACTCCACAGTACGGCCACCTTTGAGCATGCCACTGAAGTACGTCTTCCCATGCTGGTAGCCCACCTCCTGAATTCATTAATACATTTATCTTACTTTTAAAGTTACAACTTTGAAATATAACATACAACAAATCCAAACAGCTGGGGAAGATGTGAGCATACTATGAATCAAGTTATTACCAACAATTTTATTGCAAAATGATACAGTGAGACTGATTGACAAGTAGATAACTTTCCATAACATTTCTACAAATGATCTTTTTGACAACAGCAACGGACATAAATATATCGTTTCCTCAGCCTTCCTTTTTATGCGGCCTTTCCCTAATTTCAATGCAAGATAGTGTATAAGTAATCTTCGTTAAGTACCTCATTTATCATAGTTTTATATGCCGATGACCTTAGAGCAGTGATTGAAACATTTACTGAATATAACAGACTGTTGGTTGGTAGTCACATGCATGAAGTAGCTGCTACCTGCCTTCCTCAGGAAGAATACAAAGAGAAAATTGAATAATGACTGCACGAAAAATAAATAATGAAATAAGAAAAACTGGGAAAACAGCAAACATCTGCTTACCTTAATCTCATCAAAAGATCCAAACTGGAGAGTTTGATACTTGTCAATGGGAGGACGAATATATTCACAGTAATCACTTCCTTTCAGTTCTTCTAGTTGTCGGATGCATGACACATATGATAACCGTGACTGGATTTCATACAAGTTTGGCACCTTTGAAGACAAAAAAAAACTGGGTATACCAGATATTCATTAACACAAAGTATGAGCATCTTAGAGAAAACTTGCTCAATGATAAGTTAAAACATTATACCCCCTAAAATATGGTGTATCCATGAGGAGTAACCCACTTCATCCGATACACTTCATACAAGAATGACTGATACTCATTCACAGGGACCAAACAATACAAAGTAACTTGCCACACACAATCATTCACTGACTACTGATGTCAAAACCTCAGAGTAGAGGCTCAATCTAGTAGTCATCAAATCTATTTTGGGACAATTTTCTCTGAGACATCAGGCTAAAAATACTTGCAGTACTGCTGTCACTATAAACCCACCTTTATTGAAAATAAAACTAAGTTTACCCATATCCAAAAGATGCAGCATATGCTCATCTACATGAAAAAGAATTTTTGTATCATACATCCAAAGCTTTGTAGAGGGTCTGCAAAGATCAGACCTGTCCCGGATTGCAAAGATTACATCTGGATGGATACATTCTAACTCTGTTCAACTATTACAATCATCAGTACACTAGAAAGGGAAAGGAAACCTTACACAACAGGACTATCTTCATTTCTTATATGGATGATGCAAAGTTAAAAGATGATCTTGACTTAAGCATAAGTTTCTGTGCAGTGAAGATAAAGCCCCAATGAAGTTCCATGAATGCACAATACCATGAAGCATTGCAAGGACTCCCTCCAGGTAAAAACCCTCCAACTTAGTTCCCTTGTGTATAATCAATGCACTAATTGAAGCATGGGTCTTTGGGGTCTGGCTTTGTTCCCCCTACAAATATATATATGATTACAAGATATCCCTAACACAAATAAAAGTCAAGGTGTCATGTCAGTAATGATAAATAACAACTGAATTCATGAAGAAAACCACCTGGGACACCATCCTCATCCCTGTGAGATTTAAACATCTTAACCAGTTAACCTAGTGTCCCAACCCATTTAGAAACAGTTTTAACACCAACCCTGACTTTTTGTGTATGACCATCAAAGCCTAGGTCCTACCAAAATACCTCAAGTATTAAATAATCATCAAATACAAGTCAGGGATGTTATAAACCATCACATCATTGTTGAGAGAAAGACTAGAAAGTCATCACAAAAATAAAAACAAGCAAGTGCATAAAAACACAATAGTACTTGGAATGACCCATCAAAACAAAGTCTAAGTTAACTGCCAAATTGAGGCAGCTCATGTCCTTGGAGTCGCTTTTCACTAGATGTCTATATACAACAAACTACTTTTGATTCAAATCATGGAAAAACTGATATAAAAACAAGGATACTTAACCAACATACCTGAGCAGTAAAAGAAAATTAATGACAATGTAAGCCAATGTAAAGCAAAGGCAAGCAATTCCTTAAAGTAGCACAGCAAGTAAACGAACAGGTGTGGTTGGCCACATGGTATGACTTCATCTTCATGCTGTAATGTCACAGGCCTGGACAGGGAGCTTCATGGTTACTACGACCTAATAAATAAGCATCTGCTAAATTTATGTTGTATGGTGGCCGAAGGGGATGAATCTTCAAGAAAACACTTATTTTGGGGAATAAAATGGTTTTTACCCCTTACCAAGCAAGTGCCCATACATATAATCATAAGACTCTGTACGTGAGAAATTAATATAAAAGATGATGAATGAACCCTCACCCCTAATAGAGGATGCATTCCCAGAAAAGGTTATCTAAAGCAAAATCACTCAAAGCTTTGACAAGTTCTCACAGTGCAAGGGATGTTAACTTCCAAGCCCCCTCATCTTAACCAAGTATTTCTAATTTATGACATATTGATCAATAAAAACAAAATATATACATCTAAGACATTTAAATGACAAAAAAAAAAAAACATTTGTTAATATAGGCTGTAATATGCATGGGATAGAATGAACTGAAATTATGCAATGTCACTGAACTGAACCAAATAGCCTGGCTAAACCAGAGAAAAAAGTCTATGGCACCAAGTAGTGGATAGAGAGCTGTGGTTTCGTTGCATTACACATGACAGCAAAAGAATGGATGCGAGCGAATGTGGCTTTTCTTTGTCTGTTCTTGGCACTACCTTGCTAATGCAAGAAATGGTGACCAAGTATGAAAGAAAATGAAAATGTTTCTGCACGAGTAAATGATGTAAATGAGCACAGAGTACTAAAGGCTGGGATCAGAAGAGGGTGGTACTGGGTCATCTACAAGTATAGGCAGCATCATGTCAAGCGTTATGCATATTTACTTGAGAGGATGTAAGACCAGGCAGGTGAGGCATATTTTAGTGAGAAGTGGATGAATTGTTTGTAAAAGATGCAAAGAGATTTTCTTCCTAGCCTAAATATGGTATTCGTTAGTGCTTTAAGGGTATTCATTTTGTGTTTTGCTTTAATGCTGATGTTTTTGGAGTGGGAACTGAATGTATACGAGTATCACACATGATGCCTAAAATAGATAATGTTCTGTTGAGGGGATGCCCATTCCATACAAGGTGACTAGAAAGCACAGGTTGAGTTCTTGTCTGTCAGAAGTCAAAAGAGGAACTGAAGACTTCTGTGGGGATGCAAAAATTGTTTTTGCGAGCTATTTTTCCAAATGAATACCATACTGCTGCATGTTTGCTGATGTAAGAGTGATGTGATGTGACTGTAAAGTCTGCATAAAAGATGACCTTCAAACTGTGGTTTGATGGAGGTATAGGGAGGTTATACATGAGGAAATTGAAAATGGTTTTATTTTTGTGTTTGTTGCAGAAGGATGGATATGTGAGAATAGGCTTCTTGGGGGCAAGGTAGGGGTCAATCAATTATTTCTACATGATGACTGGTGATCGGTTATGGAGTGGTCGAGATAAGAAGAGTCCAGTGATGTTGCAAGACATTGAAATTCAAGCATGGGATTCTATCTATAGAATCTTTGTCTCTCTGAGGAAGTGTTGAATGCCTGTTTTGTGTGGTTTACAGCTTTCTTATTTAGCCTGTTTCAAAAATCCTAGTAAACTGGTAGCAGAAAGACTTGAAGACTACAATAGTGAATTTTTCATATTCTGAACATCATATAGTTCTAATTTTGAAATATTTTGCAAAGTACATAATCAGCAGTTTGACAGATTAACAGCATTAATGAACAATTCTAAACTGGAACTACAGAGCTCAATTAATACAATTCCACATATTTACATTTCATACCAACATTAATTAGTATCAACCTTACTTGCAATAATTTTCTCACCCTGAGTTCTTTCCTGAAGAAGTATTTGAAGGGGAAGACCCTGCGGAAGAGGACACTCCAGCCTGACAAACAGTCTCCATAATTGGTAAACTGAGTTTCATACTGCGAGCCAACATCAATCGCAAGAATATTGCTCACACTCCACTTGTTACGCATCACATCACCTACATGGTGGGGAGGGTTGGGAGGTACAGGAAGAAGGGGAGGAGGAGGAGGAATAATAATATTAATTCATTGTGGAATACATAAATATCATGAAGAGTGAGTATCAACTCATCTTGCATTGTTAATGCTATTAAGATCGATGAATTCACAGAATACAATATTTTCTGCAGAAAAAATGGATTATCATTATATGTAGGATATGCTTTTGATGCATATAATCCTCTTCAAGTTAAAACAACCCAGTAATATTTATCCCTCTACACTCTAGCAGTTAGCCATTTACTATAAGCAGCATAGTGAATTTTTTCATGATCAAACAATATAATCTATAATGAAATAACAACAGTACAAACAGAAATACAGCCGCTTAGGCAATCGGACATATTTCCTGCACAATACAAAAATGAGTTTTGGGTTAGGAAAGAGAATGTTAAAACAACACATGCTGCCTTATTTGAAGAGATGGACAGCTGGATAACATGTTAAAACTACCAAACTTTAACGCCTGTCACTCTGAAACAACCATTCATTATAAGCCAGCCAAATGTGGCAAGGGGATGGCTGGAACATGTAATTATACTTACCATAAGTATGGTCATGCAGTGCTCATGGATGGTCGCATACTACTGGCTCAGCAAAAATCAGCACACTATGGAGCCAAAACGAACAAGAGGCACCTGGGTAGTTGGGTGATAGATGCATTTCTCTTTCAAGCCCAAATGACATGTACTTAATCACACTGTAAGCAGGTACACATATAGGGGAGACAGACATCAGCTATACCTTAAACAGAGTACATCCACATGTCATCTGACACATTGACACACACCTAATAATGGGTCAGGGGAATTAAATCTTAAATACACTCTTGTCAGACACAGATTCAAAAAGCAGAACCTTAAAACTATAATCATGTAGCCTTTACCCATGAGACTAGAAAGTCATTCAGAACCAGTATATCTGAAGACCTAAAATCAACATTTCAAAAAAGTTCCTGATGACAGTTTTTTCATATGCACTTCATATGATCCTGATAGTTCACAAAAATAAATGAAAATCACTGCAATTTTGCAATTTGTAAGTTTTGAATGATCTGATTTGATAAATGCTCCTAACAAACAAGAAACTCATTTCCACTCTATGGTTCTATTTAAAAGCATCATTCAACGAGTACCTATGATATCTTGTTAGAGGTACTTCATATGAAAAGATCTACAATTATCAGCAAGTAAATCTGTGAACCATGAATAGGACACATATTCTTTTTTAATATTTGTTTGCCATACAAAAATGTGGTTTCACACTTACACCTTTATCTTTAAACATAACCATGATTATCCCTGGGGATAGGGGAGAAAGAATACTTCCCACATATTCCCTACATGTTGTAGAAGGCGACTAAAAGGGGAGGGAGTGGGGGGGGCTAAAAATCCTTCCCTCCCGTTTCTTACTTTTCCAAAAGAAGGAAGAGAGAAGGGGGCCAAGTGAGGAAATTCCCTCTAAGGCTCAGTCCTCTGTTCTTAACGCTACCTCACTAATGCAGGAAATGGCAAATATGTACAAAAAAAAATATTTTTTTTATTTATTTTGCTTTGTCGCTGTCTCCCGCGTTAGCGAGGTAGCGCAAGGAAACACGAAAGAATGGCCCAACCCACCCACATACACATGTATATACATACACGTCCACACACACAAATATACATACCTATATAATACACATACTCAATGTACACATATACATACACACACAGACATATACATATATACACATGTACATAATTCATACTGTCTGCCCTTATTTCCTCCCATCGCCACCTCGCCACACATGGAATAACAACCCCCTCCCCCCTCATGTGTGCAAGGTAGCGCTAGAAAAAGACAACAAAGGCCCCATTCGTTCACACTCGGTCTATAGCTGTCATGTAATAATGCACCGAAACCACAGCTCCCTTTCCACATCCAGGCCCCACAGAACTTTCCATGGTTTACCCCAGACGCTTCACATGCCCAGGTTCAATCCATTGACAGCACGTCGACCCCAGTATACCACATCGTTCCAATTCACTCTATTCCTTGCACGCCTTTCACCCTCCTGCATGTTCAGGCCCCGATCACTCAAAATCTTTCTCATTCCATCTTTCCACCTCCAATTTGGTCTCCCACTTCCCCTCGTTCCCTCCACCTCTGACACATATATCCTCTTGGTCAATCTTTCCTCACTCATTCTCTCCATGTGACCAAACCATTTCAAAACACCCTCTTCTGCTCTCTCAACCAAACTCTTTTTATTTCCACACAACTCTCTTACCCTTACATTACTTACTCGATCAAACCGCCTCACACCACATATTGTCCTCAAACCATGATATAAAGACAGAGCTGTTGTCTCCATGTATCATAGGAAAGGGCACAAACACCAATAATTCTTCTAAGATCCAAATAAAAGTCCAAATTGGACTTTTTCTTTCACACCTAACTGTTAAAGGCACATCACCTTTTTCATCCAACATGAAAAGATCCTTCCTTATACTGGCTTTAGAAAGATAGAGTGCTTCAAGGAACTTCGATGAATAAAGAAATATTCTCTTGTAATTTTCTGAGAAAAAGAAAAGAAAGGTGTAAGCATCCCACCACAAAGGCTCACACTACAAATGAGACATACTTCCTGTACTGTATTACAATAAGTTTATTCCTAAGATAAATCTTCTCATTTAACATAATTTTTTGGTTTTAGACTAATCTTTACCTATAAAAGATGACCTTCAACTTTAAGGGATTTCCGTCCAAACATTGCACAAGATTATCTGTTTCCTCACGCTAAAGCTAAAGGAAAGGGTTTTCAGAAGACAACATTGTGGGGTAATGATCCCCTCCAAAAAACCTATTGTAAAAGATTAAAGGCCTTCGAAGATTTTAACCAATGCTAAGAAGAGGGAAATAAATGTTTCCGAAGAACAATGGATCTCAACAGCCTATTCCAAATAGGGTTACAATCACTTATGTCAAATGCCAATAGAAAAGATTCTTGAAAAAGGAACATTGTATAATGCTACAGTGTTACAGGCTTTACTTGTCAAATGGAAGGCTAAAGGAAAACTATATTCACCTAGTTAGTTACAGCAGATTCTTTCAAGAAAAGTGGAAAAGTTTTCAAAACCGAGATATAGAGTTTCTAAGTATAGAGCGAATAAAAAAAGATCATCTGTCCAGAAGTCTTCATATGTTCCTCTACAAATATACAAGAAAAAATCCAAATTAGACAATTCCAAAACAGGAAGTTCTACTGGAGCTCTTCTAAATGGTGGTGACTATGAGAGACTCAAGAATCTTAGAGGAAAATGGCAGAACAGCATTAGTCTCTTTCATCAGAGGTGTCTCACCTACTGCAAGGCAACTATGCACTAATTCTTGGAAACCTAACAGTCTGAGAATCAGCAAGATTAAGGCTTCAATTACAACTGCCTTATAATCAAAAAAGGAGCATACATTGGTATAAGACATTTCGTCTTCATGAAACAGAGATCTACCCGAGGTGTCATCCTAAACAACAGTATTCAACCAGAAGGTAATGTTCCCCTTGTCATTTCTAACCATACAGTCCTCAACCTTGACAAGGAATCTGCCCATATGTAGAAATCTCAACAAACAAAAAGCACTGGAGAAAATTATTTCTTCAAAACTGCTAATCTACAAATGTGATTGTGATTGACTGTCACAAGAACTGGAAGAATATGTTATGATCCTCTATGAATTAAGCAGTAAGCTTATACCAACATGCTCAATCCCATCAGGACATCAAAACCTCAGCAGCTTATAATTATAGGGGCTGTCCAAGTCACACCTTTCTACAGTCATTTCTTGATCTGCAAAGCTGTGCAATATCTCAATGCAACTCTTCATCTCAACTTGATGCAACTCTTGTGGCTTGCAACATCAGTATTCATTGCACACTTCTTACAATTCAGTTTTCCCAGTAAATAATTTGATTATAAATCTGAGAGACCTACTTCCTGCTCCAGATTCCCCTCCATCACTATGAAGCTCTTGCAGCACTCGAGGCAGTGGCCACAACTACCAGTTGAGACACAGCTCGTATAGTGTTGTGAAGTTATGTGTACATCTATGTGTAGAGAGTGCAAGGCAACTGAGAAGTAAATGCTCAATAATATCTTCTTGGTGTTATATCATGAGCAAGAATGGCTTTGAGATATGTTGAAATGGTGTTTTTTGTGTTGTAGTGAAGGGTGATGTCCAGAGTGAAAGTGGGAGAATGTGACTCGTGTTTGTTTAGGGAACATAGTATCTGATGAGGTGTATGTCTGGTGGGTTGGAGTTTAAGACTGGGTTTAGAGGTTGTATAGTGCTTGTTAGTTTATTTCAGAGTGTATGTGTTTTGTCAGTGTTAAATTTGTTGGAAGTGGGGGGGGGGGGGGGGGGGGGATCTGTCAGCAGAAGTTAATGAAGTGTGAAGCTGGGATAAGATTTTTACTTCTACTTGGGGGTTGGTGGTTAGTGATAGAGCAGTTTGGGTGGGAAGGATCTTATGCTGTAACACAGAACCGAGTGCTAAGCATATTGAAGTGGAACTGTATTGGGAGGATTTTTGTTTCATTGAGTAGGTGTCGAGTGTTTAAGGATGCTAAACAGTCAATGATTGTTCTGAAAGCACTATTTTGTGTCGTTTGCAACTTTGTTACATTTGCCTTTGTAACAGTGGAAGACAACTGAGGTAAAATGCAAGACTTCCAATACCATTATAGCCAAAAGCCCCCCAAACCATAAGCAAGTCTGGAAATTTTACAGTTGCTTGAATGTACAAAGGGTCATATAAGTCACTACCTGGCCTCCGGTACACTTAGCTTCTACAGTTGCCAGTAACATCAAATGTAGCCTCATCAGACCACACTTTCTTCCACTTTTCGTTGTCCCACTCCAAACATTTCTTCGCAAATGAGAGTCTATTCTTGCACTGGCATTCCGTCAGAAGCAGTTTCTTGAGAGGCATACACTTCTTGAATTTTAAATCATCATGAAGCCGGCTACGAATACTACATACAGACACATGATGTCGTCTTCCTTTAACTGTTGTACTAAAATACATGGATTCTTGTCTACTTGATGTTGGATAATCTTCAGAGTGCATTGGTAAGTGATATGAGGTCCTCCAGGTCGTTTCTCCTAGGTTGAAATATCAATGCCACCACTGTCAACAAAGCACTTCATCCATCTTTGCATACTTCGTAGTGCCAGCCCTGTAGTTTCAGCTATCTATTACACTTCCCTGCCTTGTACAAGGCTACAATAGCAGCAGTATTCTCTTTAGATAAGTCCTCAGGCCAGGAATTGCAGTACAAACCCACCACAAAGCACATGTGGGTGGGGTAAAAAGGTGGATGTCAGGGGGACAACAGAAAAAAAGCATCCACCCACCACAATAGCCAGAGTAGACTTACTGCCACCTGTTACAATCCTGGCCACCCCCTCCCAACCAATATCCTTGACCTGCCCCAGTATTTTTTGACATTTCAGAGTCATGTTTTGGGGTATGATACAAACGGGCAAAAAATACTGGCATGGACCCTATCACGCCAATTTTTTCTGCCAAGAATGTATATATAAAAGGCTCATTTATCACTTCCTCACTTGTAACAGCACCTTAATATGTAAAAGTCAATATTATGAAGAGACTGCCAAAGCTGCATGATTGGAAATTTATGAAAATGAAAAATAATGTTTTGTAACGCAGATTCAGGGAGGGACTACATAAAATCTTAGAACAAAAGTGTCCTGTAACTTACCTGGGACATTATTTATGTAGCAACCATCAACCAGTAAATGTCCATCAACAGGGTCTGGGATGGGAGGAACCAGCATAGCAATGGACATGGAGGCTCGCACATATCGCCAGACAACTCCTGGCATAAATGGACCATGGTAATAGTTTGGTCAATAAGCAGAAATTTTTCTATACAATTCATGACCATGGTCAAACGAATACACTCTACAACCGACTGTAATCTAATAAGCAATCCATGATTATCAATCAATATAATATGGCAGCATTTAATATCTTTAATGAGATGACTAGCATTTAATTTTCTCAACCACATGTAATACTTTTCAAGTCAATGGAGTGGTATACATACATTTTCCACATAACTGAGTAGATACATTCCTGAAAAGTTGACCATTAAGGACATTTCCATGAAATAAAACCCTTTTTCCCTCTGGCTCCCATTATACAACTAGAGATGTGTTCCTTCAGAAAACAATCTGACCGCATGAAATAAAAACTTTTTTGAATATATAGCTGAATTTGACAATGCTTAATAATACCCTTCATCCCCTGCATCCATAGTTATAGGGGTTCAGCACAGAAACTGCAACCATACTTTTACAGGTTTTATCTTCCCACCCTCATTTGTAATATGATGGCACATTTTTTCGGTAAGCAAAATCATTTTATGTCACAAGCAACTATAATTAGCATCAGGAAAAATGTGCTGTGTCATTTACCATATAATAAAGAGGTGTGATATATGGTTATGTCCTTGGTGTGTACACTTGCTACTTTCTGCCACAGCTGTGCATGTATGACCCAGCAAATTAGTAACTGTTCCTGGCACACTAATGCCAATGATATAAATGCCCATATACATACATATACATAACATACCCACAAACATACACAGACATATACATATACACACATGTACATATTCATACTTGCTTGCCCTTATCCATCCATTCCTGGTACCACCCCATCCCACAAGAACAGCATCGCTAAACCCCGCTTTGGCAAGACAGTACCAGGAAAACAGACAAAAAAGACCTCATTTGTTCATACTCGGTTTCTAGCTGTCATGTGTAAAGCATCAAAACCACAGCTTCCAATCTACATCCATGCCCCACAGACCTTTCCATGGTTTACCCTAGACATTTCACATGCCCTGGTTCAGTTCACTGACAGCATGTCAACCCTGGTATACCATATTGTTCAGATTCACTCCATTCCTTACATGCCTCTCACTCTCCTGTATGTTCAGTCCCTGATTGCTCAAAATCTTTTTCACACCATCCTTCCACCTCCAATTTGGTCTCCCGTTTCTTATTCCCTCCACCTCTGACACATATATCCTCTTTGTCAACCTTTCCTCACTCTTTCTCTCCATATGTCCAAACCATTTCAACACACCCTTTTCTGCTCTCTCAACCATACTTTTTATTACCACACCTCTCTCTTACCCTTTCATTACTTACTCGATCAAACCAACTCACACCACATATTGTCCTAAAACATTTCATTTCTAACACATCCGACCTCCTCTGTACAACCCTATCTATAGCCCATGCCTTGCAACTATATAAATATTGTTGGAACTACTATTCCTTCAAACATACCCATTTTTACTCTCAGAGATATCATTCTCACTTTCCACACACATTCTTCACTGCTCTTAAAACCTTTGCCTCTTCCCCCATACTGTGACTCGCTTCCACTTCCATGATTCCATTCACTGCCAAGTCCACTCCCACATATCTAAAACACTTCACTTCCTCTAATTTTTCTCCTTTCAAACTTACATCCCAACTAACTTGTCCCTAAACCCTACTGAACCTAATAACCTTGTTCTTATTCACATTTACACTCAAGTTTCTCCTTTCACAAACTTTTCCAAACTCAGTCATCAACTTCTGCAGTTTATTACCCGAATCAGCCACCAGTGCTGTATCACAGGCGAACAACAACTAACTCACTTCCCAGGCCTTCTCATTCCCAACAGACTGCATACTCTCCAAAACTCTTGCATTTACCTGCCTAACCACCTTATCCATGAACAAATTAAATAACCATGGGGACATCACACTCTCCTGCTGCAGACCGACCTTCGCTGGGAAGATGAGACAAGATTTACATAGGGGATCTAATGTTGGAAACTACACAGAACATAAAATGAGGTATGGAAATTAACAAGGGTACTGTAGTAAATAGTTCTGTGAAATTCACAGTGAAAGAGTGGAAACGCTGGCCTCTAGCCTCAAATACAAAGGGAAGACTGAGAAAGAGGGAGGGACAATTCAATAAAAGATGTCAAAAAGCAAAAGAGGTTTGAGATGTGCTGTGGCAAAGACGTAGTTGACATTCCAACCAGCCAACATTTGTAAGATGTTAGAGAGCAAAGAATGAGTATATCAGGATAAAAAGGGAGCAACAAAGAAACTGAAAATAATAGTGCAGGTGAGGCAGAATAAAATCCAAAACTTTTCCATCAACTCATCAATAGTAAACTGTCAGGTGAAGAGCAGCTAATAGGAATAATGGATTCAAAGTGAAGAGTAACAGACAATGATTTAAGGGTATGTGTGGAACTACATGACAAGTTCAAGTGTTTTCATAGTGGACACTATAGCAGCAACACAAACTAGATGGAATGGGGAAAAATTCTTATAAGATCTGAGAGATCTATCAAAGTCATTGATATGAACCTTGACCCATAGGAGGCTAATAGTCCTGATGAAATTACACCAGATGTGCAGATAAACTTAAAAATTTTGAATTACCATTCACAATGCCATAGTACTAAATGAGTAGAACAAGGCAAAAGTCATATCTAACCATAAGAAAGGAGACCAGGAAGATGAACAGAACTACAGACCAGTCTCTGATGAGTATGGTCTGTAACATACAAGAACAGATAATTAGAAAATATATGGATGACTTCCTGCAGAAGAGAAAATATCTCGGTGCAGGACAAAATGGATTTAAGGCAATGAAAATTACGTGTAGCTAACCTCACAATTTGAGAAAGTGAATTAGTACTGGACAGAAAGCATCTGACATTGTACTGCATGGGAGACTCCCTAAGAAGTTGGATCACCAGGCAGGAATAAGAAGACTCCTGCAATGAAGAGAAGGTTACCTTAGTAGAAAGGAACAAAGGACACTTGTCAAAGGACATTCATCAAAATGGGTAGAGGTCACCAGTGGAATGCTGCAGGGTTCTGCTCTAGGATCATTACTCTTCTTGATCTATGCAAATGACTTGCCAAAAGGCAAATGAATATGTCCGCCGATGACCCAAATGATACAAAAGGCATGGTGGATTGCAAAAACTTACAGGAGGACTTTGAATGACTCCAGATCTGAAACAAAGTTGATGAAGCTCAACATAAGTAAATGTAAAGTAATAAGAACAGGTTACAGTGAGATAAAGCTTCAATATGAATATCTTATAGAAAATAACTTCTGGAATCTTTGTGACAGAGACTTGAGAGTAGACATCCCTAATCGCAAGTGTCCCACTTCACGAGAACAGTTGAGGAGATCCCGTCAGCTAAAAAATATTAGAACTGCATCCAAGTTCATGAATAAGGAAGTACTTAGCAAGCTGTTCACACCCTACATAAGGTCAAAAATAATTTCAGTTTCTCTATTCTGGAATGCATTTTTTTTTCAAGCTACAGTCATAGACATGAGTCCACATAAAGGCTGGGCCTTAATTGAAATATAGAGAGGATTATGAAAGGAAAAAAAAGGAGACAATGGAAAATATTTATTAATTTTGGAGGAAGTGAAATACCTGTCTTTTAAAATGTGTCAGGTCATACTTATTGGGAAGACAAGAGAATGTAAAGAGTTCCAAAGCTTTGAGGTTGAGGGAAAGAAAGTTATCAAAATGGCCCACCCTGAGTTGCTAACAGCCACACAGTAATCATATGATGCACCAGCTTCCCGAATATTGTGTGGTCTAGTTAGTGGTGGGGGCACACAAACAGCCAACTCTCGAAAGCAAAATCCCAAGTTATCGCTGGCAGTATGACCTAAGTTTTACTGGCAGTCCAACCCAAGTTATCATTGGCAGTCCAACCAAAACTACCACTGGCAGTCCAATCCAAGTAATCACTGGCAGTTCAACCAAGCTATCACTGGCATTACAACCCAAGCTATCAGTAGCAGTATACCCTAAGTTACCTCTGACAGTACAAACCAAGTTATCACTGACAGTACAACTCAAGCATATGTTACTACAGGTACAACCTATGCTAACAACACTAATACAACCCAAGTCAACACTGGCAGTGCAACCCAAATTATCACTGGCAGCACAACCCAAGCTGACGGAACCATTGGGGTATAACAGAAGCATAAAGATTAAATTTTGTTCAAAACTTGCTTTGGCATCGTTAGGTTAAAACAATGAGGAAAATAAATGCACTCATTCTCTTGACACAATGTTACTTTTTTGTACAAAACACGATAATTTGAAATTATTACTGATAAACAGAAAAACCCACCTAAAAATCTTTAGTGCTCAATAACTGCCTATTTTTTCTTCACAATAATGACAAAATAATAATGGCAGCATCCACTTTGATCACTAGCCCACTAGTTGCTGTGTCTTCTGTTAAGAAGCACCTTTTACTTTTTCCACCAGAAGGAATTTAAATGTAATGTAAGTCATTCATTTCTGAAATTACCAAGCTTTAAAGAATGGAATCTTCTTATAATTTTACATTATAACAAGAAAAATCTGGACAATAGGATGGACCAACTGAATAGAACTTAAATACAGTAAATGTGTTGCGATTTCAAAAGTTAGGTTGTTTCATGAAATCAATGTTCATTTTTATTTACAAATTATATCTGAAAGGAGACATTTGCTGCCTTTAAGCAAGCAGAGTTAGAATCATCTGGTATTTATAGCTAATATTAACCAAGGTTTAGATGCATGTTGATTTTACAAGATTTCAGAGATATACTTACCAAAACTAGTACATCTACTCCTGATTATCATCACATCTCATCTTGCCATTTTACTCATCAAATATCATATATTACTTGGAAAAAACTTACCAGTATCTTTGGGATATTCATGACAGCCATTCAAACACTTTACCTGGACTTTCGGCTTTGCTTACATTAAGCCAGGACTGAAGGAAGCTATAAAACTACTCTACACTTAAAGTAACACAGATGCCAATATGGAGGATGCCTTACAACTATATTACAAGAACACACTACCTCTGCTAATTTTGTAAAATTTCACATACCATCTGAACTTTTGAGACAAAAGTCAAATTACCAGGCCTAGATTTTAAGACCACTTACATGCTACACCTTTAAGTTCAGCATATTCTGGGATGGGTTGACTTGTCTTTAAAGATATCGCTCTCATGTGTAAGGTTCCAGAAATTTGGTAAAGTGTAAATCTTCCTCTCATGCATTTTAATACTACTCATAAAGAAAATGAGTCATCAATCATGTCAATTACAAACTGTTAACATTTTAAACAATTCTAATGTCATAAAACTTATCAGTACTCTGTCAATAATACTAGAGGTTGGGATAAATTCCCCACAAATCAAGATAGTAATTTACCAGCATGTGAATGAAAAAGTTAAAGCCTTCACCAAAATTTCTTGGAATGGATATGCTGCCTACAGAGATATACCCCACATGTCATAAATGACCAAGTCTTCAGCAAAGGTGAGTACATGGCCTGACACTTATCTAATAAATATCTTTCACCTAAAATGTTTGTCTTTGAACGGAATTTCTTGGAATGGACATGCTGCTTATAGAAATACACCCCTCAAGTTATGAATAACTATGAATTCATCAAGGATGCATACATAGTCTCATGCTAATCTAATAAACATCTTTCAACTGGGCTGTAAATTAACTTAGAAGAGGATTAATGGACATAATCTTTTAAAGAGAAAGGAATGTACCTTGCTATTCTCACTACAAATATTTGAAATTATAACCATAATGAAAAATTTATAAGTACACCTTTACTAATATAAAAATCTTGGCCAATAAACAAATTGTGCAAGTCCATTTTAAAACAGTAAAAAAAAAAAAAGACAATTATAATCTTAACTACTTACAGAAAAGAATGATAAAGAACAATATATGCAAGTGACCATAACTATTATTACTATCATATATGATAAAAAGTGGTATACAGAATGCATATACCTAAAAGTAATGTCACAATTGATTTACAACTACTTTAAGATATCTAGTCTTGGATTTGAAAAGTTCTACATAAAATAAAACAAAACCTCAATCATTATCTACAGAACTTAACTATATTTTGCACAAAGGGTGGATCCAAATGTATTGTCTAAGCTCCTTGAACATTTAAGTGTGGCTCTTCCAAATTTCTGAAATTATTCAAAATATGAACTGACTCATAGTAATTTTCTAAAATGCTTCTTTAAACAACACAAACTTAGGATAATGTAAATAAAATGAATTTAAAATTTCTTCAAACTAAACACAACCAAACTTCTGGTACAATCAAAAATACAAACTCTGTAATCAGTTTCCGTCCTACTCCAGAAACTAGTAATGCGGTAGGAAAACACACAAACACAAGCTAATCAATATTAAGACAATCAGTCACAAACCTAACAATTTCAATCAAGATCACTATTTAAGTTGCTATAACAAGAGCATCTTTTTCAACCCTGCTATTCTGAAGACAGCACTTTCATGTTCAACAACCACTTCCGTTTTCATAACCAATTACAATCAAATATAAATCTATCAACCTATCTATTCATTCTCTGATGCCCATTCCCTTTGGGAACTCCTTTAAGAGGATGGCTACAGCAAGAGAGTCTCCATAACTGCTGAACTCCAGTGCTGCTTCTTAGCCTTTAGTGCCTCACCCTTAACAGGCCACTGGCAGAGGGCTACTCCAGTGCTGTGTTTTCAGAGGCTCCTACCTAATGTTCCTACCAACTCCTAATGTTACAACCTACAACTTCTACCTAAAGCTTCCATCTAATGCTTCTACTCACCCCTTCTACCTAATGTATCTACCTAAAACTCCCATCTAATATTCCTACCTACTATTCCTATCTATTGCTTCTACCATTTTGCCACAAGGCAGGGCTAACGCAAAGTGCTCACTGTTGGAAAATTGAGTCATGTGAGTTAAGTGTTGTCAAGGAGAGATTGTATGTTTGTGGACAGAATCCCAGCAGGCCACGTGTGGGTGAAGCAGAAAGAAAAAACAGCTACCTTGGTGAAACGGTGCAACTTGACAAACACTGGTTTACTATGCAGCCATCACTAACCCTCTCAATACCCAGGCAGGTAGTACCCATCAACTATAAATGGATTGGATAAACTACCAAAGCAAAACTTACTAGACAGACCCACATAATAACTTCTACCTGACAAAGGAAAATCCTGGATAACAAGATTATAGATCAAATCAACTCAAGCCATAAAGTGAATGGCATGGATTTAAAAACTTTGATCTTTACAGTACAGTTCTTCTTCCAGTACCTGTACATTCATTTCCTTTGATGTAAATGGAATTGCACAAAAATTCCAACCATTATTTGTACAATCCAGTTCAAGCTCTGCATGAATGTTATGAAGTTTATAGCCACCAAGGGTTAACTTAAAGCTTCCACAAAATACTGAGAACTGAAGATGCACTTTTCATATCTGTCACTATATAAACACCATCGCAGGAGCCATTAAGGCAGTAGTTATGATCACTGAGTTAAGGGCAAGATTCAAGATCTAAGGTTGAAAAAAAAAAAAAAAGTAATTCAAGGTTGCATGGAAAGAAATTTGCTTGGAACAAAAAAAGTGACTAAGAATACATGCCTGGCAAAAGCAGTTGTAACCTAACAACGAAATTTCAGTCACTATTAATGAATATCATTACTTTCTAACAAGTGTCCATTTTATGCCAGTGAACAACAACCCTCATATACAAGTGCAACATTCATCAGGTCTATACTGCCTTTACAAAGCATTACCAAGATCACTGTCAAATCCAATTAGCTACCAAAAAAGTACTCTCTCATAAGCCAGATTTGCAAGCCTTTCACATCAGGGTGGATGGGTGTCAGATGCAAATAACCTTCAATTCTCCTCTACACTCAGGCAAACTTGAAGGATGCAATCAACAGAAGTAGTACCGAGAATAATCTACCTTCAAGAATGTAACAAGCAAAATTCGACTCAAAACCAGGTTAAAACTAATTTATAACTTACATAATGGTACACCTGAATCCTATATTTATCAAAATCAAAGCTTACAACCATTTTGTGCACAGTGCTACCACCTACTAAACTGCTGAAAAGATTTTCAATTTCCTTTCCACAAATTCTATGGATATACTAGTTGGACTGCACTGGAATACTGCAAAGTTATGCAAAATAGTATTCCCTCTAGTTGAAGCCCACGTGAGTAAGCATGACAATTTCTGCAGATGTAATTCAACTCCTGCAGCTTCTAACAGCTTTCCATATACTTTCAACCAAATTCTTTTCAGTGACCCTAAGCAGTATGAAGCTGTTTTCAGGATGAGCAGCAGCATCAAAACGTCCTCCTACCTTAAGCAATTAAATACTAAGCTTTAACATGGTGTCTAGTTTTTGTCTACTTATCTGTCCAACTATATCTCTGATGCCCATTCCCTCCAAGAACTCTCTCAAGGGGGTGGTCATGGCAAAAGTGTCTCCATAACTGCTGAACTCCAGAGCTGCTTCTTGGCCTTTAGTGCCTCGTCTTTAATATGGCACTCACATAGGGCAACTGTAGCACAATTTAACAGGCCATTTGTAGAGGGCAACTGTAGCACAATTTTTTCAGAGGCTCCTACCTAACGTGTGGAAATTACTAGCAGCAATGGAAGGAAAAAGAGGAAATAGGAAGCTATAAATTTTAATCACAATCATTCCAAACAAAGGAAAGTGACTTCCCTACTACTAGATGAAAATGGATACACAAATCTACATGTCTGAAAAACAACCCTCTTAGCATATACTCATACTACTTGCCATTTCCCGCATTAGCGAGGTAGCGTTAAGAAGAGAGGACTGAGCCTTTGAGGGAATATCCTCACTTGGCTCCCTTCTCTGTTCCTTCTTTTCGAAATTTAAAAAAAGAGAGGGGAGGATTTCCAGCCCCCCCGCTCCCTTCCCTTTTAGTTGCCTTCTACGACATGCAGGGAATAAGTGGAAAGTATTCTTTGTCCCCTATCCCCAGGGATAAATTAGCAAATATGTCAACCTGAAAACCTCCACACATTCCTGATACAGAGTAGATGATTCATTCTCTACTCCATAAGACAAGTGAGAATAATGGGCCTACCAGTCAACAGGTATTTCCTACAGAAAAGAAAAAACCAATGGTTTGAAGCAAAGGTCAGTACACGATATATGAAATCTTGTGAAAGAACGGGAACTTTAATGTCTAGATGAACCACAGCAAGACAAGCATAACTCAACTCTACATAAAACACCGACAGCCCAAAAACTGATGTAGAAAATGAATAAATAAACAAGCTACAGGATGAAGGCAAAAGGCATACCTTATGAAATTATTGGGATTTTTTATGAAAGAATGATCCCTAACCCCAGAAAAATCGATATGTCACTGTAACCAGTTAATATGCTAAAGCTTTGTATCTGCTCAAAGGACTCAATTCCTACATAACTAACCATTATAAAAAAACTCACAGTTTCCTACCTAGTAAGGTAGTACCATGGAAAAAATGAATAATGGCTTCATATGCTTATAATCAATCTCTAGCTGTCATGCATATTGCAATGAAACCAATATTCACCATCTACAGCCAAGCCCTAAAGACCACATCCCAATGTTCCTCTTACCACTTTATTTGCCCTGGTTCAGTCCACTGACAGAATATGCCCTCCCTCATATATGCCCCACTGCTCTAATTCATTCTATCCAATGCACACCTTCTCGCACTCCAATTATGTAGGTATATACAATGATAGGTTTGGAATACCTAGATGCAAAAAGTCCCGAATAATGATATCCAAACACAAACTCTAAATGCTAACTAAAACATCTACACAGTCTCCTAATTCTCATTCACCTCAAATGAGAACATATAAACTGGACAAACTGTAAACTGCAGAAACCTCCAAGTTCTATAAAGAAAAAAGGAGCCGAGTTATTTTTCAAAAATATATATAGGACCAAACTACTGCTAATTCTGATTCAGACTACCACCCAGGTTGGAAAATTCATATACCTGCTCATACTGAAAAATCTTATATATTTCAAGCTTCCTTAAAATATCTTTATGATGAAAAAAATTGGCTAAAAAAATATGGGGAAAAATCAATATTTTCAGAAACTCCTTATGAGTATGTAAAAAGAAAATAGCCATCATTGAAAAGTGTTAGAAAAAAAATCTAATCAAAAGTTCAGGCAAGTTTGTAAATAAACTATCTTGAGTTTGCACACTATAAATAACTGTTTAGGACTGCAGAACCTTCAGGATGAAAACACTTTCTAGCAAAGAAATCTTTTTTTTGTCCTATGCAGTGATGACAATGTCTCTCTTTCTAAAACATGCCTTTCCCACTTTAGAAAGATGGCATCAGTAACAGTAGACTGCAAATAAAGGGGTACAATCAAAGGAGGCCTAGATGCGACTTCAAATTTGCAGGAAAGAAACTACACGACTTGGTGTATGATGTGGACTCTCGATAAAGTACCACATCTGTCTCCTGAACATCAAATCAAAGATTTTGCACAACTAAATTACCAATATCATGTGTTATAGCTTCAATATTAGCATTTCATTAAATAATGCCTATATGAATTTTTCCAAACAGTCCTCGTTTTGTGGTACTGTGCCCTTGAAACAAGTGCACCGAGGTGATCAGCTGGCTCAGTAGGTCACAGCACAAATGATGTCATCAATTCTAGCAGATTTCTCTATATGATTTCCCTTGACCACTTTGTGTGCCTTAGTTCAGCCCACTAACAGAACATCATCCCCTATAAATCATATCTCTTCAATTTGCTTTATCCCTTGCATGCCTTGCACATCCAGCATGTTCAGGCCTATAGTTCTCATTTGCATCTTTTGCTCCATCCTTCCACCTCCTTGGTTTGCTTGTTCCCTCCACTTCTGACACATATACCCTCTTAGTTATCCTTTCCTCACGTATCCTTTCCAATTGTTAAAACTAATTCAGCACTCTCTTTAGAACTCTCATACATATTCTAAGTACCACACTTCTCTCTCATCCTAATAATATCTTATCTAATCAACCCACCTCAACACAGTGTCCTCAAATATTTCATTTCCAACACACTCGCCCTTTCCTTTACATTTTGCATAAGACCCATGCCTTGAATCCATACAGCATAGACAGGACTACTACTCCATCAAACATATCCATCTTTGCCCTCAAAGACAATGACCTCTTTTTCCACACATTCCTCAAAACACCAAAGACATTTGCCTCCTCCCCCCCTTCACCCACAACATGGTTCATTTCAACCCCCATGGTTCCATACACTGCCACATCCACTCCCAGGTATCTAACACATTCCATGTCCTCCAAGTGTTCTTCATTCAAACTCACAATCCAAATAATCTCTCTTTTCACTGCTAAAACTAAAATATTTGCTTTTATTCACATTTATTGTCAACTTTCTTTCACCCACCCTCCAAAACTCAAGACAAAACTTCAGCAATCTTTCATTCAAAACTGCCACCAGCACTGTGTCAATCAGACAACTGACTCATCTCCTAAGCCACTCACCCCAGCAGCACATTTGAAGTGAGGGCATCTATGTCCTATGATCACTAAAGCAAGGATCTTTCACACAAAGTCACGCATGCAAGCTAAGGTTCTGCATTCTGTGTACAAACAAAGTTCCATTTGAGTTCAATAAGGACTAGTTCTAAGAGGAACTGCAAAGATTCCCCATGGGCAGACAGTCTCTGGCTCAGTTTTCTTAGCAAACCATCACTACACTAAGCTGTGCAAAGGAACCTTAGACTATGGGGTTTGTCAATGTCTATCCTACTAATCAACAGCACAGCAAAATAAAATCAACCAAGAAAAAAATTGAATACTAAACCAGAACCATCTACAGTCCTGTGTACTGTAAGCCAGAGGTTTTCGAACTTTTCAGAGCAATAGGAAGTTTGCAGAAAAAAAAATCCCAAAAGTCATGACCAAGAGGCAGTTTTAATAAAACAAATGGTAAGAAAGCAAAATCTAGTCTTTTTTTTTTTCAAGTTATGCATGAAATTAAATATGAATCTTTTAATTTCATAAAGAAAATGTTGAAAAACTAATATTCCCATCAAGCTTTCATGGAACCCTAGGGTTCCACAGAATCCAATTTTAGAAACCCTGCTGTAGAAAATCCAATATCTGTTGAGGTTACCTAAAAGAACAATTCCATGAAGAACCATCAGGACTTCACATGTGCAGAAACTCTCAGACTCAGTTACCCCAGCATATCATAGATACATTACCAAGGATAGGAAACCTTAGCCCCAAGATCTACCTTCAACTCCCCTCATGAAGACAAAGGATCACGAGATAAGCTTACTCAAGCACATGTTGAGCAGTACACCAGCAACTGCTATTACATCAGATGTGGTTAATGTTCACATCTTAATTCCAAATGCATGAGGATAGTGATGAGTATGAATCTTATAATTCCTTCTGAAATGTGTTTCTTCCTTATCAAAAGGGGATACCATTCATACCTGTATATTTGTTTATTCTTTCAGTTACTTTGGCTTGAACACCATGCATGGCTAATAACTTGACTTAAAGGCATTTGAAATCTATTGTCTGTGGCAGTATCTAATAATTTCATCATATGTTCAAAACTTCCTGATCTTTTCCTAATGCCATAACCTCAGACTTGATTTTGTCCAATTCAAGCTAATGTTACCGACTAATCTCTCCAACATTTCCATTGCTTCCTAGAAAAAGTGTATACTTGTTTCCTGGTGGCAGATATTTTCTCAATATACAGGAAATATGACTTGCTGATGTTTAATGATAGTTAATTTTACTGATCTCAGCCATGTATATTATGAATGGTAGTGGAAACAGTGCAGTACCCTGTTTCACTCTAGTCATTATAAATGTTCTTTCTTTCTTTACTCATGCAAGGAATATAATTACTTTTATCGCAACCACGTTGAAAAAAGTATGAGAGCCAAACCAACCTAAACTCCAAAAAGTACACAAAAATTCTATGAAAATATAATTTTTGAAAAAGAAAAACGAACATTGCAGTACAGACTGCTCCACTAGATCAAAAATCTCAGATAACCTACAAAAACTAAGAATGTGCCCTAAGAGTTATGAGGTACTGAATTCTAAAAACAAAAACAGTACTGTGATATAAACCACAAACAAAAGAAAAGGATAAAGACCCTACCCATCTGAAGGCCAAAAGTGAAGGGGAAGACATCAGAAGCAGACGTAAAGAAATATTCATCAGGTCTGCGCTGCAGAAGAGTAAATGAATAACCTGACTGGGTGGCCACTTAAGCCTACCTCATTACCTCACCAAAACAGCACACTATAGTGTGGGTTGCTCTTTGATTGTTATAGTCCCTAAGGACATGCATCATGTGGCCTCATAAAAATTATGGTAGATGAAGAGGGTGAACCCTCAGGGAAATACCATACTTCCTGGGGTAAAACTGCTTTAACACCCATCTACCCCAGCAAGTGCTCTCTCTTAGATGCTCATAGGGCTCTGTCCATTGGTGATATTTCTTTTTTTTAAGGATTCTTACTTCCAGTCACCTATATTACAATCTTCATAGTATTCATGGAGAAGTCAAATGCTCTTATTACCCAAATTCATGCAGGAAAAATCCGACATTATGTGCTTACACAGTAAACAATGGTTCGAGATCTACCATTACTATAAGGAAAACATACGGATCCACCCTTGTCAATCATTATACATAAAAGTAGCAATCTACCTTATCTCTTATGACTATTTTTACTGCTTTATTATAAGAATATGAGTCGTGTTAATCAGACTTTTGGTTTTAATTTGCCTATCTCTGTCAGGCCTAAATTACTATCCATTTCACATCCTCTTTATCTATAACTAACTTAATCTGTTTTGTTTGTGCAGTTAATGCAATAATGTCTTTTATATCACTAAATAAATGCAAATGACTTCTTTTATGCTTAGCATCACATCCTATACCTGGCAAGTTGTTGACATATCCACCATCAAGTAGCATGTGTCCGTCATGTGGATCGCAGATGGGCGGCATGTAACCAGAGAGGGACATAGATGCCCGCACGTACCGCCAAGTACTTCCTGGAATACCCACTCAGGCTTAATACCGAATTCTTATGAAGACCTAGTTG
The DNA here is from genome assembly GCF_036320965.1 of Panulirus ornatus. Lineage (NCBI taxonomy): Eukaryota > Metazoa > Arthropoda > Malacostraca > Decapoda > Palinuridae > Panulirus > Panulirus ornatus. The sequence goes on from NC_092296.1 coordinate 5,413,960, forward strand.
TCGAGTAAAATGCTTGACCTGTTATGTACCATTTACATGCACATCATATTGTACACCACACTATCTTTAAGAAACACTTATGTCCTAATGCTGAAATTACCTACAGTAGCATCTTTATGCAAGATATAAGAAACTGGAAAGAGTGTTACATCTGGTTTTTCTATGAAAGTATATAACTATAAGTATGTGCCTATTCTGTCAAGTCTATGAAGTTAGAAGCTTATCAAATCAAATATTCAAGTCTACAAGGAGGTTAGACGCTTATCAAATCAAATATTCGTGTGCGAAATAAAATAAAAAAAAAATCACTCGAAATGGTCAAGGAATATAGAAGAGACTGAAAAAGCAAGGAAAAGAGGTTAAAAACTGTGGAATGAAACGGCAAATTAATTTCTACAAAAGGCCGAATGAAATGAACAAAAATGGCATAGAAAGAAAAAGTCGAGGATGTACCTGCAATATAAGAGGCTGTAATAAATGTGCACGGATATTTTAGGACCAGGTGTGGCAAGATGGAAACAACATAGACTGATGGCAAAACATAATTATAGTTAATGAGAATAAAAACAACGGATAAAAAGCTGTATTTTCCTGGCTAAAGAGGTAGAGGAAGGAAATAAAAAAAGTAACCATGGCCCTTATCTAATTATGACACTGGATGCGAATGAAAGATAAGCACTGATATACCTGGAAAAGAGGTAAATGATAATTAAATGGATAAAAAGAGGTAAATGATAATTCAATGGAGAGAAAAATAATTTGGAAAGAAAAGTAATACATGAAGTAAAGCCACAAGAAAAATGAAAGTGCACTTGACAATAATGGTAGAATGCTTGTAAAAGGGATACGTTTGTGACAACTGGAAAGAATACACCTTTCCCCCACATGGCAAGGACCCAGAATGTATAGTTTCATGCATGCATCTTGATTCTTTTAACACAACTTTCAAGGCATGGAGTCCCATGCTCCTCCCTCTAGGAGTTCATTCTCCTTCCATTCCATTTGTATCAGACAAAGACAGTGTAACAGGCATTGAAACTTCTTTGCTCTACATCCTACTCTGCTTTCATTACTGCTTGCAATCACTGCAAAGCTATTCTTCATAGAGTAAAAGATACCTTCATAAAAATGTGTTGATCTGACTTTGATAAATCATTTAGGTCCTAATCCAAAAGAATCTCTAACACCTTCTGCAACTTAATCTTTCCCCTCTCTTCTCACCTGATTAACTAACACATAAAGGCACTCTTTTCAATACTTCATTTTCCTTTAATTCTACTCTGGATGATTCCATGTGCAATCTTCCTCCCCATCTTCTCCCATTAAACCTATGCCCTCTCCAATATTTTTCTTGTACCAAGTCTTTCAAGTACTCTCCCATCTTCAAGTGGACAAGGAATACGACCCAGATGGCACACCTCCCTAAATCTTAAAGAGGGGTACCAATCCTTGTTCATCCATTATGTCTCGGTTCAAAAATTCAAACCCATCTTGTTGGAAGCGTGCCTTGGTGCAGCCCATCCCACTCTTACTCTCTTAAACACTTACCATCCCATTCCCTTCTCTCTGATCAATGTGGCATTTATGGCATTTATACTGGGTATCTTCTCTCCTATGTGACTCATCTCTGGTGTTCCTCCCTCAGAGAATTTGATGAATATTGCATCATGGCTTTTGACACCTCCAAAGCATTTGACGGTGCAACATAAGTCTGTTTTCCAAACTTCATCCCTTTAGCTTTTCAGCTTTTCTCAAGTCCTTTATGCATATCTTCTCTAACCAATCCATTACAACATTCTGGGATGGAGAGTCTTGTCACCTCTCTTTTCCATCAATGATCTCTCTTCAGCATCCAACCCTATCCACTCTTATGCTGATGATTCCACTCTGCATACTTCATCTCATTTTCCTCCCCTCCTCACTTTAATACTTAATCTCTTTCTCATACTGAACACATCTCTCAATTTCTTCATATGGAGAAGTATAAATATGATTAAATTCAATGGTACTAAAATGCAATGGTTTTCTATATCTTTCTAAATCTCCCTCTTTTCCATGTTCAATTTCAAAGCCACAATTCATCCCTGTAATAACAAACAAGTTGGGAATAACCATATCTTCCAGTCTATCACCAACACCCCACATAATCAACATTACAAAATCTGCTTCCCAAAAGCCAGGGGTATTGTAAACATACTACAACAATCTCTCTTGTGAATAGCTATCCAAAATCTACAAAGGCCTTGGTGGCCCGAAAATGGAATACTACTCACATACTAAGGGGTGGTTCTTCCTCTACCTCTTTGTTAGCCATAGCGGAAACACACCTCCCATCAACAGCATCATCTCTCTTTGTCGACCATGATGTTGCCACCCCCTTCCTACACTACAGAGCTTAATTGATCACTGGACTTATGACTCAGGTCTGCCTGCTGTTTCCTATAGTTTCTGTGTAAAGAGCAGCCACACAAGAGCTGATAATTATAACATTCTTCCCTTGAAAAGCTAGACTGTGGACCTTTCTTCCTTCTTACCTCCTTCCTATAATGTTTATATCTTTACATGGTATGTCTAAAAACACCCAAGAAGCATAGATTCATTTCTTGCCTTAATATTCTTTCATCGGAGATGGCAATAATTAGAAAAAGTTTTGCCTATGCCATGACAATAACAATGAGAACTGTATCATCGTTTTCAAACTTTAGCAATTATGTAATATTCAGTTATCTGTTTATAATCAAAGGTATGTATTCATGGCATCATTTGTTCTGAATAAATATTTCATCATTACGATGTTATTGTTAACTGCACTTAAAGATATTAAAACCAGACAAATGGCTTTTATTTTGATTTTTATATTACTGCTCTAACTAAAAATGTAACAAATCCTAACACTTTCAAAATACCTCTTATGTGCCAGTACTGTACTTCATATGCTACATTTAAAATACCAGAGTTATGGCTTTTGTTTGTGCCTGTGCTATCACTAACACTTAACACTTCCTTTCCAGTCTTTGGTGAAAAGGCTGTAAACCTTGAAAAGTGTCAATATCACAGAATGAACTGGAAATACACTGTTGGAACATGACCAAGAGACACTGATTTTATGAGAAACCCATCCCCAAAAGACACCCGTACATAAACATTCAGTGTGTGCTATCAAACCACATAACGCTTTCTTCAAACCCCTCGATATATCTTTCATTTGTATACATTCTATCATTACCACACTACAATTACTGTTTAGTTAGGAACAATATAGTAAAAGTACAAACCAGTTAGTCAATCACAATGCACAGTGAACTCTGGGAAAAAACCTCCATGTTGTAAACAATCTTGGTCTATCAACCACAAAATGCCCCATAGATGCAAAATGAGCAGCCATGTTACTGGAACTGTTGTGTTTAAAATAAAAGGAAGAGCTACTAGCTTCCCATTATTTGTAGGGAGAAATTTAAAACAGCTCCCATCTATCACTGAAATCATGAATACTATAGGTAAAATATAAAAGTAGAGATGAATCTGTGTAACGAGATTTATTCACAAGAACATGTAAATAATGACATGCAAGTCTGGGAAGTCATTAAAAAAGCACTAGGCCAATGGTCTTCTTGGGTCTAAGGCCACCTGCACTTGTGTGAAATTTGGCAATGTTGAAATAAATTTTCTTTCCATTTTCTCCTAGTTTAAGTTTTTCACAATTTTGTGTCCAAGAAGACAGCCTGTGCAGATATTCTGCACTTTACGGCAAATGATTTACCAGAATTTTTCTATAACGCAACTTGAAATTTAGTAACCATTTCATCTTTGAAAAGGCTAAAACTCAATATTACAAAATTATAAATTTCCAAAAATTTCTATACATAAATAACCAAAAATCTCCAAACCTTGTTAAGTTTCTACAATTAAAGGAGGAAATTAATTGGATGTTACCCATTAAGACAAATTAGTAAAAGGTAACTACAAGAAAAAGTCATGAGCCAGGAAATCATCCCTCTCAATTAGTTTCATCTTCTCCACGAGAACAATGGTGCATCCTGACAGATGCATGCCAATCAAGCAGCGACTCTTCTCAGGATCCAGTTCAGTGATCTACCAGTTTTGTCAGCAGCAATGCATCATTATTCTCGTGAGGAAAATGCTGTCAAAACTAATTGAGAAGAATAAATTGCTGGCTCTTGCTTTCAGCTTCCATTGCTACCTTTTACCCACAACAATTAGTAAGGACAAGAAAACAGACCATTTGACATATAAACTACAATGCAGACAGTAATTGCATTATCATTACTGTGATAAATTCCCTATTCAATGAGGTGGATTACGTACATACCACTGCCAAATACTTAATTTCCATCATCAATCCAAGACCAGTACGTTAAACGAGTAAGGTCTATCCAGAGTACGTATGATGCAGAAGGATCGCAACCAAGGAACTAAGTACATGTACTATTTCAATTTGTGTATCTGCATTTCAAGGGGTCAATGCTTCCCTCATAACATTTATATATAATTTTCATGTGTGACCAGTGGTTATACTTCACACAAAGGAAATGCTTCGTTTAATCATTCTTAACCCCAGATATGTATTCAAAATCAGCCATACATTTAATTTGATTCATTTTAACCACTTGTCAAATCATAATTCCTTTCTCTTGTCTTGATCTGGAAAGTGGATGATTCTGTCATATGGTGATTTTACCAACTTTAAAACTATGTTAACCTTCTTCAACAATAAAACTAAAGTAACTAGTCAGGATGACTGGAATGGGGAATTTTAAGAACTAATTATAGCATAGGTGCAAAGAAAGGCCATAAAGCAACTGAAGCGTGTAAAAAATTTAGCCATATTTTGAAAGCCTTAAGGCTTGCTATGCAAGACAAGAAAAACCATCACTCATGCTTCCAAACACCTTTATAAAACTGACTCACCACAATACTGATGTAATGATAAACAGAGAATGACTTCATTGGATAAAAGACCATATTCAACATAGCCAATAAACGTTAAAAATATTATTTCATTTTTGTGACGATCTTATACGACAAGATTGTGGATGTGAGCAAATGAGGCTGTTCTTCATCTGTTCCTGGTGTTACCTGGATATTGCAGAAAAGACAAACTAGTACAAAAAATCAATACAATATCCCTGAGGAAGGGGAGACAATATTACCCACAAAGCTCCAGCATTTTGTATGTGACTGAGAGGCATAGAAGCAGGTTTCTGGAAATCTTACTCTCCTGCATCAATGCTTTCCAAAAAAAAACTGAGGAGGGAGCAAAGTGAGGATTTTTCCTCAGGTTAAAATCATGTCTTTCAAGGGCTACCTCACTAAGAGGTGAAACAGTGGATAATGATGAAAGAAACAATGAAATTTATATCAAACGTGTTCAAAATTTTTCCCCACACAATTTTGTTTTTAATAGGTATTAGGGCAAAAATTATTCTCTAAGAGCACATCTCAAATTATAAAATGGAAGCCAATGGGAAAACGGGTTTTGCTTACCAGTATTTCTATCAATACTTAACTGCTCTAGACATCATATGGGGACTCGATGACAGCTGCACTGTACCTCACATAAGGATTTAAAGGTTCATGTCACCTACATTCCCGACAGATGTTTAACTACACCTTTTATCCATATATGTCATTATTCCACCATATATGGAAAGAATTTCACAAGCCTTAGCATAATAAAAGGTTCATGTATGTAGACTTGGCATAATGACACTCGTACGTCTCATGCAGGCTCCTACTGTCACTCTCAAACTAAAGCAAAAAAAAGCTATGAAAATTTTAGTTCAGTGTAAGAAATAACTGCTGTTGCATTATTACTTACATATCTAGTGTTAGGAAAATTACCTGTTCATTCATTCATGTACATAAAGTTCTGCCTGTGTAACTATGTAAATGATATGCATATAATACATGTACTAAGTAAACAACGTGAAATTATTCCTTTACAAAAACCACAGAATGTAGATTGTACTTGGGTGCTAAATCACACCTGAAAATAATTTACAACCATTGTGCAATAACTGCTTGTCCACCTCAAACTGGTCCACATCAAGTCCTATAACACCAATATAGAGAAAAGTACAGCGTACTAGCTTTTATGGTTTTCTTTATTCATGAAGAATATGAATTACAAAAAAAAATGTGTATATAAAGAGTGGTTTACATCAGAGGAACTGCACAGTTTACTGGTCAACAGTCAACTTTCAGGAACATATCTACTGTAATCCGTTATGCGAGGATAGGTGTACATCTAGGCATGTGATGGTTGGTGGCTCAGAAAACCCCAGCATAGAATTATTAGAAAATCAACAACCCCAGCATAGAATTATTAGAAAATCAATCACCTGAAGGATTCAGTCATGCCAACCCAAGCAACTGCCCTCTATAGATTCACAAGCATTCTCTGACCATGGCAAATATAAAAGTTACCCATAAAAGCTCTACTTTCTTTTGTACTAAATGGAACATAAATATCTGATACATGGGTAAACTTAACTTGCAAAGAGAAAACATATGTGCATTCTTCATATTCATGCAAATAGTACATCCTACCAGGAGCATTTCAAGATGAATTTGTATATCAAATCAAGTACTGTATATCTGGTCATGATTTATCACTTGAACAGGCAAACAGAAGGCCATCATGCTGCATAGGTAGCCATTGGGATAAAAACTGCTGCAGTATATATAAAGCATCATCTAAATCAATCAATCCATTTATCTGTCTACCTATCTGGCTATCTTTCCATCAATCTATTTCTGAAACGCTATATTTTCCATTATGTAAAGAGCTGGTTATTTGTGAACTCCGATGAAATCATGCACTCGTACTTTTGATAAGCTCAGTTCTTCCAGCTCACATATTCTCTATTTCTAATCAATCTAGTCAAATAAGATCACTTTTTAACATTTACAATCTAACCCATGTTCTATTTTATGCCAACATGTGATTATTAAGACCATTTCAAAATGAGATGGGCAGTCCCACTGCATTCCAGTCAAAAAAAAAAAAAAAGTGAAGAAATTTGGGTATCCAACAGTGATAATTCATAAGGACATCAATGAAAATACAGTAATTACATTCATAGTAATGCTTGGAGAAACCCAATGCACTGTGCATGCTTTGCTTTAGAAAAGAACCTGACAAGAACATAAACTCCTTCAGCAGGGTTCCTTTCTTCAGGCTTTTCTGTATGGGTGCAAAAACCTGATTTCTCCTAAAATCTGATTTCTCCTACACATGGAGTGGTAAAAAAAAAAAAAAACTAGAGCTGCATATATGAATACTCTGGGCAATACAGTAGGAACTGTGATGGCATAAAGAAAAATGAGGGGTTAGGATGTCAGAAAAGTGCATGGGTGAAAGCCCATCAAAACAACATGACCACAAAGAATGTCTAGCACATATGGGGCTTAGGGTGATCTATTACACAATACTAAAAAGCAACACTTGATTGGGAAAGAAAGATTGCAAAACAGATAGATGGATTTGATTACTGACATTAGGGGCAGCAGTTCTTCGATGGTGCTTCTGGATCTGACATATTTCACAGTGGAAAAAGCATGCAAAGGGCCAGGGAGTGAAGGAAACTAGAGTAAGATGATACCTCATATTCAAGTAATTGTGGTGTTCTACTGAAAAAAATTATAATTTTGTTATACTTCTAGTTCAGAGTCCATAAATGGGTTGGGAGTGTGTATGCACTTGATATGCCCCATTTCTCTACAAAAAGTTTTGGGTAAGTGGTACATGCGAAGAATAACCTTGACATACATATCAATAATATTACCTACCTGATACAATTATCATCATGTGATAACCTAGACATTCTTCATCACATTAATGTTCATCCACTTCTTGAGATACTTAAAAAACTCCTAAATCTAAAGCTGGTAGGTAGGTCTGAAATAATATATCATACAAACATCTAGATTGGGCAGAAATCTTCAGAGCAAAAAGGTCTGTTGGTTAACCACAACACAGTACGAGGTCTTTTATGTATCAAAGACAAATGAAAACATGACTAATATCAGATGCCTTCTTTTAAGTAATGGTTCAACAGCACCATATATGCTGGAATGATACCAGATGCCTTCTTATGAGTGATGGTTTAAAAAGTATAATACAAATGAAGACAGTAAAAAGACTGTCAACTTAAAATATTCCATTTAAATCTCTGTGATGGGCCAAATGGGAAAATAATCGTTAAAACACAAAAAACTTGAGAAAACCATATCCAAATTATGGGAAAAAATTAGAGTGTACACAACCTTATACAATAAATGTAAATACAACTTGAAAAATAAGGAAAAAATTATCCAAAGCACACTATTACATGCAATAAATGGCAGAGTTTAAAACAAATCTTAATGTTGGAGGAACAAGATACCAGGGTCAAACTTACTGTGCACATAGTCAATAGTTATGGGTGTGGATTTTTTTCTTTAACAGTCCTCTGCATCAAAAATCAAATATCCAATATTTCAAGCCAAGCATATCATGCAGGACCTACTTTAAACGTCAGTTACTTCGCATCTGTACTTTTACCTCAAGTACATATTTTCTTATTCGTGCCTCCACCTTATTCTTTCAGAAAGTACCTCATTTTATCAATTTCCAACAAAGATTGGTTTCGTTTTAATTTACATAAAAAATGTAAACATCTTATTTAATTGAAGACATGTATAAGCAGATTCTCCAATTATCATATCATTTGGAAGTTTATATGTGATCTGTATTATCAAGGCCAAAGATTGGTATTAAATCTATATTCTTAACATTGAATACCAGATACTGTAATCAGAAATCAGAGGTAATGATACCTTACATAAGCATATCTCAACAATATCTTAAGTTAAATATCTGACACACGAGTGGTAATTATCCACCATAATCGACACGAAAGTATTCAATAAAAAAAATGAGACTAAGTGGTGACTAAATATCATAAGCTCTTAAAATAGTCTTTTCCTCATATATCTAACTCTGTATAACCTGAATATGCCTAATGTTTGTCAAATGATTAATTACGATGCTTTCAAATTCTTCATGGTTATTTCTACTAAATATAATACTCGCATCACAATGGAATTCTACTGGTCTAAAGGTTACATCACAGCTAATCACCTCAGAATGAAGAACATGTACAAGTCTACTTACCAACCAAGAATGAGCCCCAGTTATCAGTATCTTTTTTTGGTACTATATATCAATAACTATAGCAAGACTGAGAATAACAAAAAACTAACAGCCAAGACAATTAGACTGGATATCTAGGCTTCTATATTTCAAAATAACATCTGGCATTTCATTCTACAGCTTGCATGTCATAAACAAAAAAATAAACTTGTGAACTATTTTGCAGTACAGTAAAAGGGAAAGCAGTATATTACCATGAGTGTGAATACGAGCAGCAGAATCTGTAATGTCTGTGGTAAGGGTGAAATATGGAAGCCAAAGGTCCTCTATATTAGTGTCTCCAAGCGCATCATGGATAAGCTTGTTGAAGCCAGCACCAGAGAACATGGATACTTCTGGATATGTGAGATCTAGGGCCATGCGCCATATGCTTGTCATTTTCTGGAAAGATACAGATTTCGAGGTCTTATTTGCTTTTTCCTATCAAGGCACTACAATGATCAATATATTTTTCGAGAGCATATCTTCACTTTAATTTGTGAGAAGTGTTAGAAAAGCACACAGACCATTTTGAAAAAGGGATTTCTTACTGTACTGCAAGAGTGCATGTAACAAATGCAGTCCCATCATCAACCTAAAGAACTTGCTGAAATAACACTAAACCATCCAACATCCTTATAACATTAAACCAAGTTTAAACAGCACTTTTCAGTCTAGAGAACGATGAGGAAAAGAATGAAAAAATTGTTGAGAAAAGAAGTGCATCGGTTGGAAAAAAAATCATGTGAATGAGAATATGGAGGATGCCTATGACAGTGAGGGGTGTAGCAGCTTGTTTTTTGTCGCGAAAAATGCATTATACCTAAGAGGCCAAGCCCCGAAACATTCTAAAATTTCTTTCCATAGAACATATATTATCTTTTATACTAGTTTATTTCCCCTATAGTGAGGTAGCACCAGTACAAAAGAAACTTCAATGTATTATGCTTTAGGCTTCACCTAAAATAAAAGTCCCAGAGTGAAGCAAAGTTTGGAGACTCGTGGGATCTGCAAAAGGTGAACAAAATCATCTGGAGTCGGCTAGAATTAAAGTTCTAAAGATAAGCTTTAGTTTGGAAACCCTTAGGCCCCTTAAAAGTTGATCAAAACAGTCTTTTGTCAGCCAGAAAAAAATGTTCCCAGGTCAAGCTTTAGTGCGAACACCCATGGGCCCCACAGAAGCTAAATAAAATCATCTAGCATTAGCAACAATAAATGTCCCTCACTGAAGTTTTAGTTTGATGTCACATGGGCCTTACTAAAGTTGAATGGAATCGATCGGTGTTACCTTAAACAAAAGTCCCAGAAAGAAACTTTGGTTTGAGGAACCTTGAACCCCACAAAAACTGAACAGAATTGTCTGACAAACTAGGATAAAAGTACTTTTTAGTTTGATGATCAGATCTGGGCTTCATAGAAGCTGAGAGAAATTGTTTGGCATCTCTTAGAATGCAGGTGCCAAAGTGGAGCTTTAGTCTCAAGACCCATGAGCCCAGCAAAAGCTGAATTAAATAATCTGGTGTTAGCAAGAATAACAGTCTCCTAAGTTAAGCTTTAGTTTCATGAGCACTGTGCCCTGCAAAACCTCGACAGAATTGTCAAACATTAGCTAAAAAGTTCCAAAAAGATGCTTTAATTTGCTGACCCCTAGGCCCCACAAAATCTTAAAAGAATCATTTGGCATGAACTAGAAGAAAAGTCCTAAAGTTAATCTTTAGTTTGATGACCTTTGGGCCCCACAAAACTGAAAAAACTAGGGTGACATCAGCTAGAATAAAAGTCCCATAGTGAATCTTTTGTTTGAAGACCTATGGGACCAACAAAAGCTGAATAAAATTGTGTGGCACCAGCTAAAATAACAGTTCCAAACTAATGTCTTAGTTTAATTACCCATGGGCCCTACAAAAGCATTACCTGGAATAAAAGACCCAAAAATAAACTTCAGTTTGAAGACTCTTGAGCCCTGCAAAACTCAATAGAACTGTCTGGCATGAACTGAGGACTGAGCCCTTGAGGGAATATCCTCGCTTGGCCCCTTTCTCTGTTCCTTCTTTAGGAAAATAAAAAAAATAATAGGGGAGGATTTCCAGCCCCCCACTCCTTCCCCTTTTAGTCTCCTTATACAACACAGGGAATACATGGGAAGTATTCTTTCTCCCCTATCCCAATAATATAAACAATAGGTTTATATAGGTTGATTGAGAGGGTGAAGGCATGTACAGAGCATCAGAATGGGGAAGAGCAGTGTGGTTTCAGAAGTGGTAGAGGATGTGTGGATCAGGTGTTTGCTTTGAAGAATGTATGTGAGAAATACTTAGAAAAGCAAATGGATTTGTATGTAGCATTTATGGATCTGGAGAAGGCATATGATAGAGATGCTCTGTGGAAGGTATTAAGAATATATGGTGTGGGAGGCAAGTTGTTACAAGCAGTGAAAAGTTTTTATCGAGGATGTAAGGCATGTGTACGTGTAGGAAGAGAGGAAAGTGATTGGTTCTCAGTGAATGTAGGTTTGCGGCAGGGGTGTGTGATGTCTCCATGGATGTTTAATTTGTTTATGGATGGGGTTGTTAGGGAGGTGAATGCAAGAGTTTTGGAAAGAGGGGCAAGTATGAAGTCTGTTGGGGATGAGAGAGCTTGGGAAGTGAGTCAGTTGTTGTTCGCTGATGATACAGTGCTGGTGGCTGATTCATGTGAGAAACTGCAGAAGCTGGTGACTGAGTTTGGTAAAGTGTGTGAAAGAAGAAAGTTAAGAGTAAATGTGAATAAGAGCAAGGTTATTAGGTACAGTAGGGTTGAGGGTCAAGTCGTTTGGGAGGTAAGTTTGAATGGAGAAAAACTGGAGGAAGTAAAGTGTTTTAGATATCTGGGAGTGGATGGAACCATGGAAGCGGAAGTGAATCATAGGGTGGGGGAGGGGGCGAAAATTCTGGGAGCCTTGAAGAATGTGTGGAAGTCGAGAACATTATCTCGGAAAGCAAAAATGGGTATGTTTGAAGGAATAGTGGTTCCAACAATGTTGTATGGTTGCGAGGCGTGGGCTATGGATAGAGTTGTGCGCAGGAGGATGGATGTGCTGGAAATGAGATGTTTGAGGACAATGTGTGGTGTGAGGTGGTTTGATCGAGTAAGTAACATAAGGGTAAGAGAGATGTGTGGAAATAAAAAGAGCGTGGTTGAGAGAGCAGAAGAGGGTGTTTTGAAATGGTTTGGGCACATGGAGAGAACGAGTGAGGAAAGATTGACCAAGAGGATATATGTGTCGGAGGTGGAGGGAACGAGGAGAAGTGGGAGACCAAATTGGAGGTGGAAAGATGGAGTGAAAAAGATTTTGTGTGATCGTGGCCTGAACATGCAGGAGGGTGAAAGGAGGGCAAGGAATAGAGTGAATTGGATCGATGTGGTATACCGGGGTTGACGTGCTGTCAATGGATTGAATCAGGGCATGTGAAGCGTCTGGGGTAAACCATGGAAAGCTGTGTAGGTATGTATATTTGCATGTGTGGACGTATGTATATACATGTGTATGGGGGTGGGTTGGGCCATTTCTTTCGTCTGTTTCCTTGCGCTACCTCGCAAATGCGGGAGACAGCGACAAAGCCAAAAAGAAAGAAAGAAAGAAAAGGTACTGGAATTACTTCCTGCACCTTCTATCATCATAAGGCTCCTGCAGTGCTTAGGAAGATAACCATATCCCCTGGTTAGGAATACAGTTCATAAAGTGTTGTGATGTGTGTACATATATGTGCAGAGGGTGCAAGGCAACAGAGTATTAATTGCTCATTTTTCATTGTGGACATGTAGAGTCCTGGGATATGCTGAAATGGTGCATGCTTTTTTTCATGTTGAAGGCTCCAGTCATGGACAAAAGCCCACATCAAGGCCGTGCCCTAATTGAAATATAAAGAGAATCATGAAATGGAAAAAGAAAAGACAAGGGAAAGTATTAATGAATTTTTGAGGAAGTGGAAAACTCTGTCTTTTGAAATGTGTCAGTTCATAGTTACAGGGAAAGACTCGAGAAGGTAGAGAACTCCAAAGCTTCAACATGTAGGGAAAGAAGCAGGTATTAAAACATCCCATCCTCGAGTTGTGATGGCTACACAATTATCATGTGTTGCAGCAGCTTGCTGAGTACTGCGCCGTCTAGCTAGGCTGAGCACACAAGCAGCCAGCTCTCAGGGATAGGTGATGTCCAGGGAATAGACTGGAAAGTGTGATGCACTTTTACCTGGGAAGGGTAGCTTCTGATGGGTGTATTATCTGTGGGGTGGAGTTTGAGACTTAGTTTGGAGGTCAATTGTTTAGTCCTTGACAGGTTATTTCAGTGTGTGTATGTTTGTCAGTGTTATATTTGTTGAAGGCGGGGGATGTGTGAGTAAAGGATGCCAAGGTGCATGGCCAAGGTAAGCTCATATCCTTTTGCAGGTTGGTGGGATTGTTTACTAGATCATCTTTGTGTCACTGTGTGAATGATGCATGTTTGTGGTTACTAGGCAACCAGTGATTGTTCTGGGTGCACTATTCTGTGTTTTTCAGTTTTGTTATATTTGCTTTTGATAGGGTGGAAAGCCAGGCATGAGGGGCATAGTTTAAGTGGAGTGGATTAATCATTTGAAGGTATACACATTAATACTTGAATAATCAATCCATGGTCCATTACAATATATAATCAATATGCATATGAAGAGTCCATGAAATTCTCATGTGGATGCCACAAGCAACTGACAGTACAAGTGCAAAATAAAAGGAAAATGCATAAAGGCATTAACCTTCAATGTTCAATAACATAATAAATAAAAAACACAATATTATATACAATATATGAACGTCAATTCTAAAATCTGTTCAAGAGCTCACTATGCCCAGTTGCAACTAATGAGTAGACCTTCAAGTGCTTCACATCACATCTTTGGGGTCAATAATCATATCTAGAGGGTATAGCTGATGGATACAAACATGCCAATTTACCATATGACGGCAAGCCATTGGAAATCTACGACAAAATAAGATTGTTTTGAGTAACAATAGTTATAAAATCTTCCCTTAAAGCTCAGTATGATCACAAAAACTACATCACACACTCACCATACTCCACTCTCGGGCCTTCTGAGTGACTCTTGTTATGTCCTTCTCCAAGCAGTAGAGGGCACCAATAAATGCTCCAATACTTACTCCGGCCACCATATCTATGGGAACCCCCACCTCCTGAAATCACATATGATGTATGAAGCAACAGATATCCAAGTTTTCTAAATTCTAGTCACAGAAAATGGTAAACAGTCCAAATAAGTCACTGAAGCATTAATAGCTTCAAATAAACAATATTATGAAATTATGAAGCATAAAATCAATCAAGTCACTGCAGTTAGTGCATATACATTACAGAATTTCATTTTTTGTTCATGTCAGCTCATGCCCATATGATCATAAATATCAAATTGCTCATCTCAGCCTTGTTACTAGAAATTACAGCCTAAATACTGTCATATATGGTCCATCCACGTAAAAATGTCAAGGAGTTGTTATCTTAATCTGTAAAGTTGTGAAACTCTTGCAAAAAAAAGATATTTGTGCCGAAATCCATTATTTCTCTAACAAAAATGCTTCCAGAAATACCACACATCTCTATGCATGCCTGACAGTACACCTGGCATACCTGATGTGCATGGAATAGGATCATCATAACTAAATGGACAAAGTCTGTTATAGGTAATTCTATAAAATATGGAAATATTTTTCTTCTTAAAAACAATATTTGAAAATCTTCAGCACTCCGAGTGTACAAAGAATTTTATGACTGCCATACGGAAGGGGTTCACAAGTTAAATATTGGGTTGCAATATGCTAAAGTCATTCAAATGATCTGTATAATATAACTTTTCCATAACATTGTTATTAGGTATATCTAATGGGTATCTATCTATCCATCAATCCATATCTCCGATGCTGGTCCCTCCAGCACCTTCAAGGGAGTATGCAATCATTTCCAGGAAGTACAATGAAATTACTTACAGGTTCCTATTCTTAGCTTAAAAGTATGATAAGGATTTCATGAAAATACCAACCTTAATTGCCTTAATCATGCCTATATGTGCAGCTCCTCTTGCTCCACCACCCCCAAGGACAAGTCCCACACTAGTTCCAGTTAACAGGCGGGCAAGACGAGAGAAGTCACTATGAACATTGGGCTGTGTAGTGAAAACCTTCTCAGAGTAATACTCGATCTAAAAGAAAAAAAAAAAAAACATGCACATAATTGATCAACCAACACATTGGCCCAAAAATAATTTCTGACCAAAAAGGCTCCTTGCAATTTATTTGTATGATAATGGGACAGGAACACCAAAAACTTATTGCTCAACTATGGTGAAAACCAAGAGAAAATTCTTACAAAAAAAAAAAAAAAAAAATCTGCCTTTCAATCAGAAACAGGCAGGCCTAACACTCTGATTATTAAGGTGTGTGTGTGTGTGTGCACATCTTACAATAATGTTGTTTACCAAAATATAACCTCTCACTCAAAATAGGTATAATGGTTACATAAAACATTCACATTTCAAAGTGTTGTTTTTGAACAGTAATGCCCAGTCCTTATAGTCCATTATCATACCAAATATCAAGAAAACTCCTTTGTCAAATACAATTTCATCGTCTCAGTAAGATTATCTACAAGACCAATAACTTCTAAAGGTGCCAGGTAACTTGAAGGCAAAGGAGAAAACACATGGAATCCAGATTCCAAGATTCAATCCTTTTATTCAGCAATACATGTTTTGGGGAGCTACCCATATCTATAAGTCTGCAAAATACCGTGGAATAATCCTCGATATCAAGCAGATATCTGGCACTATGATTCACCATCGTGCACATATTTACCCTTTCTCAATGTCATCCTAATCAACCAAATATACTCATGTTTTCAATAACCCATATACCAAATAACACACTCAGATATACGTTATCAATGAAAATGTCACTTGCTCTTCTTATAATCTCTTTCAACTCACAATTTTGGCTGTGGGCCTCTTCTGGAACATCCACTTCCGTGCCCTGATATGGTGATGAGACTGGCACCATGATCTCATGTTAAGCCATCGCACAGTCCCAGATGGAGGTGGGCCATCTTCACGATGCAAGAGTATGAGCACCTTCTGAGTCCTTACTGCCATTTTCTCCACATGCTTCTCAATCTGGGAGCCCAAAAAAGACACAATGGTATGTTAAATTCATTCTTTTATTCTTCTGATTCTGCTTGCCTTTTCCACCCTAGCAACTTCACATCAGGAACAGGCAACTGAAACAGCAGAAAAAGCTTCACTTAGCTGTTCCTTCTAACTTTTAAAAAGTAAAAATGCAGGAGGACAAGATTTACAAACCCCTACTCCTGCCTCTCTTAGTCACTTATGCCATGCAGGAGATATTCTGATAGTATTCATTCTCTATTATCACCAGAGACAACCAATTCAAAATACTGTAATTTACTAGAAGCTCAGTTACCATAATTCTACGATAATGCAATCTATGTATAAGGAAACAAGTCACATTCCTGAATGATCAGTAGCTCTAGGAAGCCATTATCATACAAGCAAATGAAACCCATCTTACAATGGGGATTACATTTATGACAGCATACTCTTTATATACCACATGACAATTTTGACAATAATGAATGAAAATTTACTGAAAAAGGGGATGATGAGGGTTTAAGGTAGTGGTGGAGTGCACTGGGGTGGAGCAAGGGGTTACTGCGAAGGAAAGGGAAGGGCACTAGGGTTGTCTATGTCACCCTTTGAATCATCCGATTCAATAATTGTTGCCATATCCAAGAAAAATCAGACAACATTCAATTGTGCATAGGAAAGAGCAAATTGAAGCAACATGACACACAGAGGGCACCTTGCTGTCAATGGTTTGAACCAAGGCATATACAATGCAGTCAGGAAAAACCAGGGTTGTGGATAAGGGGCTCTGGTCTTACAGTTTTACTTATGATAGCTAGACAGTAAATGAAAGCAAATTAGGCCATTCTTCATGAGCGCCTTATGCTACTTTGCAGTGAACAATTATAAAAAATCAATATATTTACACATGTATGCAGGTATTTACCATCAGGATATTATCTGAAGAACATATCTTGACCCCTGCTCTCAAATAATAGCAAGGGATTCATGGATTGCAATAAAAGAACACATACGAGATAATCCTAACAAAACCATGAATTAATAGGGACTCTATTAGCATTCCCTCTAAATTCATGCAAAGGTGTGTCCAGCATGCTAAAGTAAACAAAAGCTCCCATATGGCTGAGTGTGCTTCTTACTTTTTCACTGACCACACCGAAGCTGATGCGTCAAACAAAAAAGGAGACTAACATGCTACCCTCATTTCTTTTTCTCTGAACACAGTAATTCATGTTTCACACCCACATAACCAAGTTAGGACAATGGATTCATCATTCAAGTTTCTTGCATACTCTGCACTTAAAATTCTTTCCATTCACCAAGGTTCCACTTCTCCTGCAACTCTCATCCCAAAGAATGTGATCCTTTCAACAGTAGCTTTCCCACCATCATCATTATTAATCATCACTTGCAAATATCTCCACTTATCAAAAACTAAATGTTTTATGTTCAACTTATCATCCTTCAAACCTGCAACTTCCAATTGGGTCAACAAATTATCATAAATTGAGAAATAGAAAAATAAACAACAACTTCCCAGTTACCCAAGGATGTTATAAATGTACAGACCTTTCCCATCTGAGGCTCAGAATCTGCTAATCCAACACTTAAGATGACATCAGCCTGACGTATACAACGTTGCGTCCACACAGTAAAAGAGGCATCACACTGGTAAAGGGTTACACGATGTTGATCTTCTATGTGTCCCAGCCAGGATATAAGTTGATATTCATTGGCGGATTCCCATATACTAGTGCCCAATGATCTCACCACATACTCAGAAGTGAGTCTCACGGCTGGACCTGAGAAAATTTTTGTTACTTTAGATATCAAGGGTAATCAAAGTAGGTGTAAACTATTTACATACAGGACGTCTATTTTTCAACTAGAAACTTCCATATGATCTAAGCCTTACATGGGTAAACAGCATTCAGTAATTACAGTGCATGAAGATTATATACTATCTTGAATGCCAAGTAAAATGAGAGGTTAACATTTAGAAAAGTCATGCCCTGATCTGTGTTAACCTTTTCATCTAGGTAAATGCCACACAACATTTATGAATGAATGTGGGTGTACTTTTTATCTAAAATGACAAAGCAATCAGAAGAGAAACAAATATATATATCAATTCGATGCACTATCAAAAATTCTATAGTATCTTATAGTATTCCTTCGACTACCTCTACATAAAAACTGACAGAAAAAATAGCAGCCTAACCAAAATAAAATTAAAGCATTAAGAACATCTTGAGCATACCTATAAAACTCACAAAATCACCTTACCTTCTCTTGCCTTCCTGCCCCAATACCACTTGGCATTAGGCTCCTTCAGTGCTCAAGAAACTAAGCAAATCTACCAAGTGGGACTACAGGTCAAGATGGGTGTTGATGTGCGTTTGTCATAAAGGGATGAATACAGGACAAATAACAAGCAGATATACACTGAACAGTGTCTTCAGCATGGATATTATATCTTGGCCTCATTTATCCCATGATATAGTGAACTGATGTCACTAATGTTTGACACTGAAGATGAGACAGTGTAATACATGCAAGTCTGGATAGTGTATTCTCTGGTGCTCATTCATAGGAGCATATCATAATTGGCTTGGAAGGAGGAGGTTATTACGCACTTGTTACGTTGTTTGGCTGATTATTAAAGCCTTACTTCTAAAACCTGTCAGGGTCATTAACCCCATAAAGTCTACAAAAATATATTTATGTTAGCATGATGCCTATGCCATCTCAGTTTAGAAAAAAAAATTAAAGACTACTGCTAACCTGGCCAAAGGTAATATTACATCAAGTGTAATCATAAGTACTCTAACTCTCATACTTGTTCTCTCAATCTTTCATTTTTCCTTCATAACAGTGGTCTGTTTTTGATGTGGCTCACATTGAGCCAAGCATATCCAGTCACCTGGACCAAATAGCCATTTACATATATGTCAACTGTAAGGACACCTGAAGTATCAACATATACTTGGCACACATTCTAACCACTCTGCCATCATAACATGATTTTCATGTATTGAATTAATGTTCAGTATCTCCAAAATACCAGGCAAAGGTGAAAACTCTATTTCTGGTTAACCAAGTGAAATCCTAGAAGCAATAGAAAGTAGTAGCAGGAAGGATTGTTAAGTATGAGCATTAGCTGGGACCATTAGGTAAAACTAGTGGTTTGGAACATCAGAGAGGATTAATAATTATACACATTGGGTAGTAGTAGTTGGTAAGATCATTAGGTAGGAACCTCTGAAAACACTGCACTAGAGTTGCCTGTTAAGGGCGAGGCACTAAAGACTAAGCAGCACTGGTGCTGGAGTCCAACATTTATAGAGACTTATCATGGCCACAACTTGAGGGAGCTCCCAAAAGGAAACAGGCATCAAAGATATAGATAGACAGATAAACATAGATGCACACATTGTAAACATTGTCACCATGACATGATCTTCATGTATAAAATAATCAACACTACATATCTTCAAAATTACAATTCAAAAATTAGAAATATATTCCTGAATTAAGCAAGCCAAGGAATATGACAAAGCTGTTCATGGGAAATTCTTATTATTGGCACTTGGTTCCTGAACAAAATCCAAATAAGAGCAATGATACATACAAAACAAAAAAAATTCAATAAAAGATCTTACCAATGGAGAGAAGAGAGTGATATAATTCAAGGGTGAACTGGGACAGAGGGACATCCTCAGATATTGGAACAATGGCTACTGTCGAATAATTACTCTGGGATGGCCGCTGTTCAATATTCAAACCCAATGAAGCACGCGAGGTTGACTTCCAAGAACCTAAAATAAAAACATAGCAAGTAGGGATTAGCTGAGTTTTACATTCTGCAAGTGTTTTATCAAAATCAGATCTATTTCATGCACACCACCTTATTTCTTCAAAAATCTATAGTGTACACTATATAATAAAATTAACATTCCAAGATGGGTGGCTTATCCAGAATCATCTGGAGCCATAGTCCAAGCATCTGCATGCATAATTCAACACTAGATGCTCAGAGAAAACTGAAATTTGGTGAAATAAAAAAAAGAAAAAAATATAATTCATAACTATATATATTTGGGATATAAGCAGTAAATCAGAGCAAGATACAAAGGGTGGACAAATTATTGGTGAACTGGAAAACGATAGAAAGAACTTTAAAATCACCGATTTAAACTTGCAATGAGAATCTGACAATGCCCTAGGAATGAAAGCATGTATGAATTTTGTCAAGTCCACAAACAAGTTTAAAATTCATACAAGGAAAGATTTATTCCATGACAATGTTTCTGCTAGGGTATGAAATTAACTATTGGCACAGTGAGAGAAGGGAGTTCTAAATCAGTGACTTCTAAATTAGTGACAACTCATCTCAAACTTTCTTTAATGTCAAACCATCTTTTATTTATGAATACCACCTCCATCTCTTTAACCAATTCCATTCATCTACCATTCATCTGAAGAAACCCTTGCCTTCATATCTCTGTTATTAGCCTTCAAGAATAAAGTACTAAAAACAAAATCTAGCATCCACAGTCAATCCCAATAGACCGCTCCATGGTTCACCTTGACAATAGAAGCATCCCCCATACACTCCATTGGTGAGAACAGGTATGCGAGGAGACACATTGATAGTTAAAACATATAAAATATTTTCACTAAAACGAGTTGCTTTAGAAAACTATACACCAACTGGATAACAGCAAAATAACCAAAATAAAATTTGACATTTCCACTTAAAATGAATTCCACTCGAGTACTGACCAAGTAAGCGTTGCCCCAAAAGCTTGATTAGCCTGGTCATTACAACTGGGTACTTGAGCTTGATGATGTTGAAGAGACCCTCAGACAGTTTAGCCAGCTCTGAATCTCGAACTGCCATCACAGTTGTGCTACGATCTGTTTGTGTCAACAACTCAACCTGTCCAGAGGAAAAATTACTCTTAAAGTACCGAGATTAATGCAGGGCATGTGAAGGGAAATCATGAAAGGTCTATGGGGCCTGGTTGCAAATAAGGAGCTCTGGTTTTGGTGCACTGCATATGCCAGCAAAAAGAATGGATGAATGAATGCGGCCATTCTTGGTCTGTTCCAGGCACTATCTTGGTTGAAGTGGTAAACAGTAAGCAGGTATGAAAATAATATTGCAGGTAAACTTCCTGCCTAAACTTTCACCACCACTTTCTATAAAACACCATTTGGTAAACATCCAAAATCCAATCCAATCGAATGCTAAGAAATGGACGAGTGGCAGGGTAAATGAAATCCAAGAAAGCAACTGACACTATACCATCCTGGAGGTTAGTAAAGAATATTCAGAAGCTGAAAATGTGCATTAGCACAACCATATCCACTACTGTAAACAAAGTATGCATCCTTTCACAACAGTTATGCTCACTTGGATCCTACAGCTACCTATAACTCGTCCTTTTACTCTGTCCACAACCCATCAACTTTAGTCGCTCATCACAGTAAGTTTCTCTTCATGGACCACACCCTTAACTGCCCTTTAAAGTTCCATTCAGAAGGTATTTTAATAATTTCTTCCTATCAACCATCTTGTTTATAAGCTATCATGACTAATTACACTAAACCTTTCCAATATAAAATTTTACAACAAATATTCTTATGTTAATACATTAGGTCAAATGTCTTTTCAAACCATTCACCCTTCATTGATATTCCAACATCTTCCCTGAAACATACATTTTGTAGTGTTACCAGATTCTTTCTGAAAGACATTCACTGCAAGTGAAAAGCTGCCTTCATTAAGGCTCTGTCACTGTCAATTGATGGATAAAAGTCTCATTAAGGTTGTTCATTCTCCAAATAGCTATTTGTCCATCATTTCCCTACTTTAGCAGGAAGTTCAGCAATGAAACTGGGTGTCACACACAAGGGGTGCTGGGGTTGTATCATAATATCCACATGGGTTATCTGACACACCTGATGTTACAACCTTTATTCTGTTCTATTCAAGTCACACAACCTCAACCATATCTCATACAAAACCCAAAATACCTAAGATACATTTAATAGGAGTGCCTAAACCCCTGACTTCTTTTATTCATCAATACTCCTTTCATACAATTCACCAATCAAAGCACAAAACTTTCGTAAGAGACCACATGCATCTTTGGTGGGAATCAACAGCGAAAGAAAGGCTTTACCAATTCTCTTACGAAGCATCACTACCCTGACTATCCCTCATGGAAGTCAAAACAGGTTATATATGCAATGTTTACTTACAATGCCAACAAGGTCACCCTTGCCATATTCTGCAACAACTTCCTTCCTTCCATCTTTGTGTGTTATCACTGAACGCAATCGACCACTCAAAACTATGTACGTTGAATCTGTTGGCTGGCCTTGCCTGTAAACAACAAAAAAAAAAAAATTTTTTTATTTATCTATTTTGCTTTGTCGCTGTCTCCCGCGTTTGCGAGGTAGCGCAAGGAAACAGACGAAAGAAATGGCCCAACCCACCCCCATACATAATGTATATACATACACGTCCACACACGCAAATATACATACCTATACATCTCAATGTACACATATATATACACACACATACATATATACCCATGCACACAATTCACACTGTCTGCCTTTATTCATTCCCATCGCCACCTCGCTACACATGGAATACCATCCCCCTCCCCACTCATGTGTGCGAGGTAGCACTAGGAAAAGACAACAAAGGCCCCATTCGTTCACACTCAGTCTCTAGCTGTCATGCAATAATGCCCGAAACCACAGCTCCCTTTCCACATCCAGGCCCCACACAACTTTCCATGGTTTACCCCAGACGCTTCACATGCCCTGATTCAATCCACTGACAGCACGTCAACCCCGGTATACCACATCGATCCAATTCACTCTATTCCTTGCCCGCCTTTCACCCTCCTGCATGTTCAGGCCCTGATCACACAAAATCTTTTTCACTCCATCTTTCCACCTCCAATTTGGTCTCCCACTTCTCCTCGTTCCCTCCACCTCCGACACATACATCCTCTTGGTCAATCTTTCCTCACTCATTCTCTCCATGTACCCAAACCATTTCAAAACACCCTCTTCTGCTCTCTCAACCACACTCTTTTTATTTCCACACATCTCTCTTACCCTTACATTACTTACTCGATTAAACCACCTCACACCACATATTGTCCTCAAACATCTCATTTCCAGCACATCCACCCTCCTGCGTACAACTCTATCCATAGCCCATGCCTCGCAACCATACAACATTGTTGGAACCACTATTCCTTCAAACATACCCATTTTTGCTTTCCGAGATAATGTTCTCGACTTCCACACATTCTTCAAGGCTCCCAGGATTTTCGCCCCCTCCCCCACCCTATGATTCACTTCCGCTTCCATGGTTCCATCCGCTGCCAGATCCACTCCCAGGTATCAAACACTTTACTTCCTCCATTTTTTCTCCATTCAAACTTACCTCCCAATATAAATATAAAAAATATAAAAAATCCTGGGGGCCTTGAAGAATGTGTGGAAGTCGAGAACATTATCTCGGAAAGCAAAAATGGGTATGTTTGAAGGAATAGTGGTTCCAACAATGTTGTATGGTTGCGAGGCGTGGGCTATGGATAGAGTTGTGCGCAGGAGGATGGATGTGCTGGAAATGAGATGTTTGAGGACAATGTGTGGTGTGAGGTGGTTTGATCGAGTGAGTAACGTAAGGGTAAGAGAGATGTGTGGAAATAAAAAGAGCGTGGTTGAGAGAGCAGAAGAGGGTGTTTTGAAGTGGTTTGGGCACATGGAGAGGATGAGTGAGGAAAGATTGACCAAGAGGATATATGTGTCGGAGGTGGAGGGAACAAGGAGAAGAGGGAGACCAAATTGGAGGTGGAAAGATGGAGTGAAAAAGATTTTGTGTGATCGGGGCCTGAACATGCAGGAGGGTGAAAGGAGGGCAAGGAATAGAGTGAATTGGAGCGATGTGGTATACCGGGGTTGACGTGCTGTCAGTGGATTGAAGCAGGGCATGTGAAGCGTCTGGGGTAAACCATGGAAAGCTGTGTAGGTATGTATATTTGCGTGTGTGGACATGTGTATGGGGGGGGGGGTTGGGCCATTTCTTTCGTCTGTTTCCTTGCGCTACCTCGCAAACGCGGGAGACAGCGACAAAGTATAATAAAAATAAATAAATAATAAAAAAATATAAAAAAAAATATATAAATATAATCTATTCTCAATGAATCCATCGATTCCCTACTGATCTTATACCCACACATTAAAGGTGATCAACTCCATTCTAGAGTATCATAATATAGATTATTTTTTTTTTTTTTTTTTTTTTTTTTTTTACTTTGTCGCTGTCTCCCGCGTTTGCGAGGTAGCGCAAGGAAACAGACGAAAGAAATACAAAATGTGAATTTCCTGCTACACAGTAATGACCAACTCCATTCCAGAGTACCCTAAAATACAGACAAGTTCATTATATATGATATATAGAATGTGTATTTACAAGCAAATGGATGAAGTTATGCCACTTAAAATGGACATTTGCAAGCAAAATAAAGAATCTAAGCTTAATAAACATGCAATTTTGTAATATTCGATATGACTATCTACCGAAAATAGTCAAATGGAATCCAAAACATTCCTTATGAAGATATAAGGATAACAGAATTAAAATAACGTATCAATTACTGTACTATGTTATCTACAGTATAGGCTCTACCTATAATGGATATTCCATACATAACAGCTTTCTGGCGAGATAAATACTGAATAATAAAGCCTTTACTGTAGAACAGTAAGTTCTACCACTCATGAGAATTAACAAATGCAATTGAGAATAGGAGTCAGTAACAAGACAGCAGGAATATCAAACTGAAAAAATCGAAATAGTAATCATGATATGGTTTCCAGTATCAAATCAATATCTTGTTATCTCATTGTAAAAGTTTCCAGGGTGGCCAAACAATAGGAGAAAAGTGCTTCTAAAAAGAAAAATTCCTCTTACCTAATTGAGGTTTCCTTTATCATAAACCAAACATTCTTTAAATATTATTTCTCAGAACATCCCAAATGCAAGTAATAGGTGGTAAGCAGCTACTGAACAAGTAGGTATATTACTGATACAACTCGCCTAGGTATTGGGAGGGTTAGCAATGGCTGTATAGTGAGCCAGCACTTTAGTAATCATGTTGTACTTCTTTGACCCAGGAAGCTGCTTTTCCTTTCTAACTCGCCCACACGTGGACTGCTGGTATTCTGTCCGCAAACATACAATCTCTCCTTGCCACAAATAACAGTTGACAACACTTAACTCGCACAACTCATTCTTGTCAATGTTTGATTTCCCTTCGGTGAGCGCTTTATGTTAGCTCTGCCTTTTAGCAAAATGGTAGGAGTAATAGATAGAAGTATTAAGTAGGAACATAACATGAGCTTAAGGTAAAAACATTAGACTTGATGGTCTTTCATGGTGTAGTAGTTAGCATTCTTGACCATGATACATTCACAGAGTGCATAGGTCCAGAGTCAACCTAGCTGTTCATCCACTCTTAAGGATTGGTAGATAAAATGGTACCTGTATATATTCATATCTGCTTGCCTTCATCCATTCCTGGAGCCACCCCATCCCACAGGAAACAGCATCACCACCCCCTGCTTCAGCAGGATAGCACCATGAAAACAGACAAAAAAGCCCACATTCGTTCACACTTGGTCTCTAGTCATCATGTTCTACCCTAAGTTCCCACGTGCACTTTCATGTAGTGATCACATCATCAGGGGAGATACAGGAAAGAAATACAAGTCAGTTGATGTACAACAAAGAGACATAGCTAGGACGCCATTAGGTAAACAAGTGACTACTCAAATGGGTACATATATCACTAATGGGATGGCCAATCCTGTCTCTGCTCAAGAAAAAAGTAGGTAGGAGCATTAGGTACTAGTAGTAGTTTGGAACATTAGGCAGGAATATAAAGTAGACACATCATGTAGTAGTTGATAACATTAGGTAGGAGCCTCTGTAAACTTAACTACAGTTGCTGTCTGCAAGTGGCCTATTAAGGGTAAGGCACTAAAAGCCAAGAAGCAGCACTGGGGTTTGACAGCTATGGAGAGAGTTTTGCCATGGCCACCCCTTGAGGGAGTCCCCAAAGGACACAGGCATCAGAGACATAGAAAGATATAGAACATCCTAATTCTTAATGGAATGCATATAGTTACCCATTACATGTAAATCTTCCCTATATTCAAAGAAGTTCACTATACTGTACTTACTTGTAAAGAGCTCTTCCAGATTCCAAATGCTCCCAGTCAAGAGCAAAATCAATCTGACGAACAAATGGGGACATCCGGCGGATGACTGTGTTGGCGACGTGTAACACCACTTCAGGAGTTTCCTTGATTATCCTTCATATTAGAAAAAATACTTGAAATTATTAACATGTAGGATTTTACACTTGAAATTACTATACTATACATATCCTCCCCTCCTTGTATTAACTTTCTAAAATGGGAAACAGAAGAAGGAGTCACGCGGGGAGTGCTCATCCTCCTCGAAGGCTCAGAGTGGGGTGCCTAAATGTGTGTGGATGTAACCAAGATGTGAAAAAAGGAGAGATAGGTAGTATGTTTGAGGAAAGGAACCTGGATGTTTTGGCTCTGAGTGAAACGAAGCTCAAGGGTAAAGGGGAAGAGTGGTTTGGAAATGTCTGGGGAGTGAAGTCAGGGGTTAGTGAGAGGACAAGAGCAAGGGAAGGAGTAGCAATACTCCTGAAACAGGAGTTGTGGGAGTATGTGATAGAATGCAAGAAAGTAAATTCTCGATTAATATGGGTAAAATTGAAAGTTGATGGAGAGAGGTGGGTGATTATTGGTGCATATGCACCTGGGCATGAGAAGAAAGATCATGAGAGGCAAGTGTTTTGGGAGCAGCTAAATGAGTATGTTAGCGGTTTTGATGCACGAGACCGGGTTATAGTGATGGGTGATTTGAATGCAAAGGTGAGTAATGTGGCAGTTGAGGGAATAATTGGTATGCATGGGGTGTTCAGTGTTGTAAATGGAAATGGTGAAGAGCTTGTAGATTTATGTGCTGAAAAAGGACTGATGATTGGGAATACCTGGTTTAAAAAGCGAGATATACATAAGTATACTTATGTAAGTAGGAGAGATGGCCAGAGAGCATTATTGGATTACGTGTTAATTAACAGGCGTGCGAAAGAGAGACTTTTGGATGTCAATGTGCTGAGAGGTGCAACTGGAGGGATGTCTGATCATTATCTTGTGGAGGCTAAGGTGAAGATTAGTATGGGTTTTCAGAAAAGAAGAGTGAATGTTGGGGTGAAGAAGGTGGTGAGAGTAAGTGAGCTTGGGAAGGAGACCTGTGTGAAGAAGTATCAGGAGAGACTGTGTACAGAATGGAAAAAGGTGAGAACAATGGAAGTAAGGGGAGTGGGGGAGGAATGGGATGTATTTAGGGAATCAGTGATGGATTGCGCAAAAGATGCTTGTGGCATGAGAAGAGTGGGAAGTGGGCTGTTTAGAAAGGGTAGTGAGTGGTGGGATGAAGAAGTAAGAGTATTAGTGAAAGAGAAGAGAGAGGCATTTGGACGATTTTTGCAGGGAAAAAATGCAATTGAGTGGGAGAAGTATAAAAGAAAGAGACAGGAGGTCAAGAGAAAGGTGCAAGAGGTGAAAAAAAGGGCAAATGAGAGTTGGGGTGAGAGACTATCATTAAATTTTAGGGAGAATAAAAAGATGTTCTGGAAGGAGGTAAATAGGGTGCGTAAGACAAGGGAGCAAATGGGAACTTCAGTGAAGGGCGTAAATGGGGAGGTGATAACAAGTAGTGGTGATGTGAGAAGGAGATGGAATGAGTATTTTGAAGGTTTGTTGAATGTGTCTGATGACAGAGTGGCAGATATAGGGTGTTTGGGTCGAGGTGGTGTGCAAAGTGAGAGGGTTAGGGAAAATGATTTGGTAAACAGAGAAGAGGTAGTAAAAGCTTTGCGGAAGATGAAAGCCGGCAAGGCAGCAGGTTTGGATGGTATTGCTGTGGAATTTATTAAAAAAGGGGGTGACTGTATTGTTGACTGGTTGGTAAGGTTATTTAATGTATGTATGACTCATGGTGAGGTGCCTGAGGATTGGCGGAATGCGTGCATAGTGCCATTGTACAAAGGCAAAGGGGATAAGAGTGAGTGCTCAAATTACAGAGGTATAAGTTTGTTGAGTATTCCTGGTAAATTATATGGGAGGGTATTGATTGAGAGGGTGAAGGCATGTACAGAGCATCAGATTGGGGAAGAGCAGTGTGGTTTCAGAAGTGGTAGAGGATGTGTGGATCAGGTGTTTGCTTTGAAGAATGTATGTGAGAAATACTTAGAAAAGCAAATGGATTTGTATGTAGCATTTATGGATCTGGAGAAGGCATATGATAGAGTTGATAGAGATGCTCTGTGGAAGGTATTAAGAATATATGGTGTGGGAGGCAAGTTGTTAGAAGCAGTGAAAAGTTTTTATCGAGGATGTAAGGCATGTGTACGTGTAGGAAGAGAGGAAAGTGATTGGTTCTCAGTGAATGTAGGTTTGCGGCAGGGGTGTGTGATGTCTCCATGGTTGTTTAATTTGTTTATGGATGGGGTTGTTAGGGAGGTAAATGCAAGAGTCTTGGAAAGAGGGGCAAGTATGAAGTCTGTTGGGGATGAGAGAGCTTGGGAAGTGAGTCAGTTGTTGTTCGCTGATGATACAGCGCTGGTGGCGGATTCATGTGAGAAACTGCAGAAGCTGGTGACGGAGTTTGGTAAAGTGTGTGGAAGAAGAAAGTTAAGAGTAAATGTGAATAAGAGCAAGGTTATTAGGTACAGTAGGGTTGAGGGTCAAGTCAATTGGGAGGTGAGTTTGAATGGTGAAAAACTGGAGGAAGTGAAGTGTTTTAGATATCTGGGAGTGGATCTGTCAGCGGATGGAACCATGGAAGCGGAAGTGGATCATAGGGTGGGGGAGGGGGCGAAAATTTTGGGAGCCTTGAAAAATGTGTGGAAGTCGAGAACATTATCCCGGAAAGCAAAAATGGGTATGTTTGAAGGAATAGTAGTTCCAACAATGTTGTATGGTTGCGAGGCGTGGGCTATGGATAGAGTTGTGCGCAGGAGGATGGATGTGCTGGAAATGAGATGTTTGAGGATAATGTGTGGTGTGAGGTGGTTTGATCGAGTAAGTAACGTAAGGGTAAGAGAGATGTGTGGAAATAAAAAGAGCGTGGTTGAGAGAGCAGAAGAGGGTGTTTTAAAATGGTTTGGGCACATGGAGAGAATGAGTGAGGAAAGATTGACCAAGAGGATATATGTGTCGGAGGTGGAGGGAACGAGGAGAAGAGGGAGACCAAATTGGAGGTGGAAAGATGGAGTGAAAAAGATTTTGTGTGATCGGGGCCTGAACATGCAGGAGGGTGAAAGGAGGGCAAGGAATAGAGTGAATTGGAGCGATGTGGTATACAGGGGTTGACGTGCTGTCAGTGGATTGAATCAAGGCATGTGAAGCGTCCAGGGTAAACCATGGAAAGCTGTGTAGGTATGTATATTTGTGTGTGTGGACGTGTGTATGTACATGTGTATGGGGGGGGTTGGGCCATTTCTTTCGTCTGTTTCCTTGCGCTACCTCGCAAACGCGGGAGACAGCGACAAAGTATAAAAAAAAAAAAAAAAAAAAAAAAAAATACAACACAAGCACATGCTCCTCAATATGTACACCTCTCACCAACATACTCCTGCAATCTATAGTAGTCTTAAATTACTCCTGCAATCTATAGTAGTCTTAAATATCACATTCTGTTTAACTTGATCCTGTCTATGAGAAAGCTACCACATTCAAAAAGGTCCAGATTAGCCGAGGGTCTGGTTTCCAAAGTCTGGAGTCGATATAGTACTTTGTATCGCACTTTTCATATTACAAAGCAGTGCAAGGGAAAGTGGCTAGTATATGTGGGAAGAATAAGGAGTTTTATTTCCTTCTTTATCTTGAGAGTGCTTTCAAACTCTACTCACACTTCATTCACAGGTACAGCACTGATGGTGAATAACATGAAAATATGGAGAAATATTACACAAGTTCACACTTAAAATAAGTGACGATAGCGAGTAGGTGGCATTTAAGAGGAAGATCTTGGAGGTGTATTTTCTTTGTAAATATTCTAGCTCTTTACCTGCCATTTGTAACCAAAGCCTTCCATTACCCCATGTTAATGAATAAAGAAATTCAGTAAAGTTGTTATGCAAATTCAACAAAAATAGGATTAGTGGGAACACCTTCCCTCACGGCCTCCTTCCTCCTTAGGTAATTCTACTAAAAATCACACTCTGAATCCCTCATTTCTTCATATTTCACATGTTATTCTTAATTTCCTCACAAAATGATACCTATCATTTGTATTCCTCTTCATCACTTATGTCATCTAACAATCTAAACATTTTCTGTGGACTTGCCACGTACCTACAAACAGCAGGTCAATAGCCATGCACTCAATGGTGGTTGTAAGTGTACTGATGAGAGTAGAATTTTTTGTGCCCCTTCCTAGTAATGACAGACATCTGTAGGTTACTAGTGGCACAATAAACCAGTATGAAATTTACTGGAAGACTGGAAAAATTAACCCCTTAAGCAAATAGATTTCCTGGTGTTTTTGAAAATGGATCTTCTAGTTAAAAAAAAAAAGTGATGACATAGGAACATAAAAATAAAACTGATCAAGAAATTGAAATAGGCCTTGGCTTGTTCCAGGAAAACTAAAAAATTATTGTAAAGGAATATCGCAAAGACAATGCTAAGCACCAGAGAGCCTGGCAACAACATGACTGCCGCCACCTTATCTATATAGTTCTGATGCAATTAAGTTCTTTTATCAAAGTGACTTACTTAACCATATCACTACCTGGATTACTAGATTCTTCACTGCTATAGAACTATGCTCAATTTCATCTACACTTAGCTATCTATTGCAACATACTTTCCATATCATGGCTGAGGGGTAACTGATAATCTCATGCATAATTGTTGAACAAGCAAGCCTTAGGTATCTTGCATAACCATCATACACGAGCTGAAAAACAAAAGTGACACAAAAGCACTGATTGTAGATCCAAGTGATATCCCCTCTACAAAGCAAATGTAAATTTGTGAGATGTCTGATTAAATGGTCAAAACAAATGATATTGACAGTTTTTCATAAGAGGACATCAACTGATGTTAGCAGCAACTCAAGTGTTAATTTTCACTGCACACACTATGCTGTTTTGTCTGGAAACAAAGGTCTCAATTCAATCCTCTAAAATTGCACACAAAATAATTCCAATGCATAATGATAATGATTTATCATACAAGAAATACTTCTAGCTCTGAATAATACAATCAATGCTCTTTTGCATTCCCCCCGTAAAAAATTGATTAGATCATAATATACATTTTTCATCAACCTATTTTCTGCAAAGTATCCTAGGTGGCCATGCCATCTTCTTCTCAACTTTTTAATATCCCATATCTTCATTCTTAATGTACTCTCCAAATTCCAACTGCACAAATAAGTCATCCATACGCAAATCATCAAAACAAGCTTCAAATACCAGTTGCCAATTACAAAATTTTGTAATTCCTGCAAGACAAAAAAGAAAAAATAGAAATACTTACGCAAAAAAGGTTTCCTTGGTAATACTGGCTATACGTGTTGTATGTTTGGCTCTCACAGTAAAAAGCGATGGATCTCCCGATAACACACTCAGACCTCCAACAAGGTCGCCAGGATAAGCAGTGAATAGCTGAACATCCCCTACACCATCATGTGCATGTTGAGACACTATCAGTGAACCCAAGAGGATGTAAACAAGTGCTGCTTCCTTCATCGAATCCTGCTTCATTAGAAAGGAACCAGCTGGAATATCTCTAACTACTACTCCACCTTCCAAGATTTCATCTGATTCAAGATGTAAAAGAGCCTGAAACTTTTCAGTAGCAAGTTTAAGAAAATAGTTTTCATCTTTTTCATCTTTTGGATCAACTAAAACAATCTTTCGCGCACTACTCTGTTTGGCAGGTGTATCTGGACCTCGCTGGTCCATTTCTTCCTCAACTTCGCAATCTGGTGTAGATCCACTGTCTCGCTTCACCTTGCTGGGTGAGGAAAGCGAAGGGGCAATGTTCCCACTACTCCCACGCCTTGGTACCTGCACACATTTTCTTATCAGTCCTTCTTTGAAAGCAAAGCCTTACCAAAAAAAAAAAATCAATGCCATGAATCACCTAAAAACGTATCCTACTTTACACTTCTGACTTCATAAATTTTTTATCTAAGTCTTATGAGATAACTCACTCTGACCTGTACAATGAATTCTATTTCAAATTTTCTTTGTAATGGAATGAAATGAAAAATTCTAAACTTATGATAACCCTCTTAAGTCGTAAAAAGCTTACTGGGTACAATAGGAAAAAAATTCATATTCAAAATAAAACCACAGACATGATTCTTAATAGAACAAAACAAAAAGATGATGCAATGGAAGTGAAGGGTGAAAAGGTGATCCAATATA
>NC_092296.1:5449425-5481925 GCF_036320965.1 Panulirus ornatus
ATATATATATATATATATATATATATATATATATATATATATATATATATATATATATATATATATATATCTTCTTCTTTTAACTATTCGCCATTTCCCGCGTTAGCGAGGTAGCGTTAAGAACAGAGGACTGGGCCTTTTTTGGAATATCTTCACCTGGCCCCCTCTGTTCCTTCTTTTGGAAAATTAAAAAAAAAAAAGAGAGGGGAGGATTTCCAGCCCCTGCTCCCTTCCCTTTTAGTCGCGTTCTACGGCACACAGGGAATACGTGGGAAGTAATCTTTCTCCCCTATCCCCAGGGAAATGAGATGTTTGAGGACAATGTGTGGTGTGAGGTGGTTTGATCGAGTAAGTAACGTAAGGGTAAGAGAGATGTGTGGAAATAAAAAGAGCGTGGTTGAGAGAGCAGAAGAGGGTGTTTTGAAGTGGTTTGGGCACATGGAGAGAATGAGTGAGGAAAGATTGACCAAGAGGATATATGTGTCGGAGGTGGAGGGAACGAGGAGAAGAGGGAGACCAAATTGGAGGTGGAAAGATGGAGTGAAAAGGATTTTGTGTGATCGGGGCCTGAACATGCAGGAGGGTGAAAGGAGGGCAAGGAATAGAGTGAATTGGAGCGATGTGGTATACAGGGGTTGACGTGCTGTCAGTGGATTGAATCAAGGCATGTGAAGCGTCCGGGGTAAACCATGGAAAGCTGTGTAGGTATGTATATTTGCGTGTGTGGACGTGTGTATGTACATGTGTATGGGGGGGGTTGGGCCATTTCTTTCGTCTGTTTCCTTGCGCTACCTCGCAAACGCGGGAGACAGCGACGAGGTATAAAAAGAAAAAAAAAAAAAATATATATATATATATATATATATATATTTTTTTCTTTCAAACTATTCGCCATTTCCCGCTTTAGCGAGGTAGCGTTAAGAACATCAGTGAAGGGGGCTAATGGGAAGGTGATAACAAGTAGTGGTGATTTGAGAAGGAGATGGAGTGAGTATTTTGAAGGTTTGTTGAATGTGTTTGATGATAGAGTGGCAGATATAGGGTGTTTGGTTGAGGTG
The DNA here is from genome assembly GCF_036320965.1 of Panulirus ornatus. Taxonomy (NCBI): domain Eukaryota; kingdom Metazoa; phylum Arthropoda; class Malacostraca; order Decapoda; family Palinuridae; genus Panulirus; species Panulirus ornatus. The sequence continues at coordinate 5,450,484 of NC_092296.1, forward strand.
GTGTGCAAAGTGAGAGGGTTAGGGAGAATGATTTGGTAAACAGAGAAGAAGTAGTAAAAGCTTTGCGGAATATGAAAGCCAACAATATATATTGACTTTCTAAAAGGGGAAACAGAAGAAGGAGTCACGCGGGAAGTGCTCATCCTCCTCGAAGGCTCAGATTGGGGTGTCTAAATGTGTGTGGATGTAACCGAGAAAAATGGAGAGTTAGGTAGTATGTATGAGGAAAGGAACCTGGATGATTTGGCTCTGAGTGAAACGAAGCTCAAGGGTAAAGGAGAAGAGTGGTTTGGGTATGTCTTGGGAGTAAAGTCAGGAGTTAGTGAGATGACAAGAGCAAGGGAAGGAGTAGCACTACTCCTGAAACAGGAGTGGTGGGAGTATGTGATAAGAGTGTAAGAAAGTAAACTCTAGATTGATATGGGTAAAACTGAAAGTGGATGGAGAGAGATGGGTGATTATTGGTGCATATGCATCTGGGCACGAGAAGAAAGATCACTAGAGGCAAGTGTTTTGGGAGCAGCTGAATGAGCGTGTTAGTAGTTTTGATGCACGTGACCGGGTTACAGTGATGGGTGACTTGAATGCAAAGGTGAGTAATGTGGCAGTTGAGGTAATAATTGGTATACATGGGGTGTTCAGTGTTGTAAATGGAAATGGAGAGCTTGTAGATTTATGTGCGGAAAAAGGACTGGTGATTGGGAATACCTGGTTTAAAAAGAGAGATATACATATGTATACGTATGTAAAAAGAAGAGATGGCCAGAGAGCGTTATTGGATTACGTGTTAAATGATAGGCGCGCGAAAGAGAGACTTTTGGATGTTAATGTGCTGAGAGATGCAACTGGAGGGATGTCTGATCATTATCTTGTGGAGGCGAAGGTGAAGATTTGTAGAGGTTTTCAGAAAAGAAGAGAGAATGTTGGGGTGAAGAGAGTGGTGAGAGTAAGTGAGCTTGGGAAGGAGACTTGTGTGAGGAAGTACCAGGAGCAACTGAGTACAGAATGAAAAAAGGTGAGAACAAAGGAGGTAAGGAGAGTGGGGGAGGAATGGGATGTATTTAGGGGAGCAGTGATGGCTAGTGCAAAAGATGCTCGTGGCATGAGAAGCATGGGAGGTGGACAGATTAGAAAGGGTAGCGAGTGGTGGGATGAAGAAGCAAGATTATTAGTGAAAGAGAAGAGAGGCATTTGGACAATTTTTGCAGGGAAATAATGCAAACGAGTGGGAGATATATAAAAGAAAGAGGCAGTAGGTCAAGACAAAGGTGCAAGAGGTGAAAAAGAGGGCAAATGAGAGTTGGGGTGAGAGTATCATTAAATTTTAGGGAGAATAAAAAGACGTTTTGGAAGGAGGTAAATAAAGTGCGTAAGACAAGGGAACAAATGGGAACTTCAGTGAAGGGGGCTAATGGGGAGGTGATAACAAGTAGTGGTGATGTGAGAAGGAGATGGAGTGAGTATTTTGAAGGTTTGTTGAATGTGTTTGATGACAGAGTGGCAGATATAGGGTGTTTTAGTCAAGGTGGTGTGCAAAGTGAGAGGGTTAGGGAAAATGATTTGGTAAACACATCTCTCTTACCCTTTCATTACTTACTTGATAAAACCACCTCACACCACATATTGTCCTCAAACTTCTCATTTCCAGCACGTCCATCCTCCTCCGCACAACTCTATCTATGGCCGACATTGTTGGAAAACGCTATTCCTTCAAACATACCCATTTTTGTTTTCCAAGATAACGTTCTCGACTTCCACGCATTCTTCCACACTCCCAGAACTTTCGCCCCCTTCCCCACCCTATGATTCACTTCCGCTTCCATCCACTGCCAAATCCACTACCAGATATCTAAAACACTTTACTTCCTCCAGTTTTTCTCCACTTAAACTTACTTCCCAATTGACTTGTCCCTCAACCCTACTGTACCTAATAACCTTGCTCTTATTCACATTTACTCCCAGCTTTCTTTTTTCACACACTTTACCAAACTCAGTCACCAGCTTCAGCAGTTTCCCACCCAAATCAGCCACTAGCGCTGTATCATCAGCGAACAACAACCGACTCGCTTCTCAAGCTCTCTCATCCACAACAGAATGCATACTTGCCCCTCTTTCCAAAACTCTTTCATTCACCTTCCTAAGAATCCAATCCATAAACAAATTAAACAACCATGGAGACATGCACCCCTACTGCAAACCAACATTCACTGAGAACCAATCACTTTCCTCTTCCTACTTGTACACATGCCCTACATCCTCGATAAAAACTTTTCACTGCTTCTAATAACTTGCACCCACACCATATGTTCTTAATACCTTCCACAAAGCCTCTCCATCAACTCTATCATATGCCTTCTCCAGATCCATAAATGGGAAGTTGAAGGGACAAGTGGTTGAGAGGGTGGTGGCAAGCATCAAGCACCAGAATGGAGAGTAAAAATGTGGTTTTTAGGAATGGTAGAGGACATGAGGATTAGGCGTTTGCTTTGAAGAATGTGTGCAGGATAAAAGGATTTGTATACAGCATTTAAGGATCTGCAGAAAGCACATGTTTAGGTTGATAGATATGCTTTATGGAAGGTGTTCCAAATGGTGTGAAAGGAGAGCTACTAAAAGCAGTTAAAAGTTTTATCAAGCGTGTAAGGCATGTATGAGCAGGTTCTATGGAGTACGAGTGATTCAAAGTAAACAAGGGTCTGTGATGTCCACACGACTGTTTAATCTACTTATAGACAGCATGGTGAGGGAGGTAAATACAGGTGTCTTGGCAAGTAGGGTAGATATATAGTCTGTTGGGAGCTGGAGAACCTGGGAGGAGAGTCAGTTGTTGCTTGCTTATGACAAGTGCTGGTGGCAGATTTGGCAAGAAACTACAAATGTTGTCATCCGAGTCTGGGACAAAATGGAAGATGAAAGCCAAGAGTACTTGAGAATAAAAGTAAAGTTCTGAATTTAGCAGTGAGGAGACATTAGTTGGGCTGCAAGTCTGAATGGAAAAGTCTTGGAAGAAGTGTTTTAAATACCTGGGAGTAGACATAGGTGAAATACAATATCATTTACATATTTTTGAGGAAAAATATAGTATACTAACCTTGTTAATGAGCTCTGCAGATAGTCCAAGATACTGATGTAGTGCCATGAAAGTGACACGCATCAATCTCGCCATGATGATCTGCACCACTCGAACAAACATATCTGGATATTTCCGAAATGTCTCTTCAAATGCTTTCACAGGAAATTTCATGACAACAGAATCTTCCTCAGCTTTAGCTTCCACAGTCTTGTATGGTTGTGGATGACCAGTTAATACATCACAAAAGGATAAAAGAGAAATGATGGACTCTCCAGGAAGTACTTCCTTTAAAGCAAGAGTTGTGCCATCAGGGTCAGTAACATAAACACTCAGTCGTCCTGTCTGAGCTATGAAGATGTTTTCATCATTTTGACCTATGGACAGAAGGAAAAAGCTGAAAACTTCATGATACACATCAGCTTTTTTATTATTATTTTTTTTTATTATACTTAGTCGCTGTCTCCCATGCTAGCGAGGTAGTGCAAGGAAACAGACGAAAGAATGGGCCAACCCACCCACGTACACATGTATATACATACACATCCACACGCACATATACATACCTATACATCTCAACGTATACATATATATACACACACAGACATATATATATATATATATATATATATATATATATATATATATATACACGTACATAATTCATACTGTCTGCCCTTATTCATTCCCGTCGCCACCCCGCCACACATGAAATGACAACCCCCTCCCCCCTCATGTGTGCGAGGTAGCGCTAGGAAAAGACAATAAAGGCCACATTCGTTCACACTCAGTCTCTAGCTGTCATGTATAATGCACAGAAACAACAGCTCCCTTTCCAAATCCAGCCCCACACAACTTTCCATGGTTTACCCCAGATGCTTCACATGCCCTGGTTCAATCCACTGACAGCACGTCGACCACCGGTATACCACATCATTCCAATTCACTCTATTCCTTTCACACCTTTCACCCTCCTGCATGTTCAGGCCCCAATCACTCAAAATCTTTTTCACTCCATCTATCCACCTCCAATTTGGTCTCCCACTTCTCCTCGTTTCCTCCACCTCTGACACATATCCTCTTGGTCAATCTTTCCTCACTCATTCTCTCCATGTGACCAAACCATTTCAAAACACCCTCTTCTGCTCTCTCAACCACACTATTTTTATTACCACACATCTCTCTTGCCCTTTCATGACTTACTCAAACCACCTCTCACCACATATTGTCCTCATACATCTCATCCACCCTCCTCCGCACAACTCTATCTATAGCCCACGCCTTGCAACCATATAACATTGTTGGAACCACTATTCCTTCAAACATACCCATTTTTGCTTTCCAAGATAACGATCTCGGCTTCCACACATTTTTCAACGCTCCCAGAACTTTCACCCCCTCCCCCACCCTATGATTCAATTCCGCTTCCAAATCCACTCCCAGATATCTAAAACACTTCATTTCCTCCAGTTTTTCTCAATTCAAACTTACCTCCCAGCTGCCTTGTCCCTCAAACCTACTGTACCTAATAACCTTGCTCAGCTTTTTTACAATTCATAATTTCCCTATATTCAATATGCATAAGGTGTAATGAGAGAGCTCCAAAAGTAATGACTAATTATAAAGTAAGCCTTGGATTCATGCAGCAAGTTCCAAGGTGTATTTACAATTGAGGATGCATCACCCCATCACTAATGAGACAGAGATATGACTATCAAAAATATTAGGTCTGCCCAAAAAGATGCAAGTCACACAATGAAGGGCCCTGATCCATAAAAGGTACACATACCTGATGAAATCTCGTAATGTGTCCTTTAGGAATGGACAGAAATATCTTACATGCTACTCGAGAGATTTAACCCTTAGAAGGAGGCGTTATACACTTTAAAGTAGTCAACCTCTTATGTGAACAAACTGTCAGTAACCTCTGCCTCAAAGAAAATCCAATGGCCTTTAATACTTGTACTGGTATCCCACACACTTCCAGACATAATAGGCCTAAACTTTTTCCACAAACTGATCAGCATATGCAATATCAAGGATGCTTGTACCAGATCTGTGTTTTTCTCACCACAAAAGGGTGATCAATAAAATGGCTGGCATGTTTTTCTTTTGAAAAATATTAGATCTTTATCAATTATGTTACCAAAATTCTGCAGTAACCCAAGATTATATGCAGATAAAGAAAAAAGTGGGCATGGTTGTTATATAATTTCCTCCTACAGAGGTCTACAGAGACGACTTTTAAGCATGCCAACTCCCCATCCCTCGAATGATTCCACTAAAATGACTCGCTTCTACAAATTTCTTTCGTTATTGCTCATCACTTTCCTCAATCTGATTCATAACATAAAAGTTTCTCAATACACTGGGTCACCCAATTATCTATATGTATATTTTTCAGAAGGTCACCAAGTAAGCATGACCTACAAGATGACAGCCTTGCACTTATAGTGGCAGTTGTACGAGTATCAAAATGGGCAGAATTTTCCTCACTCTTTCTTGGCAATGAGATATCTGTATAGGATACAATACGTCAATGGATAACTAAACAGAGGCAGCAAAAGTTAAAATGTGATAAGGAATAGTCCCTCAAGGATCATCATATGTCTATGGGAAAAGATTAATGATTAAAATACATTAGTTCCTTTAGTACTCATTACATTCATCAAATCATGAAAATATAACAGCCACTCAAACACTTTGGCAGTTCAACAAATGACCAAAGTATCCCTTTCATTTCCTGCTCACATCCATTGACAGACTGAGCTTTTACTATATACATCCCCAATCTTCTCCCTTCTATATATCTCAACTAATTCCTTTAATAATGCTATACCAAATAACATCAATATCATCAAACTGGCATTTCATCTTTCCTACCAAGCCCTTATCCACCTTTCTTTTGCTATTTCTTGCTATTCCCTTTGCCTTCTTGAGGAGTGACCAAGCATACTGCTGATAAACTGCCAACACAGCAAAAATTCAAATGTCTGTGTTCTCAAATTCACAATGAGCAAAATAAAGTTACTGGACTTAATCATACAGTGAAACCCAAATAATTTTACAATTTACTTACCAACACAAAATAAGGTTTGCCCTTTAAAGAGATGAACAGTCTGGACACTCTTGCACAGCTCCATAAATAATGGCATATCAAAGTACCCAAAAACTCTGAAAGAAAAAAATCAAAACCATATTCAACATAAAAACAATCAAATTCTATCAAATGATGTAACACTTTATATAATTTCCTTACAAACTAAAAAAGTAAAGGATCTTAAACCCTAAATCCAAATGACTATGTTAGTTACTTAATATCTTCTCATAATATAAAAGATGTTTAACAAGCCCTTCTCAGGTAAGGTAACACTGTACTAAAACTCCATAAAAATACATTCATGTTGCTCCAATGAAATAATATTGCAGCACAAGTAGAGGGATATAGACAGAGCACCAAGAAACTTGGAAACACTTTTGATGGGAGAGAGAAATGTGAACATGGCCAGAATGACCAAAAATTAATGAGAGTCAGTAACCTCAAAAACTGAGCACATATCAATAGATCTATTTTGATGGCATACTAATAACAGCATTGGACAAGGAGAGGGAAAAGTGGGTAGCATCTGGAGATAAAATTGGCAACGAAGCATCTTAACTATGAAGGACCGAGTGCAAATGTGCATGACAAGAGTACAAAGTAGAAGGTAATGTCTAAATTAATTCATATGGTTTATGAGGAAACTGTCTTATATACCGAGAAAAGCTTTAAAAATCAATGGCAGGGGATGCCATTTTTACTCATAAGACAAGCAGTAACAACAAACATGCCATTGAAAGTCTGGGCAAATTAAAACAGCCAGAGAGTATGATTCAGTCAAAAAGGTTCAGAAAGGGTAGCACTGTATAGCCACAAACAAAGACAGAAGATTGGCAAGCAAAAGAGGACAGACAACATGTAATTGTCAGACAGGCAAACAGATGGATAGAGTTGGGCAGCCTAAGAAACTAAATGCATGTAAGCACAAGTCTGGAAGGGGTAGGTTAGCTTATGACTGGGGAAAGTGAGCAAGTAAGTGTACAGGGTAGCACAATATCTTTTACTTGGTGTAAAATTATCTAAAGAGTACATTACCTAGCCTTGAAAGTAGGCCTGGGATGTGATATTTGTGAACATAAGTGTGCTGGATTACCACCTTTACAGTTAAAAACTTTTCGATCAAAAGACTTAAAAAAATTAAGAATGACTTGCTATAAATAATTAAGTGTACATATATTCAACATACATATGCATATCTCACGAGTATTTACAGTAATACCCATTATGTACACATGTGTTGTTATGCTGCTTATTACCCACATGGCTTTAACCATGCCAGTCAAAAGGTGAGAAGTCAAAGGCAAGAAAAAATTAATAATTGACTTTGCATTTACAACACATGAGACTCAGGCCTGATCCCAGGGTCATGAGAAACTGATAAGGTGTAATATATTAGAATATGCAAAAGCTGGTCACTGACAGATCATAACCTAGATTTAGTTAACAATTAAGGAAGCTGTTCACTTTTCATTACTTCCATCTCTAATATACAGCAATCTTTCCTTTAGAGGTGCTTGTTATACTGAAATATACAATCATTTCCTTTCTTGGCACTTCTGGACTCAACCTGCTTGTGTTTATGCCATGAACAAAAAGTCATCTTTTGTAAGCTGCAGCACTGTCTATTGACAAAAGAAAGTACAGTCTTATTGAGGAAAAGCTCGCTCTAATGAACCAATCACTTCCTTGCTACTGAAAGGAGCAACGCCTCTTATTTCACTGATCAGACCTCTCATACGACTATGCAGCCTTATCATCAACACCCGAGAGCACTGAGGGAGACCATAATTAGTCAAAGGCTCCAAAAATCAAGCCAACTGAAAACCAAGAGCATTTTTTTAAGTCTGCCCTTCCTTCCAGATCAGTGTCTACTGAAAGTAGCATATCAAATCCAGTACCAAAAAATTTATCTCCTGCTTTCAGTCTTGGAAGTTTATATATGTACTATTACTTACTACTGAACCACCCATGCAAATGATGGAGTGATTTAGAATGATTTGTATGCACATAACTGTAGTGTGTTCCTTTAAATAATTATTTCAACATCTATTTATGCTTATTCTCAAGTATTTTTCACCAAAAGATCCCCCCTTCCCCCATACAGTCCTTTAAATGGCAGCTTAACTGGCTAAGTAGCACCAGAAACAGATAAAGATACAACTTCTTTCACACCTCTTCTCTACAGTTGTCATATATAATTCAACAAAACCAAAGCTCCCCATTCACAACCTAGCCCCATAGACCTTTCTGTAGTTTCCTCTGCCCACTTCAAGAGCTCAATTCAGCCCATTTAGAGCAAGTCGCCTACCGTATACCACATTGCTCCAATTCACTATCCATTGCATAACACACCCTCTACCACATTCAGGCTCCAAAATAACACCAAAATAATCCTGTCTTATTGACATTTTAAGTATGCCCAGCTATTTATATTTGTTCAATGGTTAGAAGCTAAAAAACAAAAATTCTTCAGAAGATTCATATTTTCTCAACAGACACATCAAGCCTTCTAATGCCATGGCAAAGCTTAAAAGAGGCCAAGCACCCCCAAGAAAATGCACAATTATTTTTCAAATTAATCTGAATATGAAAATCTTTTACCTTTTCAGTCAGCATCAGAACTGAAAATGGTGTACCTTGAGAATGCTTCAATCTGAATGATTCATATAGTATTTAGCTACTCAAATTCTAGGTTTTGCTAATGCCTTTTGCTTAGCAACAGCTTTTCATATTTTCTTTTCTTTTAACAATGGAAGCTCTAGTCATGGACAAAACTCCACATCAAAGCTGGACCTTACTTGAAATATAGAAATGTTAAAGAAAAGGAAAAAGAGGAGACAAGGAAATATATTTACGAATTTTGGAGGAAGTGAAACACCATTCAAAAAGTTCCAGGTCATAGTTCTTGTAAATCACTCAACAAGGTAGATACTTCCAAAGTTTCAAGGTGTAGGGAAAGGAACAGCTATCAAAAGTGCCCTCCCTTGAATAGCCAATGGTTAAACAGTAACCATAAGCAGCCAGCTCTCTGGAACAATACCCAAAATAGTACCTATAGAAGAGAAAATGTGAAACGACATTGCAATGTAGGGCAAGCGAGATAAGTTTTGACATTAGACCAGCAGAGTTGATAAGTCAAATCTCTTTTGACTCAACTCTTAAGTAAGGATGTAGGGCTAGAACCACCCCCGATGTGAGATCAGCATTCCATACAAGAAAGAATTAATCCTTTGCATAAACAGAGCAACTGTTCGGAAGAAAAGAAATTCCAGCATCTAAACAGTACTTGCAGTTTCTAAGAGTTAGACCTAGCTACTCCAGTAATTTGGGGTTTAAGATAGTGTGGATGTTACATTAATAACTATGTTCAATGAATCAAAAAGTGGAATTACAGAACTGTCAAAGGAGATAGGAAAGTCGAGGAAATTTCATGAGAGATGAGCAGAAACTGGGTCTTGTAGGTATTAAACCCAACCTGACTTCATTTACCCCATGAAAAATAAATAAACCCAACCTGACTTCATTTACCCCACTGAAAAATAATGTCCAAATCCGAGTTAACAGAATTTGTGTTGAGAAGAGATGAAGAGCAGAAAGGGCAACTCAGGATGTAGGGTTGTGTCATCAGCGTTTCAGTGCATTTGGTTATTTGCAGAAGAAAGGAAATTATTAAAAAAAGAAAAAGACAGGAGAGAACCTTGAGGAAGACTGCTGTTGATGTAGAAAGGGGGAGAGGCTAATCCACTAACAACCAGGAGGCTAAATAAGATGGAGCAAAGCAAGACTGGGAAGCCAAAAGAGGGGAACTTAAACATGAGATCCCAATGCCACACCCTGTCAAAAGCTTTGAGTATATCAAGGGCAACTATACAGGATTCCCCAATGATGCTGAAACAGTCGTTTTTCCCATGGCATATTATCATGCACAGCTGATAAACCATCAGAGTATTCGTCCATCAAATCAGTATACTTCTAACCTTTTACCAGTCGTTTACAAACATCTATTTTTTTTAAGCAGCATTATAATTACTTGCTTACATTTCACTCCTTTGTTAGGAAGAGGACTATCAACTGATGTCTTGCTACACTTAGACACCATAACTGATAAATGCTTAAACTATCCAAAGATAGAGTTAGTAGATAAAATGAGTGTGAAACTATTATGGCAGTAAGCAAAAAAAAGTCAGAAAAATTTTAAACAATGCCACAAAGCACTGGGAATTACTGTAGTGGCACAAACTCACAAAAAGGCAAAAACATTCCATATAAAATCACATGGATACCTATTACTACAATATACATTTGTACAATAGTATAGTAGAAATTCGGGATACAAGAGCTTTCTACTTATCTGAATGCCTAAGGAGAAGGTCTTACAGTCACATCTACACATAACCAGTATGTACTAATCTTTATTGTTATTAGTGTGACTAGGCTCTGCCTTCAAACAGTAACACCATAAGTGGAGAATTACCTTTAATGAGGATGTATCATCATTAATGGAGAGAAAGAAGTAGAGCTTCATGGAGGAACTTCCTACTCCCAAAGATACACACCTTACCCTGCTCCTGCATGGAGCACAGCCATGAAGCTGGAGGATCCCCATAAAAGGGGTCCTAGGTTTGCATAACTAACAACCTAAGCTTATGATTGTTTGCAGAACAAACTAATTCTATTATCTTTCAATGAATTTCATATCTTTGTCCTACTCAATATATATGTATCAAATGTATCCACAACATGTTATCATATTGCCCCAGGACCCCCTTCAAAAAATCCAAAGGCTCCAAGGCTGCACTAAACCCAGTAGCAGGGACAAGATGAACTCCTTTAAAGCGAGAAGTTTTCCGACTAGACTGTACACTCTTGTCAAATAACGATGATACAGCCCTGCCAAAGGTGACTTTTCACCTACAGCGTAACCTTATGTAGGCAGCTTCCAGTTTAACCTTGCCACACATATTAAAAAAATGTGTAAAATTATGTTTAAACAGTGTACATTAGCTTGAAAAGATGACATTAGATATTCCACAATGTTTACATATATAATGTATAGCATGCAATCCATGAAATAATCATCCAAGAATTTTAAATCAAAGTTTTTAATTTAAAACTAACCCTACATCCTGAGAATGGCCCTTGACATTGCAATAAAAAAAACTGTCTAGCAAAATTTTCATCCCCATTTCTCTAAACTGCAATGTCCTAAAACAAAACATCCTGAAAAAGATAAAGAAAGAGAATCTCACCTGATATTTCTGAGCATGTAGACAAAATCTGCTGGGACAGCAGGATCAACATGGATCAGGTCTTCCTGCATATATTCTACAGGTGGCTCAATCACCTCTAACTGGGGGGATTCTCGATCATTACGCCCAAGCAACTTTCGTGCAATGCGTTTGGCTAGGAGTCGAGATGCCACAGGACGAGTTGGTATGTTGGCTTTGACCTAAGAGGAGGAGATACACATATAAATAGTCCTTCAAAATAAGTGGTCTGTCACCTCTTTACTTCTTCCTGGTTTGATACCATTTTCCCATCAGCTCCCTTCACTGATGACACATTCATTCTCTTTGTACTATTCATCTCCTTCCAAAACATTTTCCTGTTCTGCTTCTCTTTAAATCCTAGAACTTTTACTTCCTCGTGGTAACATCCATTGTTACATTCTATTCAAGATTATTGCCCATTGTTACCCCTACAACTATCATCCTGCTGCTTTGACTTCTAATACTTCCAAAGTATTTGGATGTCTTCTCAACTCGCATCCTGAAACATCTTGAATAATACGGTCTTCTCTCTGACCACCATCATAACTTCCATGAGACAAGATACACAAGTGATATCCTTTTTCATCTAATTATTGCCTAGTTATCAACAATAGAACATCTTAAAGAATCCTATGAATTAATTCTTGATAAATCAAGAGCTTCTGACCAGGTGTGGGATCAGGGTCTTATCTCCAAGCTCCCTTCTTTTGGCCTCCCCCTCTTTTTGCGTTCCTTTATATCTTGCTCCTCTCTGTTCAACCTATGTCAATGCTTGCTAGTGGGTCAACCTCATCCCCTTTAACTAACAGCAGCATCCCAGAAGGGTCTCGATCTCCTATACTCTTCCTCCTTTTCTTTTAATGATTTTCTTTCTTCACCAGATAACCAAAAATACTTATATGACAACCAAACACTTCTTTCCTCCACTTCAGTAAAATCCACTCCAACCTCTCTTGCTCAATCAGCATCTCATCTCAACACAACCTCATCTATAAACTCAGAAATGGAGATTATATCAATAGGATACATAGAATCTGGCTAACACATGTATATAGTTCAGTCTCACTAATGAAAGGTTTGTTCATAAAAGTTACAATGAGCATCCAGTCAGTCTTGCCACATCATCCATGCTATCAACATGTCTAAACTAAAGTCATGATTTGTGACACTTGTTCCAGAAAACCCCTTTTTGCTCTCAAACTGTCTTTACACTAGTAAATACATAATCATGATATGTAAGTATTGAAGATACTGCAGTGTTAGTGAAATCTACTCCATCAAGGCCACCAGCACCATTTTTGTACAAGATTATGCTACTGTACCATGTTCTATTACTGTACATAAAGGTAAGCACACAGCTATTTTCTGACATGCATATACAATATTGTATAAATATATGCAACCTTTCCTCAACAATTTACCTTCCGAAGCATTTTACGGCCGTAGAAATATATTTTGTCACGTTTGCGGAACCGTGGCCGAGTTCCAACCCCAACAAAGTCTTTGACATCATCAACTGTAAAGCAAAAGAAAAACATACAAGGTATTTGTGTGAAAAAGTCATAAAACATATCAAAATACACAAAAGAAATCATGGTATGTTGACATTCTAATAAAATATATCTCCAAGTAACAAAGAACCCTTTGCCTTTTGTATCTATTTAATATGTTATTTACGTAAGTTATGAGGAATGAAATCCCATTTCTTTACAGAAGGCTTTCAAGGATTTTATTTGAAGTTCAGCAAATGGGGTTTCACACATTAAAATCGGTCTGACAAAGTTATGGCTGAGGGAACAGACCCTTCCTTAGGAGAGTATTTTAAGAACTGATGAATATGGGAGAAGAGAAGGCAGAAGTAATGCATGCAGGGTATGGAGGATGGAAGGAAAAGGATGCAAGTGCAAGGGCCTATAACAAAAGTGGGTAAGAAAAGCAATAATGAGGCTGAAGGTACAAAAGACATCTGGAGTGAATGGGATTACAGCCGAAATGTTTAAGTATGGAGGAGAGAGTGCGATATGTAATTTAGCATGAAAATAGAAGGTTGTGCCTGAAGATTGGGTGAAAGTAAGTATCATTGATCCTTTATTCAAAGGAAAAGGTGCAAAGGATGTATGTAGCAATTACAGGGCAATAAGTCTCTCTTAATTATACCAGGAAAAGCGTATGCAAGAATGCCGACTGATAGAGTGATGGATGTGACTGAACACAGAAGCGAAGAGCAAGGGAGTTTTAGGAAAGGTAGGGGATGAGTGGATCAGATTTTTGTGGTAAAGATGACTATGGAAAAGTATTTAGTGAAGGGTAAGAAGTTGCTAAATTCATCATAAACTTTAGTTCTTCACCAGTCACACAAGTGACATCATCTCTTTCTAAAATCACAATCTTCCTTTTTCTTTTTTTTCTTCGTACCTAATTGTTATGTCCCACATTAGTGGGAATGCACCAGGAACAGATGAAGGAAGGCCACATTGGCTCATCCACTCTCGAGTTGATTTGAGTAATGCATCAAAACCATAGCCCCTTTTTACTTGCATTTTTTCATTATCCTCCTCCTACACAAACCATTCCAGCAGTCTATAATTCTATCAAATTCTTCATTTGAAATAACTACCAACACAGCATCATCTGCATACAAAAATGGATACAATTCCTATTCTAGTTTCATTTTTTGTTAACTGTATTTTGCAATACAAAAATGGTGACGTTTGAGTGATTAAAATAAAATGTGGGAGTGTGTTATGGCTGTATTATATTCTTATGGATGACTGATGTGAGAAGACTACGGTAGGGTGATAATGATGGTTCAGTTTTACACTGCTATCACATATCTTAGTCTCATCTCATACTGCCTCAACCATAAAACTATTACAGACCACAGTGACATAACACAACCATGATGCACTACCACATTTACTTTTAACCAAACAGTGATAGCAACACAAAGACAAAACAAAGCAAAACTTAATACAGAAAATTATAAGGATAAAAATTACTTTAGATGCACTTATTATACATACACCATATACATGCCAAAAATAAATCATTCCAATATTTACCTTTATTCTTAAGCTCTCGTTTAATTTCATCTGTTATTTCTTTGGGGGATGTGATGTGAAGACGCCTGACTGCTAGCACTAGGAGAGCTAAAAATGTACATGCAACCAATAAGACTGCAACCTGTAAGAAAAAAAATAGGTTATTCTGCTTTTCTCTTAATCAGCTTTCACTAAAATGTCATTTCGGCAAAGTCAACAGTTCCTGAAGCACATCTGATATAAAACATTTTACAAATTAGATATGCAATAAACCATCAAAAGAGACATCCAATAAACCTGAGGAATTTCTCTTCCACACTGACTTAAGCCGGACAATTTTTCACAAAAAGTCAAGTCTTATAGGGATTCCAACTAACTTGCGTGGTTTAACAGCTTCACTCATCAAACTAAGCACTGCATCACCATGAAGAAACCGACACATACCTGAGGCAGACCCAGTTTTATAGTTCTAACTCAACTATATCTCAAGTAACTAAAGACAAATACCCATCACTCTACACAGAATGGTCAAATTTACCTTGCCGCAAGACTGTTTGCCTTCCTTGAAAGCTTGATATATGTTCTGGTGAAACATTAATGCGACTGTAATTCTATGTTGTAAGATGGACATACAGTATTATCAAAAAAGGGTTTTAAAAAATTATATATATTTTCTTGAATGACTTGAGGTTCTACACTTGCTTCAAAACCTGTCTAGCCACTACACCACCATCATTTCTTTTACACAAGAATAAAACTGGCGACTCCTAACATGGATACACGTCACGTCGTCCTCAATTTTTGTCCTTGGTTATCTCAATCCTTCACCATCTGTTCCTACAGGTTCTGTCACCATACAGCCAATAAATAGAGCAGAACAAGAGTGGAATCAGCTGTTCCCATCACCATCAACGACACCAAGACCTATCCGTAGTAATGAACAGCTCCATAATTCAGGAGTAGTAAAGGCTGATTAAGTTCCATAGGCACTCACCGGGTGTTCTAGGAGATATAAGGGGAGCTCACATTGTATGAACTCTACAAATTCATGGAAAGAATCCATTTTGACATGACTTCGTCGCGAAGGCCTCCCTCCTCCACGACACCCAAAACAAAAGTAAGACCTGTTCGTCTGGCTGACTCCGACCTCACCTTCCACTTTTCAGCGGACATCGAGTCATTTATAGCCCTATTTAGTCTCATATACCATCTATTTCACTCTATTTTTAATTTATTATATCTAACACTATGACATGATACGAAATAACATATCATGAAGGTTAAAAAGATATAGGGAAATGATGTTAGGAGAAAATCGAAGGTCGTGGGACAATCGCGGACTCCACTATTCGCTCATTCAGGGTACAGAATGCACTATTTAAAGTGTCAAAGCCTTATACAGCAGAGATACATTGTCATATTACATCAGTCTGACCAAAACAGTATACGACAGAACAAACTACATTAGTCCACTTATCTACCACCATGGTTTAGATACTACACAGAACAGAAACAATATTACGAAAACACCTAACAATTACACGACACCGCGTCGTTTAACACTGACGTATGACTGACATTAACAATCTCTCTCTAATTATAACTATAAGTTCATATATTCAATTCAAATTTATACATATACTAGGCAGGGAAAGAGGAGAATCGTGATATAGACGTTAATTACCAGGAACATGAGTGTGAAGTGTTAGTATTCTCTTGCTTTCCTTACATAATAAATCTAGCTGGCTACATTATCAAGACTCGAGATTATCTCGCTGATAAACATACCCTCAAAGAATGATAATCTGTAAACACTTAAGTTCATAATCTCCTTTTTCGTTTCAAGAAATGATACTGAACGATTATTTCCGAGAACACTGAAAAAAATTGCTGTTATTCAGGCATAGCGGTGGGTACTCAAGTACTGGCGCCGAGTAAGTGAAGCACGTTCACTCAGCACACTCACAGTCCTCACCCATGAGTTCACAGTACCCAAACCGTGCCAGCCATCTCCAGCGGACTCATTCACCTCCAACAGCATTCGAGTTCTGTTGGTGATAAATCCCCAGAGGACAAGGTCAGTGGCACGAGTCTTTATGAGCACGGGTCGTCGTCCTGCTCGCCTTGTGTCACCACGGTAGGTTCTCAGGCTACGCTGGGTGCAAAGTCCTCCAGCTAACTGACAAGCTTATCAGTAACTGACGGACAATAGATGCGTTAGTAATCCAGAAAAATCCCTATTTTCCTCCCTCATTTTTTGCTCTGCTGTGTATTGTTGATGATGAGATGAGCTAGGCTGAGATGAGATAGCTTGCTGAGGTTCTTTAGTAAGGCAGAAGGTAGGTGGCCTCCATAATTGTGATGCAAAGGGTAGATTGCATCACCGAGATCTTGTAAGAAAGGCAACAGAAGTCTTGATAATGTTCCACAGAATTTCTGTCGGAGATGGCCATGGGAGAGCAGGTACCAAAGAGCGGCAGCTGGAGAGCTGTTGAGTTTCAGAATCACAAGGTGAATCAAGACGCCTTGTATGGCTTTTACGTAAACATGAGGGAGGAAGTCTGTTGATAACTGATGATTTTCACAATGGTTCATTGTAGCGGTCGGTAAGGTACACCAAGGAAAGGTCTTTGGGGCCTGGTTGTGGACAAAGGGGCTGAGGCTCCGATGGAGTACAAGAGACAGCCAGAGAATGGATTTTGAGCGAATGTGGTCCCTCTACGTCTGTCCCTGGCGCCATTTCGCGCGTTAGCGGGAAAATCCTCACTTGCCCCTTTCTCTGTGCCTTCTTTTGGAAAAGTAAAAACGAGGGGAGGATTTCCAGCCCCCGGCTCCCACCCCTTTTAGTCGCCTTTTACGACATGCAGGGAATACATGGGCAGTATTCTTTCTCCCTTATCCCTAGGGATGCGATATATATATATATATATATATATATATATATATATATATATATATATATATATATATATATATATATATAAATGCGTCTGGTATCTACTTTGGGTGTGCATTATTGAATAAGTGGTGTGTGACATCTGGTGAGGAAGCCTGGCTAAAAATAAAGAAAATTTCATCATGACATCACAGTAGATCATCGACTGTGTGTGTGTGTGTGTGTGTGTGTGTGTGTGTGTGTGTGTGTTTACGAGGGGAAAGGGTGGGGGGAGGGGAGGCAGCTGCTGTCGTTTCCAACCCAACAAACAACAACAACAACAGTACCACAGGTACAAACTGCGTTATAACTACAACAAATTTGCATAAACTATAGCGACAGATACACCGAATAAATATTCATTTGGTTATATTTCCTGTAAATGTTGTTTCTGTATTGCTTCATCCACATTCATCTTTGCCAAACTAGTCTAAATCGCAGACAGGAAAGTTACAGGATTCTGCGCGCCAAATTATTTGGCGAGTGGCCAATCTCGTGCACCCACGAGCGTAAAAATAAATCCTTGGACCCATTACACCTCAGGTGGAGAGAGAGAAAAATCAAAACAGTATCTTTGATAATACTACCTATTAAATCATTGTGATCCTGCATTTTGAATAATTAAATGGGGAACAATATGAAGGTACAATGAGAATAACTTACAAAGATACTTGAAATAGAAAAAAAGAAAATAGAACTATTACAGCATTTTGCCAGGGAAACAACAGCGACACACACACACACACACACACACACGGACCTGCTGCTTTTGCTTTGTCTTCAGTAGACTCGCCGGGGGATGGCACTGGCCACGCAACAGTAAACATCAAAATTATCTAACTTTGGTCGTCGACCTCAGTCGAGGAAACCACCCAGCACCTTCCTACTTATCACAATGGTTAAGTTAGGAAAGGACAGCGGCGTTTATCAACCCAGGACAGATAAAGGTAGGTTTAAAAACGAGAGAGTCACAAGTGATGTGTTAAACCCCAAGATGGTTAGAGACAATAGGTTGGGAAAGAAACTACTTCGATAACACACCGTGCCACTGTCGCCTCCTGGCATCAGAGATCCCTCGGCCCCAAGCTGTTGTTTGTCACAATCGCAGTCGCTCCCACTACAAGAATAGCCCCATCCCAACCATCATGACCATGATGAACAGTCAGTTGAATGCCATCCCAGTGTGTAAGATGGTCTGTACTCCCATCTTCATTTATACGAAGATTACACATTAGCACGCTAATAACAGCAGTCGAGATGTTACTATGTCAAGCAGAGAATCGTTTCCATCTTGCTGGAGACCTGGTGGACATGGCCAGCTACCTGTGCTCAGCAAGGGGAAGGAGGTGAGATGTCCATAACACGGGATCCTGGGGTGGGAAAATAATGTCTGTATATACGTTAAAAACATCATGTTTACACCGACGTTACTGGCTAGGATCTGCTGACCCGCAGGGTTAAGGTCACATACCCTGCTGTAGTGAGGGTGGCTTGACTAGGCTATGATGCTAAGTGGTAGATAGTGGAAAAATATTGAGGACTAGAAGCTGAGCAAATTAATGAATTCTCCCTGTACAGAGATATTGCTGTAAGTATTATTTTCAGTATCATTACAACAGTAATAATTATTATGGTTATCATTATTGTGATAAATACATTATCATTACTATAATTATTACGCAAAGGGTAACACATCGTCATGTGGACGTACACCCTTGTACGTACATGTCCATGACATACCCAACACCCGCCTTAGTGCACCATATTATGTAAACTCAACAGTTAAAGAATTACGCCCTATAACCACCAGTCATGCCATATGTATATATATATATATATATATATATATATATATATATATATATATATATATATATATATATATATATATATATATATGGAGACATCACACACCCCTGCCGCAAACCTACATTCACTGAGAACCAATCACTTTCCTCTCTTCCTACACGTACATATGCCTTACATCCTCGATAAAAACTTTTCACTGCTTGTAACAACTTGCCTCCCACACCATATAATCTTAATACCTTCCACAGAGCATCTCTATCAACTCTATCATATGCCTTCTCCAGATCCATAAATGCTACATACAAATCCATTTGCTTTTCTAAGTATTTCTCACATACATTCTTCAAAGCAAACACCTGATCCACACATCCTCTACCACTTCTGAAACCACACTGCTCTTCCCCAATCTGATGCTCTGTACATGCCTTCACCCTCTCAATCAATACCCTCCCATATAATTTACCAGGAATACTCAACAAACTTTTTTTTTTTATATTATTATACTTTGTCGCTGTCTCCCGCGTTTGCGAGGTAGCGCAAGGAAACAGACGAAAGAAATGGCCCAAACCCCCCCCCCCCCCATACACATGTATATACATACGTCCACACACGCAAATATACATACCTACACAGCTTTCCATGGTTTACCCCAGACGCTTCACATGCCTTGATTCAGTCCACTGACAGCACGTCAACCCCGGTATACCACATCGCTCCAATTCACTCTATTCCTTGCCCTCCTTTCACCCTCCTGCATGTTCAGGCCCCGATCACACAAAATCTTTTTCACTCCATCTTTCCACCTCCAATTTGGTCTCCCTCTTCTCCTTGTTCCCTCCACCTCCGACACATATATCCTCTTGGTCAATCTTTCCTCACTCATCCTCTCCATGTGCCCAAACCACTTCAAAACACCCTCTTCTGCTCTCTCAACCACGCTCTTTTTATTTCCACACATCTCTCTTACCCTTACGTTACTCACTCGATCAAACCACCTCACACCACACATTGTCCTCAAACATCTCATTTCCAGCACATCCATCCTCCTAGAGCGGGGACGGGAGCGGGGGGCCAGAAATCCTCCCCTCCTTGTATTAACTTTCTAAAATGGGAAACTCAACAAACTTATACCTCTGTAATTTGAGCACTCACTCTTGTTTAATTTGTTTATGGATGGGGTTGTTAGGGAGGTGAATGCAAGAGTTTTGGAAAGAGGGGCAAGTATGAAGTCTGTTGTGGATGAGAGAGCTTGGGAAGTGAGTCAGTTGTTGTTCGCTGATGATACAGCGCTGGTGGCTGATTCATATGAGAAACTGCAGAAGCTGGTGACTGAGTTTGGTAAAGTGTGTGAAAGAAGAAAGTTAAGATTAATGTGAATAAGAGCAAGGTTATTAGGTACAGTAGGGTTGAGGGTCAAGTCAATTGGGAGGTAAGTTTGAATGGAGAAAAACTGGAGGAAGTAAAGTGTTTTAGATATCTGGGAGTGGATCCGGCAGCGGATGGAACCATGGAAGCGGAAGTGAATCATAGGGTGGGGGAGGGGGCGAAAGTCCTGGGAGCATTGAAGAATGTGTGGAAGTCGAGAACATTATCTCGGAAAGGAAAAATGGGTATGTTTGAAGGAATAGTGGTTCCAACAATGTTGTATGGTTGCGAGGCGTGGGCTATGGATAGAGTTGTGCGCAGGAGGGTGGATGTGCTGGAAATGAGATGTTTGAGGACAATGTGTGGTGTGAGGTGGTTTGATCGAGTAAGTAATGTAAGGGTAAGAGAGATGTGTGGAAATAAAAAGAGTGTGGTTGAGAGAGCAGAAGAGGGTGTTTTGAAATGGTTTGGGCACATGGAGAGAACGAGTGAGGAAAGATTGACCAAGAGGATATATGTGTCGGAGGTGGAGGGAACGAGGAGAAGTGGGAGACCTAATTGGAGGTGGAAAGATGGAGTGAAAAAGATTTTGAGTGATCGGGGCCTGAACATGCAGGAGGGTGAAAGGTGGGCAAGGAATAGAGTGAATTGGATCGATGTGGTATACCGGGGTTGACGTGCTGTCAGTGGATTGAATCGGGGCATGTGGGGCGTCTGGGGTAAACCATGGAAAGTTGTGTGGGGCCTGGATGTGGAGAGGGAGCTGTGGTTTCGGGCATTATTGCATGACAGCTGGAGACTGAGTGTGAACGAATGGGGCCTTTGTTATCTTTTCCTAGCGCTACCTCGCACACATGAGGGGGGAGGGGGATGGTATTCCATGTGTGGCGAGGTGGCGATGGGAATGAATAAAGGCAGGCAGTGTGAATTGTGTGCATGGGTATATATGTATGTGTCTGTGTGTGTATATATATATGTGTACATTGAGATGTATGGGTGTGTATGTTTGCGTGTGTGGACGTGTGTGTATATACATGTGTATGGGGGTGGGTTGGGCCATTTCTTTCCTCTGTTTCCTTGCGCTACCCCGCAAATGCGGGAGACAGCGACAAAGTAAAATAAGAAAATAAATAATATATATATATATATTCCTGGGGATAGGGGAAAAAGAATACTTCCCACGCATTCCTCACGTGTCGTAGAAGGCGACTAAAGGGGACGGGAGCCGGGGGCCAGAAACACTCCCCTCCTTGTATTTTGACTTTCTAAAAGGGGAAACAGAAGAAGGAGTCACGCGGGGAGTGCTTATCCTCCTCGAAGGCTCAGTTTGGTGTGTCTAAATGTGTGTGTATGTAACCAAGATGAGAAAAAAGGAGAGATAGGAAGTATGTTTGAGGAAAGGAATCTGGATGTTTTGGCTCTGAGTGAAACGGAGCTCAAGGGTAAAGGGGAAGAGTGGTTTGGGAATGTCTTGGGAGTAAAGTCAGGGGTTAGTGAGAGGACAAGAGCAAGGGAAGGAGTAGCACTACTCCTGAAACAGGAGTTGTGGGAGTATGTGATAGAGTCTAAGAAAGTAAACTCTAGATTGATATGGGTAAAACTGAAAGTGGATGGAGAGAGACAGGTGATCATTGGTGCATATGCACCTGGGCATGAGAAGAAAGATAATGAGAGGCAAGTGTTTAGGGAGCAGCTGAATGAGTGTCTTAGCGGTTTTGATGCACAAGACCGGGTTATAGTGATGGGTGATTTGAATGCAAAGGTGAGTAATGTGGCAGATGAGTAAATAATTGGTATACGTGGAGTGTTCAGTGTTGTAAATGGAAATGGTGAAGAGCTTGTAGATTTATGTGCTGAAAAAGGACTGGTGATTGGGAATACCTGGTTTAAAAAGCGAGATACACAGAAGTATACGTATGTAAGTAGGAGAGATGGCCAGAGAGCGTTATTGGATTACGTGTTAACTAATAGGCGCGCGAAAGAGAGACTTTTGGATGTTAATGTGCTGAGAGGTGCAACTGGAGGGATGTCTGATCATTATCTTGTGGAGGCGAAGGTGAAGATTTATATGGGTTTTCAGAAAAGAAAAGAGAATGTTGGGGTGAAGAGAGTGGTGAGAGTAAGTGAGCTTGGGAAGGAGACTTGTGTGAGGAAGTACCAGGAGAGACTGAGTACAGAGTGGAAAAAGGTGAGAACAAAGGAGTTAAGGGGAGTGGGTGAGGAATGGGATGTATTTAGGGAAGCAGTGATGGCTTGCGCAAAAGATGCTTGTGGCATGAGAGGCGTGGGAGGTGGGTTGATTAGAAAGGGTAGTGAGTGGTGGGATGAAGAAGTAAGATTGTTAGTGAAAGAGAAGAGAGAGGCATTTGGACGATTTTTGCAGGGAAAAAATGCAAATGAGTGGGAGATGTATAAAAGAAAGAGGCAGGAGGTCAAGAGAAAGGTGCAAGAGGTGAAAAAGAGGGCAAATGAGAGCTGGGGTGAGAGAGTATCATTAAATTTTAGGGAGAATAAAAAGATGTTTTGGAAGGAGGTAAATAAAGTGCGTAAGACAAGGGAGTAAATGGGAACTTCAGTGAAGGGGGCTAATGGGGAGGTGATAACAAGTAGTGGTGATGTGAGAAGGAGATGGAGTGAGTATTTTGAAGGTTTGTTGAATGTGTTTGATGATAGAGTGGCAGATATAGGGTGTTTTAGTCGAGGTGGTGTGCAAAGTGAGAGGGTTAGGGAAAATGATTTGGTAAACAGAGAAGAGGTAGTAAAAGCTTTGCGGAAGATGAAAGCCGTCAAGGCAGCAGGCTTGGATGGTATTGCAGTGGAATTTATTAAAAAAGGGGGTGACTTTATTATTGACTGGTTGGTAAGGTTATTTAATGTATGTACTACTCATGGTGAGGTGCCTGAGGATTGGCGGAATGCTTGCATAGTGCCATTGTACAAAGGCAAAGGGGATAAGAGTGAGTGCTCAAATTACAGAGGTATAAGTTTGTTGAGTATTCCTGGTAAATTATATGGGAGGGTATTGATTGAGGGGGTGAAGGCATGTACAGAGCAACAGATTGGGAAAGAGCAGTGTGGTTTCAGAAGTGGTAGAGGATGTGTGGATCAGGTGTTTGCTTTGAAGAATGTATGTGAGAAA
Organism: Panulirus ornatus; assembly: GCF_036320965.1. NCBI lineage: Eukaryota > Metazoa > Arthropoda > Malacostraca > Decapoda > Palinuridae > Panulirus > Panulirus ornatus. The sequence continues at coordinate 5,474,213 of NC_092296.1, forward strand.
TAGAAAAGCAAATGGATTTGTATGTAGCATTTATGGGTCTGGAGAAGGCATATGATAGAGTTGATAGAGATGCTCTGTGGAAGGTATTAAGAATATATGGTGTGGGAGGCAAGTTGTTACAAGCAGTGAAAAGTTTTTATCAAGGATGTAAGGCATGTGTACGTGTAGGAAGAGAGGAAAGTGATTGGTTCTCAGTGAATGTAGGTTTGCGGCAGGGGTGTGAGATGTCTCAATGGTTGTTTAATTTGTTTATGGATGGGGTTGTTAGGGAGGTGAATGCAAGAGTTTTGGAAAGAGGGGCAAGTATGCAGTCTGTTGTGGATGAGAGAGCTTGGGAAGCGAGTCAGTTGTTGTTTGCTGATGTTACAGCGCTGGTGGCTGATTCATGTGAGAAACTGCAGAAGCTGGTGACTGAGTTTGGTAAAGTGTGTGAAAGAAGAAAGTTAAGAGTAAATGTGAATAAGAGCAAGGTTATTAGGTACAGTAGGGTTGAGGGTCAAGTCAATTGGGAGGTAAGTTTGAATGGAGAAAAACTGGAGGAAGTAAAGTGTTTTAGATATCTGGGAGTGGATCTGGCAGCGGATGGAACCATGGAAGCAGAAGTGAATCATAGGGTGGGGGGGGGGGAGAACATTCTGGGAGCCTTGAAGAATGTGTGGAAGTCGAGAACATTATCTCGGAAAGGAAAAATAGGTATGTTTGAAGGAATAGTAGTTCCAACAATGTTGTATGGTTGCGAGGCGTGGGCTATGGATAGAGTTGTGCGCAGGAGGGTGGATGTGCTGGAAATGAGATGTTTGAGGACAATATGTGGTGTGAGGTGGTTTGACAGAGTAAGTAATAATTGGGTAAGAGAGATGTGTGGAAATAAAAAGAGTGTGGTTGAGAGAGCAGAAGAGGGTGTTTTGAAACGGTTTGGTCACATGGAGAGAATAAGTGAGGAAAGATTGACCAAGAGGATATATGTGTCAGAGGTGGAGGGAACCTGGAGAAGTGGGAGACCAAATTAGAGGTGGAAAGATGGAGTGAAAAAGATTTTGAGTGATCGGGGCCTGAACATGCAGGAGGGTGAAAGGCGTGCAAGGAATTGAGTGAATTGGAAAGATGTGGTATACCGGGGTTGACGTGCTGTCAATGGATTGAACCAGGGCATGTGAAGCGTCTGGGGTAAACCATGGAAAGTTCTGTGGGGCCTGGATGTGGAAAGGGAGCTGTGGTTTCGGTGCATTATTACATGACAGCTAGAGACTGAGTGTGAACGAATGGGGCCTTTGTTGTCTTTTCCTAGCGCTACCTCGCACACAAGAGGAGGAGGGGGTTGTTATTCCATGTGTGGCGAGGTGGCGATGGGAATAAATAAAGACAGACAGTATGAATTATGTACATGTGTATATATGTATATGTCTGTGTGTGTATATATATATGTGTACATTGAGATGTATAGGTATGTATATTTGCGTGTGTGGACGTGTATGTATGTACATGTGTATGTGGGTGGGTTGGGCCATTCTTTCGTCTGTTTCCTTGCGCTACCTCGCTAACGCGGGAGACAGCGACAAAGCAATATATATATATATATATATATATATATATATATATATATATATATATATATATATATATATATATATATATATATATATATATATATATATATATATATATATGTGTGTGTGTGTGTGTGTGTGTGTGTGTGTGTGTGTGTGTAAGTTACAGTTTAAGGATACCACAGAAATTCCATGAATTTCGGTAAAACATACATGAATGGATTTCCTAAAATCAACATAGATGGTTTACATTGGGCTACGATTTTTAGGAATAATGTGGAGTTAAAGTAAAAGAAGTTTTTGTTGTTTATGTAGGAATTAATGACATACTAACACATCGTCTGCTTGGTAATCAACATCGAAAAGGATCGTAAATTAGGCCTATTCTTACCAATTCATCGTCACATGACATACGTACGACCAGGTATTGTTGAGTTGAAAGAATGATGATTTTACGTTTGCATAGTGAAAATATGAATCAATACTGACTTGCAGCTTATGATAATGTTTACCCAATGCACATGAAATAACCCACAAACTCGTGGGCAAACCTTTGACGTCGAAGGAGGCAAAGCACTTGTTCTTCAAGAGGATTCTTAACACTTAACATATGGAGTGATTTCCCAATGACATTACTTTTATACAATACCATTGATACACTTCAGAACAAGACCTGATCATTACTTCCAGTCCACGACTGGAGTTGAAGTTTTTATTAAGTCTGTTTGTAGTCTTATCTAGGGTTTTACTTTCAACTGCTCTAATTCGTCCATCATTCCATATGCTGACCAAACTGGCCTCATTGGATGCAAAATGTTTGCCTACGAGGTTTTATCTATTATATTGCGACTGAAATCAGACAACTCTATCCGTAACTAGCTGCTTAGATCGATATTATCAAAGCCGTTGATTTTAAGTGTAATATTGAATCACCTTTGAATCTGTCTTCTGAGCTGAATATGGATAGCTTGTGTAGTTGGCTGTCATAGGATCTGTTTCTCAGTCCGAGAATCATTTTTGGTATTTGCTGTTGTCCCCTCTATTCTCTCTCTCTCTCTCTCTCTCTCTCTCTCTCTCTCTCTCTCTCTCTCTCTCTCTCTCTCTCTCTCTCTCTCTCTCTCTCTCTCTCTCTCTCTCTCTCATTCTTTGCCGTTAGGTTGGAAAATTCGTAAAGGAAAGGACGCACTTGTAAACTGTAGATGGGGAGGATTATTTCCTTAGACTTAAATTCCAGAGCCCTACGCATGAATCAGAGAAACTTTGTTACCCTTGTTTTTACTGATTCTATGCTGCTTAATTAGCTCTGGGTCATTAAACACTTATCTTTTTTGTTTCCTGTGTTATCTTTCGTAGCTGAATAGAATTCGTACTTGTATTTGATGTGTAAAACTTTTACATTTATCGATATGATATTCGTGACTTATTTTTGACAGTACTCTTTGATGTGGAGATTCTTGATCAAATATTCTCTTAAAATCTAAATGTATGAAATCCCATACTTCACTCTCATGTGGACTATGTAATAAAAGAAATCAAGCCGATGTGTCAGAGCCGAGCATTGAGACCCAAGCTGTGGTCAGAGCCGAGCATTGAGACCCAAGCTGTGGTCAGAGCCGAGCATTGAGACCCAAGCTGTTTATTGTGATCGTGAATATTATTTATCATCTCACATGTTCTTGTCTAGCAGCAATGTGAAGATCAGTGAAGATGTGAAAACTAAAGTCAATTTGTTCTTGACTGTTATGTTACAAGTTATTAGTGGATGATCACTTGTGTAAAACTTTTCCTGAGCTTCAATATTTTTAAAAACAATGTCCTGACTTGTTGCTTGTACTAAGTGTAATGTGTCTACCTCGCGAATAGATTTCTCAACGAATTGTGTTAAGTAGGTTAAGGCAGAGCCCACACCCAGCAAGACTGGAACGGATCCTCCACACTTACATACAGATAAGTCAACATATTTGATTATGATAATGATAGCATAGAAGGGGATGACAGTGATGATAATAATGATATCGTGATAATTCTTATTTCTTCAAGCTGTGGGATAAAATTAGGCAGTTCATCACTCTCATTGCACATGGATGTAGCAATAATCAAAAGGTTATCCCATTTTATAAGGTATTATTCCCTGTCTGCTACTGCCACAATGGTAGAGTTGAAGTTGCTTACGCATGCCATCAAAGATTACGCACTCGGCGTAGCCCATATGCACATAATGAAAATTTTTTGGTAAATCTCGGCATAGAATTACGATGTACTGGTATGTACTCATAGATAGATTTTGGTATGCTACATTGTAGCGTTCATGTATAGAATGTTTGCATATTTTAAGCTTCGAATTTCCCGCCGTTTGAGCAGGAAGACTCGTTGTGTATCACTTACCTCAATGACGGAGCGGCTCACCTGGATTGGCTGGCGCGTGAGCCTCATTCTCCAAGGCCTCGCAGACTGGATCAACTTTTCCAGGAATTCTCTACTAAATTCTCGTCTTCGTGAACTGCATTTCTTCTCGTTATTTACACAACTGAAGGTGTACTACATTTCAAATCTTTCCATCAAGTGAGTGAGAGACTGAGATAATTCGGTGGAAGAAAAGTCAAAGAAAAAAGGACTCTTGGCATCCGATGAGAGTTGGTCCATGAGACAGGTGAGCAACTCAATGGCATGTTCAGTGTTGGTTGTTCTTCCGTACGGCGGGGATGTGATCGCTACCCCACGCTCTGTGAAATCACGAGATAACTTTCGTACGAGGCATTTGGTCGCCAAATTTGCCCCAAAGAGTGACACAGTCCGTCATATACGCCCAATCTTGGGAGGTGACGGACCCAGACGGAGTCTAGCTGCTAGATCCGTGGAACGTCGATCGAGAAGAGTTCGAAGGCTTTTCGCTGAGTTATGAGGGGAATGTGGTGTCGGGTGAGTTATGTGGAAGGAAAAGCGTGGCTTCTATCATGACAGTGGCCAGTAACACACGTCCGTGACAGTAGTCCACCACCACAAATATGGTGTTATGGTTCGCTCCTGAAGGTTCCTGAAGACCCCGTGGACTGGTGATTAAACCGTGGTGAGGCAAGACCGGGGTAAACCTAGTGGTGACCTGGTACTTTTGTGGCTAGTCTTAAGTGAGACTCCCCTCAAATTAATAAAGAAAAAAAACGGAGAAAAGATAGCAATTAAATTGGTGTCGACGTAAAGTGCCTTGGTGATTCGTGAATAGCTGGTATATTGTGGTATAAACATTGTGAAGAATTACTTTGAACTCCGTCGTCAAGAATCAGAGATAATAAGTGATAGAGAAACATACAGGAACTAGAACCTTGTTCTATTGGAGGCTAAAGGATTCATTACTTCGTCAGGTTAACAGTGAAGGAAAACACAAGCTTGCTTGCTTTAGCCACAGAAGGCGCGGGGCCTGGATGTGTGGGTGGGCGTATGGTGCCCGGGCGTGGGCGTGGGCGTGGTGCTAGCGAGCAACCACACCCGTGGAGGTGCTGGTGGTGAGTGGGGCTTGTAGGAGGAGCCTGACGCGGGGAGGAGGAGGAGGAACCTGCTGGAGGAGGATCCTTGTGGTGGGGAGGGGGGAGGAGGAGAAGGTTTGCCGCCATGCCGGGGGACATGGCCAGTTCGAAATATGAACTGGAGGACTACGTGTACGAGATGGAGTGCCGAGCTGGCGAGATCGCCCGTTCTAACGACGCTGAGGCTGAGGATATACACGCTCGCTTGGCCCAGAAAGAGCGAGACCTTATCCTGGCGGCTGAGCTGGGCAAGGCCCTCCTGGAGAGGAACGAACTCCTGGTGCAGCAGAACGAACGTCTAGCCGAGGACTACAGCCACAAATTAGAGGTAAGAGGGACTCCTCTTGTTATGGTGGTGGTAACAAGCTGTGCGGGTAGTTAGGGACGACAGCTGCGTTGTTAAGTGCTTCTGGTTAGCCCGGGTGATGACTGTGAGTTGTGGGTGTGGGTCGGTGGGGTAAGTTAATATGATGATAATTAAACTGTGTGTATGGGGTGGGGGGGGGGGTTAGGCAGGTTGGGATATGGCTAAGATGATGGATGACTTGATGGAAAGCTGGGTTGATGATGGAGGTTGAGGGAGAGGGATGGTTGTAGAGATTATTATCATGTGCACATTGTGGCGGATGGCAGACACTTGGGCCCCAGCCGACAGTATGTGTGTGTTCTTCCCTTAATACTGAAGTACATTGTTCCCTTCAGTCAGTGTGACCTACAACCTTATGTTAAGATAAGGGTCAGTGTCAGCCAAAAGCTTCCACCCCCTGGCATCCATTTCGCTCTGGGGTACATGTACGGTTTAGGGATGCCTGTAAATATGTTAGGAACCAACCATCACTTGTAGAAACTAGTTGAAACAGTTCCATTAAGGTTTCTACTTTCCTACATAGGTTGTAATTCAAAATATATGTATGCAAATTTGCGTTTTATTCATCCCTGCTTGACGACGTTTTGTTCATTCGTAAACTTTCACACGAAACCGGTAATTATGGTATTTCAACTTTCGTACATATGACACGTCACAAAAATTCGTGCCTGTGATAAAGACCACAGAAATAGTGGGATCAGAAACATCACAAATTTATTCATTAGAATTCAGAATGGCAGTTTGTTATCTGGGATATAAGTGATTGAAATGGTGAAGGAATTGGTGGTTTTGTGGTTGTGAATCAAGGCATTATGATCCTACGTGAACATGACATATTGCTGGTTTTGGTGCATGTTCTTGACTCGGGTGAGTGTTTGACACATTACTCAGCAGGATCTGATGAGATTAGAGAGAGAGAGAGAGAGAGAGAGAGAGAGAGAGAGAGAGAGAGAGAGAGAGAGAGAGAGAGAGAGGAGGGAAAAAATAATCAGCCCCCCACCTTGTGTGAGGGCGTTCGTGCATGTAAACAGAAGGGCGACACGGAGTTTCCATAGTCTGTTAAACAGAATATCGTTCGTATGATATTTTCTACCTGGGCATCATGCAGCATTGTTGTGCAACAAGTCATATATATATATATATATATATATATATATATATATATATATTCATATTTATTTTGCTTTGTCGCTATCTCCCGCGTTAGCGAGGTAGCGCAAGGAAATAGACAAAAGAATGGCCCAACCCGCCCACATACACATGTATATACATACACGTCCACACACGCAAATATACATACCTATACATCTCAATGTCTACATATATATACACACACAGACACATACATATATACACATGTACATAATTCATACCGTCTGCCTTTATTCATTCCCATCCTTCATGCTCATGGCGCTTCTGTAGGAGAAAGTCATATTTGCTGTTTATATAGTTCATATTTAGTATTGGTTACGTGCAAGGGTTTGAAGTCGATCTGAATTTCTCTTTATACACGGGATGAGGTTGGTCCCCCCCCCCCCCCCCCCCCCACGCGAGTGTACGATGTCTTTTTTGAATGATCTTCCTTGTCATCACAGACTCTTGTGCTGTACGCTGCGCTTTCATCCAGTATGTTCATGTGTTTCCCCTCATGTTGGTAATGTGAAAGCAGGTCTTCTGTCTCACTGTATTACACCATCTCCCACCTCTTTATTTAATATTGTTCCTGCTTTTTTTGTTATGTTTTTCCATGTTTTATTTGGTTGGATGGATTTTTTTTTTGGAATAGCCCTGATGTTCAGTCGACCCAGTGAGCTTCAAACGTGTCTCATGTCATTCGAGTTCAACTTCCAGAATTCGAAATTACCGTTGGTGTATATATACAAAGCAGAACATTATGAAACTATTGCAATCATACGTTTATTATCTATAACTTTTATACTTTTATTATATCAACTATAATATGGCGAACTATAGTTGCCTGGGACGTTTGGCATTTCATATATTGCTAATCTTTAAGATATACTTGGCCAGGATGGCCTGGTTATTTGACCGATATAGAGTTTAACATGTTAATTTTACGAAAATTAACACGTCCAGGATGTCCAATGGGGTTTCGCTAATATATTTGACTGGCCTGTAGTTATCCTGCTTGCAAACCTTGTAACTAAAGCTTGTTACGTCCAGCAGGTCACGTGACGTATTCAGCCTTGTTAACAGAAGCTATGCCATGATGCCCAGCATGTCTGTGTACAGTTTAAAGCTGGGATGTGGACAAGGA
>NC_092296.1:5486925-5526925 GCF_036320965.1 Panulirus ornatus
GTACAATCACTAATCCCGAAGCCACGGACACAGGGGTCTCTAAAACTGACCACAGACCACATTAACTGATGTGTCTTTATGAAGAGATACATGTAAACACACACACACACACACACACACACACACATTTCAGTTGGGGTCATGCGAATTGAGAACTCGCTCCTTGTATTATGTTACTACTACTGCTGCTGATAACTGTAGACAGTAATAATTACTACAACTGATTATATTCATAGCAGACACTTAAGGATATACACGCATGTTAACAGACAAACGCGCACGCACAGAGACGTATATACAGACCTTATTCATCTCTTTATAAAAGATATCGAATTCCTGAATTTCGATCTCCTCAGAGAGGAATCGTATCATTCACTAATGGAATCAGACATTCACTCAAGCATCCATGTCGGCCGCTGTAGCCCGCAACATTCACACAGATGAGGAGCCTCACCCATATTGTCTGCCAGCGTTCACACGGACTGAACACCTTGTGACGTCGTCATCCACAAGAACGAACCGGTGGCTGGCTGGCTGGCTGCGAGGCTAACGTTCACACGGATCCGTACCAGTTCACCAAATCCCTCCCCCCCGCCCCCCCAACTTCCCACTCTGTCTCGTACCCCCCTCGTAAACCAGAGGGACGGTACACCTGAGCTGGTTCACCTGAATTAAGGGCCTGGTGGGGACGGGTTGGCTGGGCGAGGTGTGGATGTCTGTTGGAGGCCGTGTGGGTGGCTGGGGGTCCTCTGGCTGGAGGCAAAGCCTGGGTGAGGGAGGAGGAGGAGGAGAAGGAACGGTTCTGGTGGGTGGTAGTATACACACACAGACGGATCTCTGTATCAGTCACGGACACTGACGGGGGACCAAAATTCGTGGACGTGGTACGACCACGAAAACAAACAGTACAGACTTGTAAACTGGCGCTTATACTGACACTGTCCTGCTCAAATTGACGGAGGATATTGGGGATTTAACGTGGGAATCCTGGGAACCCTGATGACTTGGCGCGTGAGGTTGGCAAGTCGTGTGAGGCATCTGTGGTGGTGTTTCCCCTTGGCGGCCGAGACGAGTCGTCGTTGGAGGCGATCCTCGCCAATCGTGTCAAGGTAACTGGGGCTTCAGAGGGAAAATATCTGGTAAGTTGGTCAACCGATATTTAGTCGCTGTTTATTCTATACTGGGGGGGGGGGGGGGGGAGCCTCTGATCAGCTGGCGTCGTCGGCTATATCGAGCGAGGGAAACTGACGATGTGAACTTCGACACAGCTGACGAACGTAGTACATACAAAGTTACTCTTATACAAGAATGTTGGCCAGCTGTTGGAGTTATGGCATTGCCCGGGATTAATGTCCGGCTGGCTGACTTACATGTTGATGGGGAGGTTGGGTTTGGGATGGGGGATTGATGAGGCTGAATGAGTGAGGGAACATGAGTAATGAGGTAAGGTGAGGCGCGCCCGGCCGGACCCAACCCACTCGGCTGTTAAGGAGGTAGTTCCCGGTGCAGCCAGCGTCGGGCCCTGTACAGGAAGCCGTACTTCACGCCCGCCCGCCACACACCAACGATTTCGATCTAGTCCCCAGCCGGAGTAGTGCCACGGTGTGGGGACCCCCCCCCCCCAGATAGGTAGAGAGTCCTTGTGTGTATCATGTCGGAGAAGGGGTAGACTGCGTTAATACATCCCAAGTCCCTAGTAAGGTGCATGCACGGTGCATTTGGAACATGACTTAGTGGTGTAACGCTTAGCATTCCAGGCCGTGACGCATTCACGGGGGGCCGCCCAGGGTCGAGCGCATGGGTTCGAATCCTGGTTGCCGCCGTCGGTCCACAGCCAACCCAGCTGTTCATCCACCCCTAGGGGTTGGGTGCCCTGCCTCCTTTTCCACCCTGCCCTGAGGTCAAGTCTCGTCATAGACAAGGTTCTAAGAGTGTAGAAATCTTTCCCCACACGGTACAAACAAGGGATTGAAGTATATAAAGATCTGTAATGGTTGCACTTAGGCTCTGAAAAAAAAAATGTGCCATACGAACCAATTTCTGACAACATTTTCGTTATATATATATATATATATATATATATATATATATATATATATATATATATATATATATTTAGCGTCAAACAGCTGCGTCTCATTCCTTTAAGGGAAATGCAAATTGGCGAACATCAGCGGAAATGGAAGCAGTTTGAGCGTGGGTGGGCGGAGGAGTGTTGTGTGAGGCCAAGTGAGAGCGTGGTGTTAGAGCGGGGTATTTGTGTATACCCGGAGGCTGGAAAGTCATAAACGAAGCGGATGTTACAGAGACCAATTGGAGGATGAACACAAGGGCCTAGCGTGGAGAACCCGTGTGGTGGGTCGGGGAAACGAGGATGGTCTTGAGTGTACAGATGAAGGACGTCTGTTTTCCCCAGGGAATCTGCCTTCCTGTAAGGCTAAGATTCATACACAGGTACATATGGGCCATTTCCCTAGGAGGGAACACCCATCTTACCCTCAGTATATTGGAAGTCTTTCCCCTTAAGATGATACGTTGAAGTACACGATCATTACAGTCCACGACGAAGGTTCATTCTCAGAAGCACATAAATAGTCATTGCTAATTCCTAATCTACGTAGATGGTGACAGGAGACGGATGAAGAAGTCTCCTTGATCCTTCCCTTGATGGGGAATGTTGGGCCACTATCTACTACTGATATGGACGGTGCCAGTGTGGTAGACATTAGGGTATTGAAAGGGAATGCTACAAACAAACATTATGGATAATAAGTAAGGCCTGGACAGAATGAGAGATATTGGGTAGTAAGATAAAGCGAAGGAAGCTAGCAAAACAAACAAGAAAAATGAACTGTAATGGGAGTAAGGTGTAGGAAAAAGGCAGCATCAGGACAAAAGGAAGGGACCAAAAAAAAAACAACGAACGAATGAGAAATTTCCATGGGATGTATAGACAGAAAACGGGGTGTGAGGAGGTAAATGAAGAGAAGAAATGAAAAACAGGATGAAGGACCAGCCAAGGTAGGGAGCAGGTATGAGACAAAGAAGAACTGTGTGTGTGTGTGTGTGTGTGTGTGTGTGTGTGTGTGTGTGAGAGAGAGAGAGAGAGAGAGAGAGAGAGAGAGAGAGAGAGAGAGAGAGAGAGAGAGAGAGAGAGAGAGAGAGAGAGAATGCCATTACTGTCATGGTGTAGCCACTAGAGGGCGTCAGTGAAGGGTGGTGCTTTTGTATGGCTGCACATGGGTCAACGCCTCACGCCACGCTGGAGAGAGAGAGAGAGAGAGAGAGAGAGAGAGAGAGAGAGAGAGAGAGAGAGAGAGAGAGAGAGAGAGAGAGAGAGCATGTGTAATGTGGCTGGCATTGTGTAATGTTCGCTGGGCCGTTGGATTTGAGAGAGGCTTTGTCTGAACCTGCAGTGGATTTAATGTCACTGAACTTATTCATTGGTTCAGGATTGCTCTCAAGACACCACCTTTTCTAGAAAGGGTCCTTGAGGTACCCCAGCAACCCCTTTTGTCGGAGGTCCTTCTGTTCTGAGACTGCGCTACTTACAGTACCAGGGAAACCATGGACTCCTGGACGGAGGAGTTCTTGGACGATGACTGTACTCCCGATGTTGCAACCTTGCCAGAGGTGACGTTCCACCTCGCGATGTAACCTCGAGCTGGACGAGTCCGTTAACACCTTCGTCTGGAGTGGCGGAGGTAGTGGAGACTAGCATGTTGGCTAGAACACATCCTAGGGGCGGAGGTAGTGATGTTGGCTAGAACACATCCTAGGGGCGGAGGTAGTGATGTTGGCTAGAACACATCCTATGAGTTGGTTATGGAATGTGTGATGGTCAGGATATAATGGTAGCCTCTGAGGTAGGTCATGGAAAGTGCCGTCATGAGAACACATCCCAGGTGGATGACCACACGAGGTGCCATGATCAGAGCAAGGCATGGCCTCGCCACATCATCATGGGAAACAATATGATCCCCAGCCTAGCCTATATATAGCTCCTGTGTCACGGGGGAAAATATGTATATAATTGGACTTGTAATATATGATTTACAGTGATAACTTAGCCCTTATATCATAGGAAAATATGACATGATTGGATAACATAGCCCGTTGGCTGGATAACATAGCCTGATGCGCCATGGAAAAACCCGATAGGAGGGGATAGCCTTGTTTTCCCGGCTCACAGAGGCAGACTAGTGCTAAGTGAATTAGTGAGTCGGGTAAGCCTAAGTTAAGAAGTTATTTCAATATGTGGCTGGCTGCCTGGCTCAGTTAGAATGCTTCATTATCTGGGTGTGACCTCAAGACGATGTGGTCATATATCTTCGAGCAGGACGTCGGTGCAACCCAGCCAGGCAGGGTGGAGAAGACGATGACCTGGCCTTTGACCTGACCCTGAGGAATCTGGCCATTCATAATGCCCCCTCAAGGATCGTAACGTCATGATAAAAGCGGTAAAGAAATAATGTATTACCAACTGTTTGATTAGATAAGTTATGGTCACCATCAAGATAAGACGATGCAAATACCTGACACTTGGGAAGGGTGAATGAGGCTGTTGACGTCTGCTGATCACATGATAACGAACACTTAGCGTTCACTTGTGTCGACTATGTGAGCAAAGTCAAGTTGTGGCCCTCACGGACACAGGCAGGGAAGCCATGTTAGGCTAGCATCACATTGTAAGTGGGTCTTGTTCCTCAATATTCATGTTAACCTTTCCAGAAGTATTATAGAATGTAATATATTTAACTGAATGATAGAATTTGTCTTACCATTTCACACACACACAACATAGTCTTCGTTGAATGGTGTAGTTAAGTAATTGTCTGCATATTTTTGGATTTATATTGTTAACTTTTTCCCCCTCCTTCTTGATACATCTGTTACTTGAGCCAAATTACTCCTGTTCCTCCAACGTAGTTTTTTTTTTTTTTTTTTTTTTTAAGAGAAAATCATCTAGTCTAAGAAATTAGAAATTTTACGTTTTTCGTAGATAGAATTACATGAATCTTTTGAGTGAATCCGTGTATATGTTGCTTCGTAAATGAGAGGGTGGGAGGGTATGATCGGTGAAGACAACGTAACGGTTGTTATCATGTTGGTTAACGTCTGGGATCATACCAGAAAAACCATATACCACTGAAATTGTGCCCCGGGAAACTAGATTAAAAGGCCAGGAGAGTGTGGGGGGTTGTGGGTGGGACAGTTACTGAAGCCTTTTTTTGCGCGTGGTTGTCTGGAATGCCATTTAAAAGGACTTGGGGGCGTTACTTGGATCATGTTAAGGACGAGCACATATTTATTTCCCTTTTTTTTCCTGATCTGTTTTTTTTCCCAGCTGTGGTTGTGGCCTGCTTTGTAACACTTGTTGTTCTTGATGGTTAGCATAAACAAATTACATGTGGTGTAATCCCTCTGGCTTAATGAAATAGTTTTTTTTTTTTTACAATAAATTAGATATGGTTTGATCCCTGTGGTTTAATGGAATAGTTTTTACAATAAAGTAAACTAGACTTGGTTTAATTTCTATGGTTTAATGTTATAGTTTTTTTTTACAGTGAATTAGATATGGTTTAATCTCTGTAGTTTTAATGGGACAGTTTTACTGATAAGAGACGGCTGCTCAGAAGATAAGGTATCACCAGTAAGATTTGTTAAGCTGCCTGCCTATTGAACGTAGCAATGAGTCAGGTGGTGGTGGTGGTATGCGCTACGTAAAGTAAAGTTTTTTTTTTTTTTCAAAGTCCGGAACGTGTTTGCTGGATTGAGCTCACGGTCAGCCATGATGATGGGTGGCGACCTGGTGGGGGCGTGGTGTCCGGCAGCCCCCCTATCCCTTGTCACACACACACACACACACACACACACACACACACACACACTTCCGTCCGCTGGATGATTTGCGCCAAATTTCATCCGGCCCCCCCCCTAAAATGGGTTTTTTGGGGGTGCAGATGAGAGTTAGTTAACTCACACGACCTGCTGCATATCTGCCTCTCACCGGACGTGGAGAAAGTATATATATATATATATATATATATATATATTTCATACTATTCGCCATTTCCCGCGATAGCGAGGTAGCGTTAAGAACAGAGGACTGGGTCTTTGAGGGAATACCCTCACCTGGCCCCCTTCTCTGTTCCTTCTTTTGGAAAATTAAAAAAAAAAAAAAGAGAGGGGAGGATTTCCAGCCCCCCCGCTCCCTTCCCTTTTAGTCGCCTTCTACGACACGCAGGGAATACGTGGGAAGTATTCTTTCTCCCCTATCCCCAGGGATAATATATATATATATATATATATATATATATATATATATATATATATATTATATTGGCGACGAGAATGGATGAATGCAGCAAGTATGGATATGTACCTGTATATATATGTATATGTCTGTATATGTATGAATACGTTGAAATGTATGTGCATGTATATGTGTGTGTGTGTATGTGGGTGGGTTGGCCCATTCCTCGTCTGTTTCCTTGCGCTACCTCGCTCGCGCGGGAGGCGGAGAACATTGGATTCAAGTCCTCATGACCACCGCATGACCATTCCCCTCGTTACGTCCAATTGGCACCACAAGGAAGCTCTCGTAGCCACTAGCTCCACCGATCATAAGAAACCTCTGACAGAATCTGAGCTAACAAGCTGAGGTGGTTGTTTGGTTGTTAAGAGTAATACCACGGACCTGTGTCGCCATCTGTCGCACCATCTGTCACAACCAGTGAACGACCACCTCTTGCAAACCCTTCTTATCACAACTTTGTTCACAACCTCAAGTTGTTTGGGCCAGATCACAATCCCAGAGTCTTATAATCAGTATTCTTTTATTATCCTCATAAGATCATTTATTCGCATCAGTTATAAGTTATAAGAGGGTTGTAAGGAAAAATGAGTTGAATTATTGTAATTTTACAAATGATGTGTGACGGACGAATTGGATTATAGGTGTAGTTATGGATCAGTTAAGCTGGTATATCGTTATAGTTAACCGGTTGTATGTCAATACTGGTCTTTATGACACTCTCTTACCCCCAAATTAATTATTCAGTATCATTATGTGTCTGAGTCTTAACGCTTATATTCAACTCACCCTTCCCTTGTATTATCATTATCATTATTATTATTATCATTATTATCATCATGATCATTATTATTTTTTTTTTTTCATACGATTCGCCATTTCCCGCGTTTGCGAGGTAGCGTTAAGAACAGAGGACTGGGCCTTAGACGGAAAATCCTCACCTGGCCCCCTTCTCTGTTCCCTCTTTTGGAAAATTAAAAAAAAAAAAAAAAAAAAGAGAGGGGAGGATTTCCAGCCACCCGCTCCCTTCCCATTTAGTCGCCTTCTACGACACGCAGGGAATACGTGGGAAGTTGTTGTATCTGATTATCATCATCATGATCGTGTGTTACCAGAAGTTGTTGTATCTGATTATCATCATCATATTGTGTTACCAGAAGTTGTTGTATCTGCAGTTTAACATGTGTTGTGTTGTGGTTGTTGTTTGTTATTTTACTTTCATAATGTGTGAGGATTGAACACCAACACAACATTATGGGAAAGCACTCTGGCTAAATGTGTGTGTGTGTGTGTGTGTATACACAGAAGTGTAGCGAAGGTATATATGTACACAACGTTAAGAGACGGATCAACACGGGTGTAAAAATCTCTCCCCATGACACACACACACACACACACACACACACATTCCTACACGGAGATAGGGGAAGGTATTGTAGGGAACCCTTGCCGTGACCCCCCTGGTGGCAGCGGCTGCGGATCCATCACCCCCCCAGGAAGGGAGGGTTACGTCACCCCTCGTCACGCTCACATCTGCCCTCACAATCCGTCCTACTCGTCACAATCCAGGTCGGCCGAGCCAACCAGTACGATATCCCCAGAGCTGGAGAGAAATGTCAGTTTCCTTGAATTAAGGTAAATTGACTATTAATAAACTCAGTATATCTATTTTTGACACCAGAATGTGTGGAGTGCAATTTGAAATTAATTCTGAGTTCGAAATGTTCTTAGACGATGATGTGCTAACGGAAGTTTGAGGCCATATATTTTTTTTCCCATTAATGAATGCTTGAAGTTATTATACGCCTGGCAACTCCCGTCGTAGTAGTGACAGTTGCCATATTGGTAGGAATAATTTTTCCTTATTGATATCACGGTTTTTGTCGTTTTTTTTTCTAAGTTTGAGACTAATTTTGATGAAATATATTACAAAAAAATAAATTGATAAGGTTTATTTTAATTTTCTTCATTCCAGCGCCATTTAAATTCGAGGATCAAACCACTAATTTAGTCTGGCAATTATGAGGTTAAGTCGACGTGCTCCGTGGAGGTGTATCGTACATTTATAGTGCATGGTAGCAGGGAAGGGTCTGTAATGACCTATATTTCTCGAGAGCCATGGCATCCACCAACGTACATTGATATGTTCCTCACATTTACCTTATGAATACATCGGCGTGTGTGTGTGTGTGTGTGTGTGTGTAGGGCCAGACGCTGGAACCTCCTGACTTTAGTGTTATGTCTTTTGTGTCATGGTAGAGAGAGAGAGAGAGAGAGAGAGAGAGAGAGAGAGAGAGAGAGAGAGAGAGAGAGAGAGAGAGAGAATGATCCGTCGTCCTTGATGGGGTAATGATGATGGTGTCAGGCTGGGCCGCCGAGAACCTCTCGTCTGACACACACACACACACACACACACACACTACATCGTCAGGTGTCGGATCGGTTCCACGTGCCTTAGTTAAGGCTATTGACAGCCAGTCGCCCCCCATATACCACATCACTTCAATTCTTTATTTAAAAAAAAAAAAAATCTTGAATGAGTGATGGATGAGGATGGCTGCTGGAGAAGAGATGGTAGTAAGTGACAGTGATATGTACAGAGTTGCCGATCACATGAGGTAAAGGTGCCAGGAATTTACTTGTAAGTTGTAGAAAAAAATTACTTTCGACTTTTGGATGTAAATTGGATATACTGTGAGAGTAGGACATACAGAGGGAGAGGTCAGTGTTGATGTCTGGGTTGGGAGAGTGCGTAGTATAACGTTCAGGTGGAGGGGGAGTGCGTTGTGGTAGTGAGTTTAACTGGTGTATCATGAGTGCGTGGCGGCTCCATGAGTGATATCCTGACCTTTTGACCTGAACCTCGAGGTTAAGGTCAAAGGCCAGGTCATCATGACCACACGAAGAGACCACAACACACTCCAAAGTCCACCAACACACTCCAAAATCCACCAACATACTCCAAAAGTCCACATACTCTCTCTTCCAGCGATAAGTCTCACTCGAGACACATATACACACACACCATCTTGAGTGCGTCACCACACACTCTTCAGGCCACATTATCATGAGGTGGACTACAGTAATGATACAGGAGCAGGTGATGGTGTCGGGCAGGTAACATGCCTGCTGTGCTTCACGTCCGTGTGAGGCAACTCAAGACACGTTTCTAGGAAGTCACATGTGTGTGTGTGGGGGGGGGGGGTTGAATGAGGGATGTGGCGTTGCTATGAGCAGCCATATACACACTGGGCTTACTGTTGACCACACACACACACACACACACACACACACACACACTACCCCTGGCCTGGGTGTAAATATTGCACTCACATTCCACTCTCGGAAATGTCACAATCAGCTGGTGGTTTACAGTGTGTCAGTTGTTGGTTTACAATGTGTTAGCTGTTGGTTTACAGTGTGTTGTGAGGTGAGGTTGTGAAGCTGACTGTGTGTGACTGTAGCCTAGGTTGTTAGGATTACTATAGCTTGTGCAGGTTAATTGTATATCAGTCGTTAAGGTTGTTAGGGTCGGTGATGATCATACAGGTTAACTGTAGGTGACTGTAGCTAACACTGCACTGCTACAGTCATCCGTCACTGAGGCTCTTGTTCAGTGATACAGATTACAGCAAGGTGGTAACCCTGTACGTGGCTGAAGTTCACTGGGTTTTTTCCCCTTATCTTCCTTCAGTATGTAAATGCCCGATATGGCAAGGCAACGTTGAGACTGAGGAAGGATGGTGGGGGGGGGGAAGCCACTCCATGTGTGTGTGTGTGTGTGTGTGTGTGTCGGGTTGTTTGTGGTCATACTGTGTCCAGATATAGGGATATATATGGCGTTAGGAAGGCGGCCGTATTGAACGTACATATGTCACTTGAGGTTGGGGGAGTTTGAGCCATATGTACCGGGACGGTAGGTCCCATAATCCCCCCGCCATCACCTCAGGGAGAATGGATGGAGGTCCAGGTGTGCGGGAGGAAAGGTGTTTCCGGTCGATTGAGGCCCCGGAGGTCAGAGGTCGTACGGGTCAGCTTTCACGGTTAGTATGGGTGTAGGGGGGGGTTGTTATTGTAGGGGGCTGGGGTGATGCAGTAGGGGGATTAGAGGTGTGAGGGGTGTGAGTACATGGGGTGGAGGGGTAGGAGGAGCTGATGATGGTCCGTAGCGAGATTATCTGCTGCAGGAGGAGAGTAAGGGGCGCCCTACCTCATCCTGGCCGCCTGGCTTGCTGCTGATGCTTTAACGTGAGGCTGCTGTGTGTGTGTGTGTGTGTGTGTGTGTGTGTGTGTCATCGTGTCAGCTGGACAGTGACGCTATACGCTACTGAACAGGGGGCACTGTTGGTTTTGCTCTCTCTCTCTCTCTCTCTCTCTCTCTCTCTCTCTCTCTCTCTCTCTCTCTCTCTCTCTCTCTCTCTCTCTCTCTCTCTCTCTCTCTCTCTCTCTCACACACGCACAGTGTCATGTTCCTCATGTCATGTACGTAGACATGCGAGGCTACAGGATCTACCAACCCCTCCCCCCCCCCAAATAGATAAAGTAGATTCTGAAAGTGATGGTAAAACCTTCCCGTTGTCAACACCAAGGGAGACGTTCTGGGTCAACTTGAACATATCGAAGTTCAGAGGTTATGTCCCACACCAAGATGTGGGTCACTTGGGCTGGCTCTCTGTGTAGGAAGACAGGGGTGAGGGGGGTTTTGTGAGATGACCTCATGGTAAATGTCAGAAGTAAGCCATGGGCGCGGTGGGCGTGGTGTGTGCACTGGTAGACGTCTTGTTTGTGTGGTGGACGTGGTATGTGTGTACTGGTAGACATGTTGTGTGTGTGTGTGTGTGTGTGTGTGTGTGTGTGTGTGTGTGTGTACTAGTAGGCGTGGTGTGAGCATTGTTAGGCGTGGTGTTTGTACTGGTAGGCGCGGTGTGTGTACTGGTGGGCGTGGTATTTATGAGAAACATAAAACAGAGTATAAGGAAGAGAATAAGATCACTTCAAACTCCTCAGGTGTTTATAGACCTGACAAGAGGGATTATAAGAAGATGGGGAGTGGGGAGATGGAGGAGAACATCATAACGGTCAGGCCTCGTATGGTTGGTCTCAACACACCATCTGTGGGAAGCAGCAGTCAGACGTGTGCCACGGATCCGTGCCATAGTGACAGGAATATACAGCTCACGACAGCAGTCAGCCCCAAATGATAACCATAGAACAGGGACAAAGCTGTAACATTACGGCAGACGGTGAGGGATGGTTGGTGAGAGGTGATGGCAGGAGAACCAACTGCCGGGCGACAGTTGGTTCCGCTCTGACTTGAAAGACGAGGAGGAAAAGCCATCTCAGGTTCAAGTCACCTGTGTAACACAGCTTTTTACGAAGCACATCTTACTCATTCTCTTTGGATTCCAGGACACAGAATTGGATCTGTTTATGTCTGATCTACTCATGTTATTGCAGGATTGAATCCCATTGTTACATACATTTAAGATTGGGGAAGTTTCATGAGGTTGGGAAAGATACGTTGTGAGAAATTGGGTTTTTGCACAGTTGGATTGAGGCAGGTTTTCTGTTGCTGACTCCATTTCGAGATGCTGCTCATGTGCGAATTAAGAGAGGCGATATCTTGGTGTATCACGTGGGAGGAGGAGGAGGAGGAGGAGGAGGAGGAGGAGGAGGAGGAGGAGGAGGAGAGGTACTGAATCATCTCGTGTTGGAGGAGAGGTTAACTTGGGAAAATTGTTGGAGACGCTTTTGATGAAGGATCGAGGGAGATCAATCAGTAAGAAAAGTAGTCAGAGGTGGACACTTTCTTTTTGTGTAGGTGTACTTGACTCAGGGAAGGGCGGCTGTGCAATGAGTCAGGGTGGAGAAGGAAGGCAGAGTGAGACTGAGAAAGGGAGTGTTGCTTGGCACGATACTTTTAGTTCCTGATGCGACAGGTGTCAGAGCCGCAGCGATCAGATCATGTTCCGAGGGTCGTGGCACCGCTCCAGCCGAGATTGGCCTACGCTATACGTTCAGCACAGCTAGAGGCATCCCGGCTAGCGGAGCCGTTCTGGTCCCTGGGGAAAGTCGGTGGACTAGCTCTGCAGAGGATACGACTGACACCTCCCAGGCTGCTAGAGCTGCGGGTGTGGAAGGGGAGATTGAGGGATAGCGAGATGGTAGTGGTAGCTGTGATATGTGGAGTAGTGGGGATGGGCGTATGGAGGAGGAGGAGGAGGTAAGAATATACAGCGGGAGAACATTGTTGCGGAGGAGGAGGCTGCATCGGGCTGGAGGGAGGGTGTATGTGTACCTGGGGTTCACGGCTGGCCGGGATAACAGGGAGGGTAGCGGTGCTGCAAGTACCGTTATGAGGAGGTGATGACAGAGGGCGGGGACAGTGGGTGGGGAGATGGTCGCACCCTCGGCGCAAAGCCCAGACCAGGGGACCTGCAGTGGGGGCTGCGTTAAAGGGAGTTTACCGGGGATGAGTGATGCCTCCCAGTGTGTGGTTCAGGTAGGAGGCAGGACTGGCCTTAGGAGGGTAGGGGGTAGGTAGGTTAGGAGGTGTACCCCCTCCCTTGGGTGTAGGTGTTACAGTGATGAGGTACAGTGGAGGCTGGAGCATGACTAGGTAGGCCGTGGGTGGACAAGGACAAGCAGGCAGGTCCTGTTCGTCCGTGTCCTTGACTCCTGATATCACTACCACACCTGGTCACTCCCAGGTACCTAGTCTCCCAGGTACCGTACTTGTGGTGTGGTGTAGGGGGAGCAACGGTACCTGCCAGGTACACCAGGGGATACAAGCAGGTGGTATTGCAAACGTCGTCTCATTCTTTGTGGCGTCGTGAGCCGTGAGGGTCGTGGTGGCCCGTCGCGCGGCCTCACAGCCACCACCCGCCTCACACTCACTCTCCCAGCCACTCCCTAGCACGCTCACCTCTCACGCTCGCTCGCCAGTACCGCTCCTCACACGCCGTGTTTTGCCTCGAAAATTCCCAACCTTCATACAGGCACCATCAGTACTCAGAGGGGAGACAAACCACCAATGCAATGGTCCAGCCCCGCCTGAATCATGGCGGGAAAGGCAGTTAGCGTGGGATGGTTTGGGGTCATTTGACGTGACGGCGTGGTGGTATGTGGTGGTGGTAGGGGGTTGAAGCCAAGCGATGGGCGGAAGTAGGGCAGAGCTAACGATATTATCCTATTGATCGTCCTTATTTTTATGATAATAACAGTGGTGTATTTCGAAGCTTATTAATGATTTATCACATAATGCAGATGTGTGATTGATTTACGAGTGTATACAGACCTGCTTGGATCCCCTCACTGATGCACGTGCAAGGTGCTGAACACATTGGGCACGTGTTAACCAGGTGTGAGGAAGGTCATACAAGATGAAGATAACAATAGTGATAATAATGATGATAATGGTTGGCCTGTGGTCGAGTCCTACCTACTTCTCACTAACGCAACTCGTGTTTATATAAACACAACGACGCTCACGAAAATTCTTACCAATGTTTTCATTGTGTCTTTTTTATATATACATACGCGTATTTACGTATGTGTATTCTTATGTACGTTGGTGTGTGTGTGTGTGTGTGTGTGTGTGTGTGTGTGTGTGTGTGTGTAGGGCAGTGGACCAGGTCGGCTCGTGCCACAGGCCCGTTAGCAATACAGGCTCTCTCTCTCTCTCTCTCTCTCTCTCTCTCTCTCTCTCTCTCTCTCTCTCTCTCTCTCTCTCTCTCTCTCTCTCTCTCATGTACCAGTTGTGAGCGGCAACGTCGATTTTTTAGACACTATCAGTAAATCCCTCCTCCTCGCCCTCCTCACCCTTCTCCTCCCACCCTAAATGCTTAACTTTTAACTATGTGACCCAAAGAGTTAACGCAGGAGGAGTTAGAGGCAATAAATCCTATCCTCTCTGGGTCTGTTAGTGGTTACCGGACTCCCACAGGTGACATTTCACGGTTTAGTACGATACTTTAACCCATACGACAACTGCGCGCTTTGGTACGTTAATTCGACTTCCCTGTACGATAACTCGACGTCTGAGAACAATAACTTCACACCTTTACATCCCATCGTTTTGGGTATAACAATTTGACGCCTCGTGTACGACAGCTTTGAACTCTGGGGTACAATAATTTCCTTTGCAGTAGCAGTCCTCAGCATGATAACTAACTTACTGCAGGTAATGTAATTATTGAAGCACACGGCTAACGATCATTAAGTCCTCGTTCATGGTTGATTAACGAGTAGTTACGTTAGCTTGACCCTGCGTCGAAGGCAGTATTAACTGGTTGTCCATCTCGTGAATAACGCTGTCTGTGGAATGCCATCACATAACCTCCTATGTGAATGCCCATGCAATGCCTTCACATAACATCGTCTGTAATAACACTTAAGTACAAAACTGTAATGTTCTTGATCTATAATTCAAAAATGCAGAACTTATGTAATTCCAATTCCGTATGTTAATGACATGTTGATAACTGAGTTAATAGTTTATGGCCAATTATCGTATTGACCCGACTTTACTGTGTATTTCCTTAGTAGGTAAATGAGCTGTTATATACCAGTGAACCAGTAACGTTTTATGTCACAGGAGTAAGTTTATAAGTTGGATAAATGAGGATTATAAGTGGAGTGAGGCTTATAAGTGGAGTGAGGCTTATAAGTGGAGTGAGGCTTATAAGTGGAGTGAGGCTTATAAGTAGCGACTGAGGGAGAAGCCTTGTCTAATTAACGTAATTAACTCGGGGCAACACAGGTATATATTATATAATATTCGTATATTGGTATACCATATTGGTATATCAGGTGTTATATGTCATATATTACCCACATTGATATGGCTGAGATAGACGGTGTTATGGGCTTTCACTCGTGTGGTGTGATGAGGTAGGGAAGAAGTAATACAGGAGGAGAAGTATTTTGCTTTATATGTATACGTATTTCTGTTGTATTGACCGCTCGCTGGGTCGTCAGAGTGGGACCACAAAAGACCTTCCTCTGTGGTCCTCCTGAGGGTTCAAGAGACCTTCCTGTGTGGCTTGGAGGAACCCCAAAAGACCTTCTTGGATAAACCCCATGGCTCCCCTAAAAGACCATCCCATTGGCTTCCAAGGACCTCCAAAGAAGGCCTTCCCAGATGGCCCTCGAAGGGCCCGAAAAGAACATCCTCTGTAACCTCAGAGGACCTCCAAAAGACCTTCCCGATGGCTCCCGACGGCCCCCCTCCCCTCCCTCACAAGACCTTCCCGGGTGACCTTCGAGAAACCCCGAGAGGACCTTCTCGGGTGGCCTCTGGTGACCATGGACGCTCGTGACACAGGACAAGGAAGCGTACAGGGAGCGAGGGACCCCATTTGTTTACCCCCCCCACACTCCCCCACTGTGGGGATGGGGGGAGGGGAGGTGGCAGAGACTGGGTCAGCTGTCGGGCGGAGGTCACCACGAGTGTCAAGGGGTGACACAAAAGCTGCTCAGGTCACGGCATCCCCCCCCCCCGATGACCCCTTCTCTCTCTCTCTCTCTCTCTCTCTCTCTCTCTCTCTCTCTCTCTCTCTCTCTCTCTCTCTCTCTCTCTCTCTCTCTCTCTCTGTCTGTCATCTCGTAGGTAGGTGAGTAAGTAGATGGGTAGAAGGATAGGTAGATAAATACGTAGGTACTCTCTCCTAGTCTTGGGGGTGGGGGGGGGGGGGGGGCACTACGCTCTCTGGTCGATTCAGTTGGGGCGATGACGTCACGAGGCTGGTGGTTAAGAAGTGACGTCATCATAAGGAACTACACACGTCATTATGTCGTCATCATGGTGGCAGGTTAGCCTAGAGACGGATGAGGCGCGGATGTTGTTGGCTGAGGAGCGGATGGTTGCTTGTGGGGGATTGGCACTAGCTCTTGTTCAGGTCACTTGTTGCAGCTAAGTGTACTTCAGTATTGGCTTGTTGAGAATCACCTGTTGCTGGATGAACACTTAGGATTGGTTGACTGTGGGCCGACTTTCGCGCCTAGGATTCGAACCCACACGGGCCTCAGCCAGGATAGGATGGGTGGGGCCCACGATGACTCACAGTCATGTGTATATGTCTGTATACACACACACACACACACACACACACACACACACACACACACTAAGGACGCGTTCACAGTCCACCAGCAGATCAGGAAGAAGAAGATAAGAATGTTGAATTTCCTACTTCAGAATTGTTGTGGTCGAGTCGTTCGTGAATTAGTGGATGTTGTGGTGAGGTTGTGAGGACATTGAGGCTACTGCCGGCTCACACACTGTCACTTTGTAGGCATGGTTTGAGAGAGAGAGAGAGAGAGAGAGAGAGAGAGAGAGAGGTTCCTCTCCCTGCATCGGCTCCAGGGTCGCGCCCCGCCTGATTGGTCAGTGTCTCTGTTTTGTTCGGTTCTTCATTGGTGATTGATGGCTGACTGGCTCGTACCTTTCTAATGCGGGAGACTGATTGGTCTACTACTGTAATTACGGTTGATTGGGGTTCGTTCGTATCTCCTCAATGCTGAGTTCTGATTGGCTGCCGTCTCAGGGTTACATATGCTGAGTGCTGGTTGGCTGCCGTCTCAGGGTTACATATGCTGAGTGTTTGAGTAAGCATTGTTACTGGGTCAGGATTGGCAGTTGCTTCCAGTATGGTTTGGGTTTTGTTTGACTAATGATACCGCTGTTCTTAAGGGCCTAATTGGCCTATTTTTCCTCGTTTGCTGAGATGTGGTTGGCCGACGACAGCCTTGTTTTGACACGATCCAGCGCTGCCTTACTTGCTCCACCCTGAGGTGTGGTGGACTCGACGTTTGTGAGCGGTATTTAGTGAGGTCATGATACCGCTTATATTGTCACAGTCATATAAGTGGACGGGAGACATTATTTCTTTGGTGTCCGTTTGATGTCGGTTAGCTGAGGTGTACGGTTAATATCATGTGATTTGGTTATTAGTTATCTAGATATTTGGTTACTATCATTGCTTATCAATGTTTCCAGTAAATATCATTAAAGCGATATCCAGTGAGTATTTCTAGTTATTGATGTGTTCTCTTGTTATCATCAGTTGTTTAGGTGTCCGGTTTATACCATTATTTAAGTACATATCCGATTAAGGAAATTAATCCAGACATCCGGTTAATATTAGTTAAGTAGATATCCGGATTATGTCGTCGGATAACCGGACCCTTGACAGTATCATCGGTTACCCAGAAATGCGTATGGCACCGCTATTATCCGTAATCCGGTTGATGTACGTTGGTATTCAAGTGTCTGGTCACCAGCCGAACCTCACCACAGACCGGATGAATGTCCAGGAGGGGGAAGGGGTATGGGTAGAACCCCCTCCTGCTACCCCCCCCCCCCTTTTCCTTTCCCCTTTGCTCCTCCAGGTGTTTTGTAAAAGCGTCCACAGGTGTGTGTGTGTGTGTGTGTGTGTGTGTGTGTGTGTGTGTGTGTGTGTGAACACGTCGCCTGGAAACAAAAGTATACAAGAGCTTGTGTGTGTACAGACGCTGGCTGTAGTATATAAACATGGAGGCGCGTTCACACACACACACACACACACACACACACACACACACACACAGGCTACTATAACGGGTAAGATCGACTTTGGGAACACAGTTACGAGACTTTCGACCGTAACCTGTCGGCCTTTCCTATCAAAACTCAGACACTTGTCATCCCCCGAGCCTTTATGTTGGTGGTCAAAATCTATGTTTACATTGTAGAGCTACAGCTCACTCGAATGATATTCTCCTTTAAAAGACCGGACGATTGAGAGAGAGAGAGAGAGAGAGAGAGAGAGAGAGAGAGAGAGAGAGAGAGAGAGAGAGAGAGAGAGAGAGAGTAATTGGACTTTAAAGTGACGAATATAGGTGGAATAGGATCCAATAGGCTCCGGCCTGGACCAGCTGATGCCTTGCGTGCGTTACATACCCGGCGGGTCGCTATGGCGGGGTTCCGCGGGCCGTTACCATGGCGACCGCGTGTGTAAACAAACCTTCGGCCGGTGGTGGCTGGCTGCTGGGTGGTGCGCTGGCTGCTGGGTGGTGCGCTGGCTGCTGGGTGGTGGCTGGCTGCTGGGTGGTGCGCTGGCTGCTGGGTGGTGCGCTGGCTGCTGGGTGGTGGCTGGCTGCTGGGTGGTGGCTGGCTGCTGGGTGGTGCGCTGGCTGCTGGGTGGTGGCTGGCTGCTGGGTGGTGGCTGGCTGCTGGGTGGTGGCTGGCTGCTGGGTGGTGCGCTGGCTGCTGGGTGGTGCGCTGGCTGCTGGGTGGTGGCTGGCTGCTGGGTGGTGCGCTGGCTGCTGGGTGGTGCGCTGGCTGCTGGGTGGTGGCTGGCTGCTGGGTGGTGGCTGGCTGCTGGGTGGTGGCTGGCTGCTGGGTGGTGGCTGGCTGCTGGGTGGTGGCTGGCTGCTGGGTGGTGGCTGGCTGCTGGGTGGTGCGCTGGCTGCTGGGTGGTGCGCTGGCTGCTGGGTGGTGCGCTGGCTGCTGGGTGGTGGCTGGCTGGGTTGTAGGCTATTCCTGGGGGTCACACATGACCCTCCCACGTCACGAGATCTTTATGCCCTTGATAGTTTAGTCTGTTGGTAGAGACGAGACGAGATCAATCTGGGTCTGGAGGGTGTTATCAGGAGAGAGAATAGCTTAATCTGAAGTGGCTCGGATATGGCAGATCTTGCGAGTATAGAGAGAGAACAGATTAATCTAGGTATGGGAAATGTTTGCTATGGAAGCGTTTGGTGGTCGAAACACCAGATTAATCTGATGGCTTTTGGGTCGTCTTGCTCCAGGTGGGGGGCAGGAGTGAGCTCGTCAATGATTGATTATATTTGAGGGATTATGTTGTCGTCCACATCGGGCATCGACCGAGTGTGCTCACTACCCAGGCGGAGGAGGGAAGTGCTGGCAGAATGTGTCCCATAATGACTCACATCCATAAAGTGTAGTAATATGTCTCACTAGGTGTGTGTGTGTGTGTGTGTGTGTGTGCGTGTGTGTGTGTGTGTGTGTGTGGGCTGAGGAGCATCAAAACTGTGCAGTAGAGGATGAGAGAGAGTGGATGTGTGCGGTGTAGGATGAGCAACACTGGGTGGTGTTTGGTATGAGAGACATGAGTTGTATGTGTTATAACACGAGACACATCACATGTGTAACATGAGGTAATATCGTACATGTGTGGGGAATAATGTGGTATAAGATGAGGAATATTGGACGTGTATGGTATAAGGTAAGAAACATTACATGTATATGAGGAACACTGCTCCAGCCAGGGAAGAGTGAGGATATTCAAATATTCATAGCCAGGGAAGAGTGAGGATATTCAGATATTCATAGCCAGGGAAGAGTGAGGATATTCAAATATTCATAGCCAGGGAAGAGTGAGGATATTCAGATATTCGTAGCCAAAGGTCGACAAGGCATCAATAATTCCTAGTCCCTGGGGGATGTACGGTGAATGACCCTGAGACACAGGTGTCCGTTAAGCTCAGGTTGTGATGGCCGACACATGCAGACCCAGACCATACGGCACGCCAGGCTCACAACCCGCTGCGCCCAATCACCTCCCTTCTTAAGTATGACGTAGCTCTGTCTCGTGACCAATCAGAGGGGGGCTTGAATTCGTCCATGATGTCATAGAATCAATACCCATGACTCAGGCGTCCCCCCCCTCCCACTTCTCCATACATCCCCCTGGGGTATAAGACCGGTCCTTCTTTGGGTTATGTGTGGCATAATTAGGCCAGTTTTAGACACTGGGGGATACGTAATTACCTGTGTATATATATATATATATATATATATATATATATATATATATATATATATATATATATATAAGGGTGAGGGTGATGTGATTGGCCTCTTAGACGGGGGGGGGGGGGGGTTACGTTTGAGAGCAACGTTGCGTTCTCGTCTGACGTCATGGAGTGGGAAGTGGTGTGCGTGTGTGTGTGGGTCTTTCTGTGAAGTGGGGAAGTGGTGTGTATGTGTGTGTGTGTGTGGGTCTTAGTGGGAAGTGGTGTGTATGTGTCTGTGTGTGTGGGTCTTAGTGGAAGTGGTGTGTGTGTGTGTGTGTGTGTGTGTGTGTGTGTTGGGGGGGGGGGGGTCTTCCTGTCTGTGTTGCGTTACGGGGTTGAAGAATTGCCACCCACCTTGATGGCAACATGAGCGTTGCTCTTACCAACCGTTACATGGTACGTGTTGTGGTACTCCGTGTTCGTCGACAGACTAAATGATGGCGGGTGAGGAAGTGATGTGGTACGTGTCCTTGAGTAAGGTTAGGGGTGGAAGGTTACTGTGGGAGTAAGGGTTGTGGAGGTGAGCTTACTGTGGGAGGAGGGTTGGGCAGGTTTTTACTTTTCCAAAAGAAGGAACAGAGAAGGGGGCCAAGTGAGGATTTTCCCTCTTCGGCTCAGTCCTCTGTTCTTAACGTTACCTCGCTAACGCGGGAAATGCCGAATATATATATATATATATATATCGAGAGGTTGAAGTACTTGTAATAACAAAGTTTGACCTCACGTAAACATCTATGGCAAGCGTCAGCACTCTTTGTTTACAAACAAAGACACGTGGCACCCATATACCGCCCGGACACTGACGTCTGCTACGTGTAAACTGTCGACGTATTGTGGGTAGATTTGTCACATTCAGCAGCTGTCTGAACTCTTTCAGGATGTCCTGGAGTTCTGCTGCGTATATACGCACGTGTCCTGGGGATTAAAAGCGTACGTACGCACGTGTCCTGGGTATTAAAAGCGTACGTACGCACGTGTCTCAGAAGTTTAATGCTGAGAATTGGCTGGCTGTTTGTGCGCTCCCACCTTTAGCTAGACCAAGTTATACTAAGCATGTCGCTGCGTCACATGATTGCTGCATGTGGCAACGCCAGGGTGAGCCGGTTGTGACGTGTTTCTTCCTTACACTGCCACACTTTGCGACTCTTTCAATCCCTCTTCTTGTCATTCAGGGTATAGCCTCTATGGGGTCCTTGTCCCGTGTCCGTATCCTTTATGGGGTCTTTGTCCCGTGTCCGTATCCTCTATGGGGTCTTTTTCCCGTGTCCGTATCTTGTATGGGGTCTTTGTCCCTTGTCAGTATCCCTCGACATGAGTATACCAACATGTCTTAACCATTTCACGATTGGGCTCCCGAGACTCGAACCCGGGCCACCAAGAGCGGTAGACAAAGGGCATACCCATGGACCACATGTTCTCATGACTGAACGTGAATATGAGGCAGAAATGGAGTTCTGTCTCATACTGGACACATGTTTTGGACATTATGTTGCGTATCATCAAGATCTCCAATGGGGCTGCTTCACAACACGAACACTTCCTGGAATTGTGTTGTGTGGAGGAGGAATCATGCGTTAACGCAGGTGTGTGGCATGTGGTAAGAGCTCCTGCGGAGACTGGGGTTCCATGGGTATCAGTTCTCGCTCCACACCTTCGCTGCAGGATGTAGATACGGTCCAGGTGTTTTGTAGCTACGAATAAAGATCTTTTCTTTCCGTCTTTCCGTGGGTGTGTTGTTGTACGAGTGTGGTGTCAATACAGACAACATGTAGGGAATATACGAGAACAATGAACGTATGTAACAGCGTAATGAAGACGGTGATCAGAGAAATGTTGAACACGATCTTATGGACGAGGCCCCCCCCCCCTCCTCCTCAGACTCATCAGGCGTTGATTGGCCGTTACAGAATAGCTAATCAGGCTGAGACGTAGAGTGGGGAAGGAGGTGTAGTGGATGGTGTGCGGAGGAGGGTGGAGGGCGGCCATGATGTGGTGGCCGAGAATGAAAGTGTAATGAGAAGTTTTCACTGTGTTGTGTGCGTGTTGTGTGGCCTGTTCTGCTCCCCCGCGCCTGCTGGAGAGAGTCGGGTTTAGGTTGACACGAGGTCCCCATGGCGTGTACCGGCCTAGCGTAGTATCGTTCTTCATTTATATCATAATAAGTTTATGATACGTTCGTTGTCTGTCTTGGACAATCACATGTTTAACAAATGGCATCCTAGCTTCGTCTCTTCGATGTATATCAACTGACTGTTATATTTCTCTCTTGTGTCTCCCCTGATGATGTGATTACTACACGAAAGTGCACTTGGGAACTTTTCTTGTTTCATTTTCCCCGTGGACTCATAGGAATATATATATATATATATATATATATATATATATATATATATATATATATATATATATATATATATATATATATATATATATATACTGGCTTTTCAAGAAGTCTCTTCTACCTAAACAGAGCCCCTTCCATAAATCATGGAATTTATATACTCATGTAACAGTTTTTTAGAAGAGGGATTATTATTATTATTATTATTATTATTATTATTATTATTATTATTATTATCATCATCATCATTATTATCATCCTGACGAGTTGAAGGTAATGAGTGATAATGAAAGATAGTTCACTGGGGATGATGAGGGGAGAGGATAGTGTACAGAGTACAGTGAGGTGAGTCAGTTGGACGCCTGTACAGGCCCTTGTACATCGGAGATCAATAGTGTATGTTCAAGGTCAGGAGGACGAAGTGTGGTGGGTCCAGGTGACGGCGGGAACCAGGCTGGCCAGTGTAGTGGGTGTTGGGGACCTGGCTGCCCAGTGTAGTGGGTGTTGGGGACCTGGCTGCCCAGTGTAGTGGGTGTTGGGGACCTGGCTGGCCAGTTTAGTGGGTGTTGGGGACCTGGCTGGCCAGTGTAGTGGGTGTTGGGGACTTGGCTGGCCAGTGTAATGGGTGTTGGGACCTGGCTGGCCAGTGTAGTGGGTGGTGGAGACCTGGCTGGCCAGTGTAGTGGGTGGTTGGGACCTGGCTGGCCAGTGTAGTGGGTGTTGGAGACCAGGCTGGTCAGTGTAGTGGGTGGTTGGGACCTGGCTGGCGAGTGTAGTGGGTGGTGGAGTCCTGGCTGGTCAGTGTAGTGGGTGGTTGGGACCTGGTTGGCCAGTGTAGTGGGTGTAGGGTGTAGTGAATAGGAGAAATAAGAAACATGAATGGAACAGCTTCTGGAACATTTAAAAGAAATCTTGGTAAATGGTTGAAGTCATTTTCAGATGAACTCAGGTTCGATGAATGTATGTATTAAAAAAAAAACATTAAGCAAGAAGTGCGGTGAGCAGTACGCGTTAGCCCCTGACGTTCAGTAAAACCTTTTAGCAGATACTTCAAAGATAATATACGTAGGACAAGGTAGGGCGTAGTGAGGGGGGCAAGGTAGACATAACAGCACTTCACATACACCTTGGTACAGGCCACACATTACCACCACCACTACCACACTACCACCCTCCACCACACAATACCACTTGTAGCCACACCTGCCTGGCTGTGGTGTTCCTTGATGACTCCGAGACACGCTAGTTATGTGGCTATTTGTCAGTACGGCCGCAGGAGCCTCGGATATCATTCATCACCTGACCCTCGTCTTACATGTGTCTCGTACACGCACACCCAGCCCCCATACTCACACACACACTGACCTTGATGAACTCAGAGGTCACTGAACATGTTGAACATGAGCTCCTTAATTGGTCGGTTATTGGTCGACTACCACAGACACACATGGGAAACAAGAGACGAATTTCTATACAGAAACGTTTGGTCTTTCAAACTTCCAAACTTTCGAGACGCGACATTCCTTTTTTTTTTTTTTTAGATTTCCCTTTCATCAATTCTTGGCTAAAACACGTGAGTTAAGTTTGGAATAACTAGAACGGTGAGGAGATACTAATATTGTGGATTTTGTCCTCAGAGTTACAGCTGTAGTCGTTTACATAATGAATAATTGTAGGAATGGTAAGTTGGAATGAGGACATCACTTGTTTTACATTATACACATTCATCAGACGATGTCCTCCCTGGTTTGTCAGGGTTCATTAACGGTGTCCCGCAACGTTATATTATATTACGTTATGTCGGTGGCCCATCCATTATGAGGTTGCTGATCGCATCATTACGACGTCCACGAGCGTGTCGCGTTGCGTCCCCCCGAGTGGCACAGTAATGTTTTGGCATAATGTCTCAGCAAGTGTGTCACCGCTAACTAGACTCCCCCCACATACACTCTCCCTGCTCCGTTACACCGCCGCTCCACCTCATGCGCACAGAGAGAGAGAGAGAGAGAGAGAGAGAGAGAGAGAGAGAGAGAGAGAGAGAGAGAGAGAGCAACAGTCAGGAAATCCTTGCCCAGCCCTGCCATTCATATCCCCTACATGTCACCATTCACACTGACACCAGCTACAAGTCAGGTTACATTTGAATTGTGATTACTACGCTACCATTGGAGGTTTGTTATATCCGGATGCCATGCGAGGGGGACCAAGTCTGTGTTGTAGCGCTGTAGAATGGGTCTCCAGCGCTCGGAGATTTCCCTCTGGGATGTAGGTAGTCATGTAGACAGATGGTAGTCTTTCGTGTGTTTGTGCAGCGACAGGTTTATACAGCTTTTTTAATAGTATTTTTTTTTTCTTTTTTATCTGCAGTGTTTGCACTCTAAGAGGATTGTTCTTACTGTAGATGGACCAGAAAGGCGAGAGAGTTCATGCATATCGGAGAATTACCATGCGTAAATAGTGGGTGGATTTGGTGAACTGTTTCGAGTGGGATTTGGCCGACGTACCACTGCGGGTGGATTTATTCGAGACCTAATGGGTGGATTTAGCCATTATATGATAATTTGCCATTTATTGAGGGCGATGGATTCATCATAAGTAGTTCGCAGAGGATAGCAGGTTAGCCAACGCAGTGCGTGGATTAAGATGAACCCGTTACTAGATTTGATGTGGAGACGATGCTTCAATAAAAAGTCTGATATCAGCTGACTTCAGACAGTTTTCTAAGTATTATTGACTTTGCTGATACTTCTGAGTGATATAGTTTTGCTGTACACTGTCCTGTGAACGTCACCTGGTATGTTTATAAGTAATGTTGACTTAATGACAGTGTTAAGTGTTCTAATTGCGCTGTATACAGGCCGCTGCAGATAGTTTGGGTCACCCGTTGTATGGTATCCCGGATGACTTTGTTTACAAACATCAGACGTCAGCAAAACGGGTATAATATCTTTCTAAAACGAAGACGCTAAAGAAAATGCGAAAATAGGCAATTTTCTTTAGTATAACTCTAATATACATTCTAATAATGATTAAAATAGACACACCATCAACTCTGAGATAAAGTAATTTAAGCTAAGTGATTAATGCAAGTATGTAAACTTTCAAAAGATGAACCACTGTGCAAGTTTAAAGCCCTTCAGCTCAGCTGTTCCATTGGTGTCTCTTAGAGTTTCACGGCATGACACAGATGCTTCTTTTTGGAAACTTTATTTGACAGACGTGTCTGTAGGCGATCATTAGGCGACCAGCCGACTATAAAGTCAACTTGCTTGATCCTGATGTGAAGGTGTTGACAGAGAAACAGATGGTTTGTGCGTGATTAAGAGAAAAAATATGGTAGACTGAAACCTAGGCAACGAACACGTTTACAGACGTGTATAGCCAGTTAATGTATTCACTTTTGTTCTTTGTTTACTTAAACGATTGTGAAAGTTATTTCCATAACGGCTTAGTTCGTCAGTTCAGACCTGTGCACGGTTGTTGAATATCGACAGGGGCTAATTCAACGTACTTGTAACTACACTATAAAGATATTTACTCGTGTAATCTCATCGGACACATACAGGTTGCAAATTAATACCAAGGAATTCAATCAGCAATAGGCCGCTAGTTCCTGTCGATGTTGTGGTAGTGGAAGACATCAGAAACTTCGATTTTATATCATATTTGAGTGATGTAGTGGTTCCCAAAGCGGTCGTTTTGATACTAAAGGGTTGATTATATGAGTCAGTGCAGTTTCGAAATTACAATAATAAAATCAAAGTTGTTGACAGACTGCGTATAGACTT
This sequence comes from Panulirus ornatus, assembly GCF_036320965.1. Classification (NCBI taxonomy): domain Eukaryota; kingdom Metazoa; phylum Arthropoda; class Malacostraca; order Decapoda; family Palinuridae; genus Panulirus; species Panulirus ornatus. The sequence continues at coordinate 5,513,171 of NC_092296.1, forward strand.
CTTTAGTAAAGCTGTAATACTGTTTAGTGAAAGGAAAATAGTTATTTTTTTTGGCAGCATTTTCTCATGCGTAAAGAATTTTCATTGGAAAAAAGAAAGTTATTTGACCTTTAATTTTCGTCGTCTACATTGTAAAAGTTAATGAACAGCTTGTACGTTATGGTTAAGCATTGATAGAAACATTTGGTGGCACACATGTGACAGATATCTGTAGTTTGGGGGATAACATAGTGGTGTAGGTGGGTTATAGCCTAGGAGTTAGGAGGATGGTGGTTTAGGGTAGAGGTTGCGATGGGCGGGGTTGGTTCCAGGCCAGAGCTGACGGATGGTCTCCGTCCACCCACCCTTCCACCCTTATGTACAGCTCGCTGAGGCCCTCGAGAGGTCTGTCCTAATTCCATAGACGAGACGTCCTAATCCCATGGCTGTGAGGTACACCAGTACCATGGCCGAGATGGCCACATTCCTTGGTCACGATGTGTTGATCCTGGAGCTGAGATGGTTCAAGTTGTGTACACGATGCACAACTGTCACCATGATTACGTCTCTCCTGCCATCAAGATAAGTCACGATGCACAACTGTCACCATGATTACGTCCCTCCTGCCATCATGATAAGCCACGATGCACAACTGTCACCATGAATACGTCCCTCCTGCCATCATGATAAGCTAGCTTGATTTTTATATAGTCTTTTATATTTATTGATTATCGGAATACTGTATAGAAAAGTTATGGTATTGGATACTTATGCCATAACTGCCGATATTGAACTTCTTTACGTCTAAAGATGTTTTTTATCCAATGTTGGTTTACTTCTCCTGTGCTAAACCCTCAGATATAGTGTAGTCGAGAGTGGTTATTGCCATTTTTGGTTGTTCTGGCCTCTGAATATTGCCAGGACTAGATACCGAAAGTCTGACATATGAATATCGCCAGCACTAGGTGCCAAAAGCCTATGATAACGTGTGAATATCGACAGCACAAGATGTCAAAAGTTTAGCTTACGAATATGGCCAGCGCAAGACGCCATCTTCACAATGCCAAATATAACTCGACATCAAGGCCATTTCTTTCCAAGTACAACCCCTGTTCGAAATACAACCTTGGGGCGTTCTCTAGCCATATCTATTACGGCAGTTAACGCTTGCGAAAAAGGGCCTGATAATGGCACTAAATTTGACTCGTATTTTCAGCCGGATGTTTGAAGGTCAGGCTCTTAACGTAGGGCTTGCAGCTGGAGCTTAACGGAGCGCCATTGATCCGTCGTTATCATTACGATGTTTAGCGGGACGCATTCTTGGTGGCGGGGCTCCTGCGACGCTGAGGGCAGTGCGCAGGTGCAGGAAAGCCCCGCAGTCGCCCCACAAGTGAAAGGTTAGATAAACACCAGAGATTAACGTGAAGGTTCTTTCATAGGAGGTACCGTTCAGAACAGAGGACTGAGCTAAGTGGGAAAAATCCTCACTTGGCCCCCTTCTCTGTTCCTTCTTTTCTGAAAGGAAAAACTGGAGGAGAGGATTTCCAGCGCCCCCGCTCCCTCCTCTTTTGGTCGCCTTTTACGACACGCAGGGAATTAACTGTCCTAACTAGAACTGTTCTAGTCTAACCAGTCTAACTTACATCGACCAAGCCTAACCAAACCTAACCAACGTAAGCTACCCCAGCTTGATGTATTCCACTCTGACTCATTCAGCCACCCTTCCAGGCTTGTAGTATAACCAAACTATCCTGCCATACCTAACCTTACACTCCTTATTCTGCTCTAACCTAATCTATTAACCCATAGATCTGTCCCTGCCTTTCCTAACTAACTAACCTAACCTAACCTAACCTAACCTAATCTATTAACCTAACCTAACCTAACCTAACCTAACCTAACCTTACTCTCCTTATTCTGCTCTAACCTAATCTATTAACCTATAGATCTGTCCCTGCCTTTCCTAACTAACTAACCTAACCTGTAGATCTGTCCCAATAAAGCCTTCCCTAACTAACTAACCTAACCTAACCTATAGATCTGTCCCTGCCTTTCCTAACTAACTAAACTAACCTGTAGATCTGTCCCAGTAAAGCCTTTCCTAACTAACTAACCTAACCTAACCTAATCTATTAACCTATAGATCTGTCCCTGCCTTTCCTAACTAACTAACCTAACCTAACCTATAGATCTGTCCCAGTAAAGCCTTTCCTAACTAACTAACCTAACCTAACCTATAGATCTGTTCCAGTAAAGCCTTTCCTAACTAACTAACCTAACCTAAGTTAGACGGTGTGTCCTAGCCTAACCCAACCAGCAGCATTACCACATCAGACCGTGAGACTCTCCAGAGACCTGCAGTGTTACCACGCCACGCACAAAGCTTTCTCTAAAGTGTTGATGTATGCAATGTGTTTAGTGCCTTGCGAAGGGCGAGAGGTTCGCGCGCGCGCGCGCGCGTGTGTGTGTGTGTGTGTGTGTGTGTGTGTGACGTATGGCGAGTAATGTGTGTTTGCATATGATGCGGTGGAGGGATGGAGGTACTCATGCCTCTGGCCTGTGTAATACACTCACTGGAGCAAGGACGATGCGTATTTGTATATATATTTATCTTTTTTTGGAATATTTTCGAGGACGCACTCTGGCTATGCATGTGTGTGTGTGTGTGTGTGTGTGTGTGTGTGTGTACGATGCACTTGCCTGGGCGGGGGGAGCAGGAGGGGAATGTATGTGATGCGTTTACGTGGTTCAGGAATGTTAAGTGGTGGTTGTGTGTGAATCACTCGTGAGTGTTTGATGGGAGATGTAATGGTCTCTCCTGTTCCCGTATGAGTCAGGGTGTGTGTGTGTGTGTGTGTCAAGAATGATTTTCCTCCTTTAAAAGGGTGTTTCTATACCTTGAAAAGATATTAAAGGATGTTATTGTTCCTTTAAAGGCTCTGATTATTAAAGGATATGACTTTTCCCTAAAGGATTGTTCTTTCTTCTTTATAACTTTATGAATTTAAAGGGTGTAGTGGTACCTTTAAAGGCCTTGACTGTCTTTAAAGGTCATAATATACTTTAACCTTAAAGGATGTAACTCTTTTTGATGGATCTGAGTCATTATAATGCTCCTTGATAAGTGTATAATTTACGTAACTTGTTATCTTTAAATGTAATCATATAATCTTCTAATATAATCAGTTAATCTTTAAACATATCTCTTTTTTTCTAGGACACTACAATTCTTGGATTATATATGTGCAATCTAGTTGTATTGTGTCCTCTTCATTTAATAAACGTCTGAGTGTAATCATTTCTTGGTATAATTCCCACCTCACTCTGTATATCTCATGTAAACCTTTAATTTGTTCTTCAGGTGAGTCATGACTGAGCGGGAGGATGAGTGGACCTCAAGCGACTGCTACTGCTCGAGGTGAGTAGTGCTGTTTGCTTGGTCGTACACAACAGAAAACCTGCGCTTGAGTGTCTTTTGGGTGGGACTGTCCAAGAACCGACTGGCGCTTGAGTTGTTGTGGTTTGTGGTGTATGAGCAAAACAAGCAAACCTGGGGACCATACAGTACATGGCCTGTTGTAATACATTAGGGAACGCTACACTACAGTATATGGCCTGTTGTAATACACTAGGGGGCTATACAGTATGGGGACGTAATACAGCATGGGACCTGCTGAAATACATCAGCACCTTGGGACAATACAGCGTGGAACCTGCTGAAATACATCAGCACCTTGGGACAATACAGCGTGGGACCTGCTGAAATACATCAGCACCTTGGGATAATATAGCGTGGGACCTGCTGAAATACATCAGCACCTTGGGACAATACAGCGTGGGACCTGCTGAAATACATCAGCACCTTGGGACAAAACAGCGTGGGACCTGCTGAAATACATCAGCACCTTGGGACAATACAGCATGGGACCTGCTGAAATACATCAGCACCTTGGGACAATACAGCGTGGGACCTGCTGAAATACATCAGCACCTTGGGACAATACAGCATGGGACCTGCTGAAATACATCAGCACCTTGGGATAATACAGCATGGGACCTGCTGAAATACATCAGCACCTTGGGATAATACAGCATGGGACCTGCTGAAATACATCAGCACCTTGGGATAATACAGCATGGGACCTGCTGAAATACATCAGCACCTTGGGACAATACAGCGTGGGACCTGCTGAAATACATCAGCACCTTGGGACAATACAGCATGGGACCTGCTGAAATACATCAGCACCTTGGGATAATACAGCATGGGACCTGCTGAAATACATCAGCACCTTGGGATAATACAGCATGGGACCTGCTGAAATACATCAGCACCTTGGGACAATACAGCGTGGGACCTGCTGAAATACATCAGCACCTTGGGATAATACAGCGTGGGACCTGCTGAAATACATCAGCACCTTGGGATATTATAGCGTGGGACCTGCTGAAATACATCAGCACCTTGGAATAATACAGCATGGGACCTGCTGAAATACATCAGCACCTTGGGATAATACAGCATGGGACCTGCTGAAATAGATCTGATCTACAAGGTTGTGGAGCTGCACGGGTCTTGGCTCGGGTTGAGCAACAGGACACTGCAGGCGAGAAACACATCTAGTCCAGACAAGGTGGGGTACTGCGAGCGAGGATGGAGGACACTGTGGAGAAGAGGAAGGAGGGGGAGACGAGGCAAGATCAGGAGGAAGGATTGGTCAGTGAGAGGGTGAGGTTTGCATGGCAGGTGATAGTAGTTGTGATGGCAGATGGGCCGCAAGACTCTCTCTCTCTCCCCACCAAGTGTTAGTCAGTCTCCGTCCACTGTGTTTGTGGTCTGACCTGCTGCTGTTCTGACTGCCTCAGCTGTTGCCGTAATCATGCATGTTTGGAGTGGATAAATAATGCTATTCATCTCAGCTGTTATCGCCAGCGGCCGCTCGTGCAGCTGCTGCAACTATTCGCGATGCCACTGGTCGTCCTATTACTCATATTTTCAGTGCTGTTCCAATACCTGTTATCGATGGTCGCTACTGTTCCTCCTCCTCCTGTGTCTTTCGCCAGTGCTCCTGCTGGTAGTGCTACTCCCTGGCTGTGGGTGGAAGCGGGCGGTGGGGACTTCCGCAAGCTCCCATCCGCGTCATCTGGTCTCCAGCCACTAACATTCCAGCGACCAAACTGCCAACCTCTTTCATTCCAGCGGCCAAACCGTCTTAAATGTCTGGAACACTGTTTGTGTTACTGGCGAGGTTGTGAGGCTGAGGACACGGGAGGCCAACAGCGGCCACAGGCCGTCTCCAGATCACCAGCTTGGTGGGTCAGTTATAGCCATCTACCTCACACCACACCTGACAAGTAATAGTTCCCTGTATCACGTAAGGGACGCTGATGCCACACTGCACTCCAGTAGTAAATATTACGAGTATCATTTCTTAATATAAACTACATTTACGAAGTGAATTTGGAAGAGATTGGCTCAGGGCCATTGTGAATGTTCGCGTCGCGTTGTCCTTCTCTGTTCTTGACCTCTGCCATCCCATCTGTTTGTTGTTTACATACGTCCGTCTTGTAGAACTGCATCAGAGCAACGAAGAGTTAGTTCATCAGGTCTGGGAGTGAGTCGAGCATTAGGTTATATCGACTGGATGTCAGGAGATCCCCCTGAAGTAAACAAATACACCAGCAGATCATGGGTGCAACCCATTTCTTATGGCCTTACTACACAGAAGGCCTTTCCATCACTTATAAGTGTAATCATTTTATCTTATAAGTAAATGAAAGAGAAAGTTGGGTTTGTCTGTCAGGAACAGGTCTTCCATGGAGGACAATGTCCTTGTCTGTATGCTGTATTGTATGATATTCCAGTCTAATATGTGATTAATGGCGTGTCCTGTTTCATACACCTTGGCGGCCGGCTGCCTCAGTTCCCTGGGTGTACACAGATCCACCAGTTTACCCATTGTACAATATTGTCTTTGCAGTTAAGTGCAGGAGGAACGCGGAAGGAAGGTTGAAATGAGGTCGACACATAGCGGTTGAAATGTTATCCATCACCACTGGCTCCATGGCGTAACAATGAGGCAAGTCCCTCCGCCCCGCCCAAACTCCCCGTAAAACCGGTACAAAAAAAAAAAAAAAAAAATGGCCTTTTCCTCCTGCTCTCGTGTCACGGCAGTTACGGCGTGAGCGTTAACCTTAACGGGGCCAAGTAACCGAGACTAATTGCCCTCAGCGGCCACACTGACGGAGACGACTTAGGAAAGGCGCGCGCAGCTCCCCGCTCTCCTTGCAGCCGATTCTGTGGCGGGCAGGTGGTGATCCATGGGTGGGCGGGATGACGGCTATAAGGTTATGTACAGCAGAAAGTATGTGGCTCCGAGATGGTCATACCAGCACCAGTGAATAACAGACTGACGAAGGTCATGTTGGTGCAGATGACTCAGCCCTCACGTCCCTTATTGATCTGTTTTGAGCGGGAAGACACGGTAACACATGAGTGTTTTTGGCGGGAAACATAAAAGGGGGAGGGGGGAGGGAAAGGCGGTCTGGTAGATGAGGCGGAAACGGAGGAATACTTTCACTGCCTCACCGTAGCCGGAAGATGAGGAGAGGATGAGGATGTGAGAATGAGGAGAGGATGAGGATGTGAGAATGAGGAGAGGATGAGGATGTGAGAATGAGGAGAGGATGAGGATGTGAGAATGAGGAGAGGATGAGGATGTGAGAATGAGGAGAGGATGAGGATGTGAGAATGAGGAGAGGATGAGGATGTGAGAATGAGGAGAGGATGAGGATGTGAGAATGAGGAGAGGATGAGGATGTGAGAGGCGAGTGTGTCATATGAGTGTGTCGTCAACCCCTCCGGGGCATCATGTCGTTGTGGCTTTTGTAAACCACTCATTGGGTTGTTTGTGACGGCCTTTTGACCGTGGTAAGGGGACGGCTGTCGTGATGAGCTGTTTGGTCGGGTTCGACGCCATTCAGACGCCTCCACCTCGGCTCACGTTGCTCCACGTCAGAGAGAGACAGGGCTACATACATAGTGAGAGTGAAGACAGTGTTATAAAACATCACCAAAAAGGTGTTGCAATATCTGTCAGTTGGTGGACGTCATGAATGATTGCTGGCAGCTGACGGGCCTAACCCACACCACCAGCAGACGAGCATTAACCTGTTATGTACCCCCCCCCCCCCCCATACTTGGGCCATTAGATATACAGGGTCATTGAAACATCAACAGACTATCGAGTCCTTACGAGGTTGTTTGGAATAGGTTACTTATATAATCACAACAGCCCGGAGGCTTGGTCTCTCACACACACACACACACACACACACACACACACACACACACACACACAGCTGTTCTGCGTGGTCTTGTCACTCAAACAACCAGACATTTGTGAGTCATTCCCTTTACTGGCTAACCACCCCCAGCCCTGATGCACTACCGACTCATTGTGAATATTGAAATGAATGGAGCGACCGGGACACACTATTTTTTCACTGTCTGTCCCTGTGATAAACTGTTTTGTGAGAGTGATTTTTCACAGCTGCTTCCGGTCAGTATTGCCAGCACAGCGCGTGAGGTTAGCCTTATAGTTATCTTCGTCTGTATTAGCCTCAACATATATCACACATGTACGTTGTAGATTTGGAAAATTATAATGATATGCAGATTGACTGGTGGGATGACATGGTTATGGTGGAGACTAAAGGAGGAAAGGAGATGGGATGACATGGTTATGGTGGAGACTAAAGGAGGAAAGGAGATGGGTGTGGTTGTTTGGTCGATGGGGCTACACTGCTCGCCCGCCAACAGCTGTGGCAATGGCGGGAACCCGGATGGGTTTGTGGGATGGGATTTTGGGGGAGGGGGATATTGTAGGAAGTAGGGGGGAATGGGGGAAATGGTAGATGGGCGTGGAGTCATGTGGGTGTTGGCTAAACACTGGAACAGAGGGAAGTAGACTGGCCAGGTGTGCGCTTGAAGAGGGACAGTGGAATAGACTGAGAGATAGAGAGAGTGGAATGGACTGAGAGATAGAGAGAGTGGAATGGACTGAGAGGTAGGAAGAGGGACAGTGGAATGGACTGAGAGGTAGCAAGGTTTTCGATCTGAGGGGTGAGAAATGGCGCGTAAAGGGAGCGGGAAAGCTTTATCACGATTCTTGGAAGGGAGGTAATGAGAACCAGAGGGACGTGGAACGACCATATGGGACACTTTAGGAATGAAGAGATTTTTGGACAAGGGACCTATGGAACGACGAGTGTGAACGGGATGGCCCAGGAACAGAACTGGGACCCTTCCATTATTTTCATGGGGGGGTATCAGGCACTATGCTGTTGTTATTCTTCGTCTTTCAATGGAACAGAAAAGCTTTGAAAAGGTAAAGCTTGAAAGCTCCAAGTGATGTAGATTTTTAAGAGCCAGAAGAATAGACGGTGTTGCATCTCGTGTGTTGTTGTGGCCTCAGTTTCCGGGTGTCAGATAATGATGTACACATCGTCACGTCTTGGACTGTGGCAGCTTCAGGATTCCAGGACTCCTGTTGATTTCCATCGTCCTATGAAAAAGAAAAGACAAAGAACTTTTGGCACAAAAGAGCGTCGTGGTCAGTCCCTAACTCGCAGAGTTATACCTTAATTTCAGGTATTTCTAGAAAGGTGATGAAAATTGTACTGTGAGTTCGTGAATATTTTTTTTGTCTTTTAGGTTAGAGACGGCTTCAATGTTTCCCAGCGGCTAAGGAATATGCACATTAGTCCAGACTTCACAAAATGCATTTCACTCACTCGTAATGGGAGTCATATGATCTTCCCTCTGACACATAGGACTGAATTCAGTGCTCTTTTTGCTAGGGGTTTCCATGACTTGAGCTGGAAAGCACTATAGTTCTGAGTCATTCTTGGAGACATCCACAGCGGGGTTGACTGTAGAGTTGGGACATTCGGTGTCTGAGCTGTAGTAAGGAGGGGCGTGTGGAGTTGTGGGTGGAGTGGATAGTGGAGTCGTGGGTGGAGTGGAGTGTGGCGGTGAGGATGGAATAACGTACGGAGATGTGGGTAGACTATCTTTACACTCTCACCGCCGCCACAGTGGAGCTGTAAAGCCCCAGTGGCAGTTCAGCGAACACGGAAGTCCCAGCGGAAGCCAGCGGTTCTTGGGGAGACAAAACATCACCTCCAAAGACCCAAATTTTCCCCGAAAGTCGTGAACAATTATCGTCACGCCAAGAGCTTTTACAGCCGCCTCCCGCGTGTCCTCGATCCGTACGCTCGTACCGACTCCATAATAACCTCTTGTGAACAGAAAACTTCAAGGATTAGATTATCGTCAGTTCCTGAATGATAAACTTGCTTATATTTACAGCATCTGGGGGAATATATTGGTCTTTGACGTGCGATGTGGGGCTATGAAAAACTTCTGGTAGGAAATGCTTTTCTGCGAGTAACGGAGATGAAAAGACATGGTTCTCCACCCGCTAGGAAGATCTCTACACGTCCTCCACCAGGATATATGTTGAGTCCCCAGTTGGTGCAGTTGGTAACCCGATGGGGGCGTACCACCTGTTCCTAACTCGATCAGCTGAGTACATCCCGCCAGCTGATGTTGAGTCAACCAGCTGAGTATGATAAGTCCCTTCTATCGCAAGGGTTGGTGACAGAAATGAGTTTTTTCTAGTACTGACGTGTTCACCTTTTAACGCTCTATGAACGATACTGTTCAAAATTGTTAAAGGTTCAATACGTCTCGTATCTCCTCCAAGAAAACCTCAGGAGACTTGTTATTCACGGGACGATTTGCCACAGAACCTCAGCTAGACCCTTCGAGCACTGAGGTGATTGCTGTAAGGCCTCACCAGACTCCTCACCCACTGAGGTGAATACCACTGGGCCTCATTAGTCTCCTCGTCAACTGAGATGATTTACTCTGTGGCTCATGGCTGACTCATATGAGTTCTTGTTTAAGCGTTTGAATAAAAGAGAGACAGAGAAAGGTAAGAGTTAGAGACGGACGAACGGACGGACAGACATCCAGGGGGTAGGAGAAGTGGTGATTGAAATAGGGGAAGGGGAGAACCAGACCGGGTTCCTCCCTCTTTACCTGGAGGGAAGGTAGGGTTCTACTTAAGCCCCCCCCCCCATCCCCTCTCCTCCTCCTACCCCGCGGCTGGTCATGTGCTGGGTAACCCATTACTCCCAGCTGTTGCCTTCCACCACCACCACAGCTACATACCACCACCACCACAGCACAACCTTCCTCTCTTGTGTGCACCGCAGTCGTCAGTATGCTGGCTTGGTTAGTCAGTGTAGGGGGCCTGTTACCGCGCGCGCGCGCGCGCGTGTGTGTGTGTGTGTGTGTGTGTGTGTGCGTGTGTGTGTGTGTGTGTGTGTGTCAGTCTGAGGGCAAGCGAAGCGCCCTTATGGACTGGAGGAAATTGAGGCGACTTCAACGCCTGGTTAAGTAGTGAGCTTAGGACGTGGGCGGTGGACTGGAGGGGCATGTCGTGATGGCTGAGGTGTGTGTGTGTGTGTGTGTGTGTGTGTGTGTTGGGAAGGAGGAACAGATCATGGATGTTTACAGGTGGGTTTATGCTCTCTCTCTCTCTCTCTCTCTCTCTCTCTCTCTCTCTCTCTCTCTCTCTCTCTCTCTCTCTCTCTCTCTCTCTCTCTCTCTCTCTCTCTCTCTCCTGCCAGTATACCGTATCCTTATTATTATCATCATGATTATTAATTTACAGTGGAGCTTAAGGATGATTACTCTGTGTGTAACGGGGAAACATATAGTTCATCCTTGCTCTGAAAATTGCTACTGGCTGGGTTTGTCAGAGAGGACATATGAGGAACACCTTGGAAAGCCAGCCACGCACGCCTCCCGTTGTAATAGGGAAGTAAGATTTGAGTGACAGAGACACCCGCCTCTGCTAGTGAGGGCGTAGCTGCTTCTACACCCACGGGTGGGCGTAGTGGGCGTGACTGTAACTGTACTTATGAGGGAGTTGTGGAGGTAGGTAGGGGGTCGTCTTAGCACCAGTAGAGTGAGAGAGAGAGAGAGAGAGAGAGAGAGAGAGAGAGAGAGCGCCTCTCATCTCGCCTCACAGACACCGGTTCTGTGTCACTGCTCATCTCTCCCTCCTCTGCTTATAAGTCTGTCTTACCTCATGCAGCCTCCGTGTCCTATAACACCGGATTACAGTCTCTCTGGTCCTGTGTCATAGACGTCAGATCCGCCAACACTGCTACAGTTGGTACTGGAAAATGCCATCGCGTCTCTCTGTTCCATCAACCTGTTGGGGTTTGTATGTGTATAAAGACCCTAAGTTCATTTGAACGGCTACGTCACCTGGGTTTGATCTTGGGAGTAAGTCGGGGTGCACAGGTGATGCTTTCTACCTCACCCGCTTTACCCTGCCCCCAACTCCCATTACCTCCCCCCTCCCCCTCCCATCCCCGGCCCCAGGACCCACTCACTTGTTGGGCTCGGTAAAATACTTTCCATCCTCGCCATTGGTCAGGGTCACCCGCTACAGCTGGCTTGGTCATGTTTATTTCTGGTAAGTGGCCAACCTGTTCCTTGTAGTCTGCGTTAGAGGAAGTTACTGCCTTGCTCTACCAGGGAACTGGACGTGTTTGGTCTACCAGGGAACTGGACGTGTTTGGTCTACCAGGAACTGGACGTGTTTGGTCTACCAGGAACTGGACGGGTTTGGTCTACCAGGAACTGGACGGGTTTGGTCTACCAGGGAACTGGACGTGTTTGGTCTACCAGGGAACTGGACGGGTTTGTGTCAGGTAGAGGTGTAACGGTGATAGGGTTGGAGATGCCTGTCGATCGAGGGGATGGGGGGGGGGGGGGTTGTCGAGTATGGGAGGTCGATAGATCAAGGGTGAGCGGACACAGCCACTGCTCCAGGGCTGAACGAGCGTCGGTAACACCTCGCTCGACGGACCGACCCCTCCCCCCCCCTCCCCCCTCCCCAAAAAAAGGTTTTTGGTCATGGATGCGTCACGTGAGCGGGGGCGCGTGACGGGTGACGTGTGCCTGATCGTAACACACGACTCTCTCACCTCGTAATAACTGTGAAACGCACACCCCTCGATGTAACACTTCACGTCACACTGTGTGACACCAGGTAACAAAACATATCCTACATAGTAACACCGGCCTGGGAACACATCAAGACCCATATATATATATATATATATATATATATATATATATATATATATATATATATATATATATATATATATATATATATATAAATATATATATATATATATATATATATATATATATATATATATATATATATATATATATATATATATATATATATATATATATATATATATATAAATATATATATATATATATATATATATATATATATATATATATATATATATATATATATATATATATATATATATATATATATATATATATATATATACGTCTCAATATTTCCACCATAGTAGATCAGTGGACCACGTTCCCTCGTACTGACCAAAGGATTCATGAACTACTTTGAAGGTAATTCCTCTACCTGATGAGCCAGAAGGTAATGATATCATGATGATGATAACGAGATGATGCACTAGAGACAGTCTTTAAGATGGAAGTTAGTTGTAAATAGGAGGAAATATGAGCTTATTTACAAGACGTTGGAGGAGGTCTGCAGCCAGAGTTCATCATCATCATCTCTAATGAGATTAGAACTAATTACTCCTCCCTCCAAGACTACCCTCCCTGCCAGTGTGCCGTAAACCGCTGTGGCCACAATGGTATACTCTCTCTGAGTCAAAACCCCACATGTAAACTAAGGCGTTTCCAGACCTTTAAACCGTGTGGTACACACTTGGGAAAGCCCAGTCATGTATTGTATTATGGAGAGAACAATGACATGAGCGAATACACACACACACACACACACACACACACACACACACAGGTAATGGGGCTACCGTTGCATACCTGACGTCATTTGTGGAGTAAATGGTGTATGCCGTGTGAGGGGATACCGCCTCCCGTCCCTGCCTACCGTCTCAGCTCCACCAGGGATCACACAGATAAGGAAGATAAAACGCCATATACGTCTGAACATACTCAGTAGGAACATTTACACTCATCGCCCTTAATCCCGGGTGCGGTATGGGCGAGAATCCCCCCCCCCCCCCCCCGGCTCGTTGTGACGTCATGTAGAGAAAGCAGTGCGGTGCGGTGCTTTGTGGGTGGCTGGGGGGGCAGGGGGGGGGTGATGATGTGACCAGAACCGACCAAGGTGTTGAAACGTATGACGTCATGGTGATTGTGTGTACTGGGGTGATTACTGTTTGTGTGTGAAGGGCATGAAGGGCAGAGTTTTACATATATATATATATATATATATATATATATATATATATATATATATATATATATATATATATATATATATATATATTATCCCTGGGGATAGGGGATTAAGAATACTTCCCAGGTTTTCCCTGCGTGTCGTAGAAGGCGACTAAAAGGGGAGGGACCGGGGGGCTGGAAATCCTCCTCTCTCGTTTTTTTTTTAAATTTTCCAAAAAAAGGAACAGAGAAGGGGGCCAGGTGAGGATATTCCCTCAAAGACCCAGTCCTCTGTTCTTAACGTTACCTCGCTATCGCGGGAAATGGCGAATGGTATAAAAAAAAAAAAAAAATATATATATATATATATATATATATATATATATATATATATATATATATATATATATATATATATATATATGTAATGGTAC
>NC_092296.1:5529425-5534425 GCF_036320965.1 Panulirus ornatus
GGTGGGGGGGGGAGAGTCGGGAGCTAAGGAAGGAGGGATGAGAGGGTGCTGAGAGCTGGGAGGACATAGGGAGGAGGGAGGAGAGGATACTGGGTGAGCTGGGAGCATGATGGTCAGAGGAGAGAGGGGGAGGGGGAGGGTGTCAGAAGCAGGTTGGTTCAAGCTATGAGTCAGAGGAGTGACCCCCCCCCCTCCCCTCCCGCTCTGTTTGTGGAGACTGTGTTCTGGATCTGGGGAAATTCCACTCACCTCTCCCAGCAGCCTCCCTCCCCTCCTCTCTTCCTACCGCCTCTTCCAGAGCTGCCCTCACCTTCCTCGTCTCTCCGGCTGGTATTTACACCCCCCCCCCCCTTTAGCTAGGGGTTTCCAGACCCTCTGTTACCGTAGTCCCCCCCCTCTCTCTCTCTCTCTCTCTCTCTCTCCTCGTGACCACCTAACCACGCTCACTCTGAACCCCTCACTCCACGGGAGAGCGTTGGGAAGGCATTTAGGGAGAGGCAGGCAGGCAGGCAGTGAAAGCAAGTGTATTAGAAGTGAAGAACATAATTAAGGCAGCGACGGAAAGAACAAGAAGAACAGCACAGAATACGAGTCCATGATTTTGTTCACCTTACGTTATATCAAGACATGATTCGCTTAACCCAGCCACGCACTTACCTGCTTTCCCCGTATCGAGGGAAAGCTGCCGGCTTCGGCCACTCCATTTCCGTGGTTTTCCAGCCCGGGTGATTGGGGGGGGGGGGGTGCTACATACGCGCGAGAGGCCACTCCACACAGACACTGGAAATCATCGTCGAGGGAAAAGGCTTTTTTGGAAAATGTGGTCTGCATCGTTGTGTCTGGCTGAGTGAGTTGGTTGTTTGGTTGGAGAGCCATGCTGAGGCACTGAAATAGAAAGGTGGCTTGCGCTGCTGTCCTGAGTTGATTCCATTATCCGGGAGCCAAGCCCGCTGAGAAATGACACGAGAGTATCCGGATATTCCAAAACAGCTATTCAGTTTCCGGGCAGCTGTTTTGTTTATCTGTTTTTTTTCTTCTTTTGTCTATCTAGATGGAATAGATTACCCCATACGTATTTGTACATGGGGAGGATCAAAAGTCTGCTGTAGACCCATGATTGACATCTTGTGGGAGATAATCCTGCATGGCTGGGTCTCTCACCAACCCCGCCTCCATGTAGGGTGACAAAGATCAGGGTGTCGGCCACACCTCAGACTGCAACACACTCACCACAGCGTCACACGCACTCAGGTCGGTGCCACACACTCGGGTCAGCACAGCCAATAAATATCCCTCTCCCCTTGAGAATAGACTTGGATCTAGGATCCGTATGAGTGGTGTTTGTGTCTCTGTATTTTCCGGGAAGTGTTCACTTGCTTTGGTCCTACTGGTAGGTCGTCCTTCTGTGCTGAACCGTGCCACTACCGCCCCTACACACCACTACAACTGCCACTACCTAACCCCTTCAATGCAGCTTGACGTTGGCATGTTACTAAGGTGATGGAGAAGGGAGTGAGGGATGGAAGGAGAGATTGTTGAGGAGTGTGGCAACGAGGATCCAGACTCAAGAGACGAACAGAGATAGAGACAGGGAGGGACAGGTAGAGGCAGGTATACACACGGGAAGAGACACATGTGTAGGAGGAGACACAGAAGCTAACATAGAGACAGGGAGGGACAGGTAGAGGCAGGTATACACACGGGAAGAGACACATATGTAGGAGGAGACACAGAAGCTAACATAGAGACAGGGAGGGACAGGTAGAGGCAGGTATACACACGGGAAGAGACACATATGTAGGAGGAGACACAGAAGCTAACATAGAAGGATTTATAACCAGATATATTTGCTCGTGTACATGTATGCTGATATGTATATATATATATATATATATATATATATATATATATATATATATATATATATATATATATATATATATATATATACATATCAGCATATATATATATATATATGGGAGCGGGGGGCTGGAAATCCTCCCCTCTCGTTTTTCTAATTTTCCAAAAGAAGGAACAGAGAAGGGGCCAGGTGAGGATATTCCCTCAAAGGCCCAGTCCTCTGTTCTTAACGCTACCTCGCTAACGCGGGAAATGGCGAATAGTATGAAAGAAAGAAAGAAATATATATATATATATATATATATATATATATATATATATATATATATATATATATATATATATATATATATATATACGTGCTTCATGTCCATGTATACGCCCAGATTTGTATGTACGTATTGTGGAAGCGGAAAACATCACTTACGATGGTTTGAAGGAAACTTCCTCACCCCCCCCCCCCCCTCCAAGTCACGCCTGCTTAACTTGGGCGTGGGGGGACGGGGTAGCCGTGGGTGGACACAGAGGACGTAAACCACCCTTCACGGAGCCCAATAATGATCCCCGCGCTTCAAGAACCAGTTTGATGGGACAAAAACACCAACGCGCCAGCAGGTCGGTCGGTCGGTCGTGTTATGGAAGTGACGATTTGTTTTTTTTCTGGGGAGGGGATAATGGGGGTCGTTATGAAGGTGCCAGGAATGACTGGTGGGCCTCAACCTTGACGTGTAGGTGTGGTGTTTGGAACAGCCGAAGAGACGAGTAATGACCTTAGGGTCCAACAGATTTGTTGACCACGACCCCACGACCTGTGGTCACGGAGGTGTGACCTTCGACCAGACCCCCTAGAAGTTCAGGTCAGAGGCTCAGGTCGTCACAGCCAAGGGTCGTACCGTCGTGCACCCACACGGTGGTAGTGTAGTTACTATAGAAGATGGTGTATGGTTGGAGTGAGGGAATGTGTCGAACCTGACCTGACCACAGCAGATGTGGGGGGAGGGATTACACTTGAGACACGCAGCAGATAATGTGTGGCAGAGGAGCAGAGAACGTGTGGGAACAGACACTTGCTTGACGGCATGTTTGTAAGTGAGTGAAGAACTTTGAAAAAAAAATATATATATATTTGTTACAGTGAGCGAGGTAAATGCGTGGCCACAGAATCAAATCATTTCTTGTAAATACAGATTCTGGACTGTGTTCGACTGTTTTCTTTGCTCTTTGGCTTACGTTGATCGCTGGTCTTGAGAACTCTAACCTTCATCTTGGGTCTTGTTGTCATAAAATAACTTCCGTATTCCTTCCTTGCACCATGCTCTACCTTTCCTCCCTGCACAACATGACGTATACTTCTACATAATTCTGATACAATCATTATTTCATTATATCATTATTTCATTGTGTTATCATTATTTGTGTTATCATTATTTCATTGTGTTATCATTATTTCATTGTGTTATCATTATTTCATTGTGTTATCCTCATATTTCTCCGCCTCACACCATTACCTCTCCTGTACAGAAAATATTATTGGTTTCTAGTTACATATTCTTGAATCGTATAGTTAAATATTCTTAAATATCACGACTTTATAACACTGATGGAGATTTCCCGGCCACTCATCACATTGCTGGACCACACAGGCCCCTCACCACCACTGGTGGACCACACAGGCCCCTCACCACCAGTGGTAGACCACACAGGCCCCTCATCACCATTGGGGGACCACACAGGCCCCTCACCACCAGTGGTGGACCACACAGGCCCCTCACCACCACTGGGGGACCACACAGGCCCCTCATCACCACTGGTGGACCACACAGGCCCCTCATCACCACTGGGGGACCACACAGGCCCCTCACCACCACTGGGGGACCACACAGGCCCCTCACCACCACTGGTGGACCACACAGGTCCCTCACCACCACTGGGGGACCACACAGGTCCCTCACCACCACTGTATTTAAGGCTGATGTACCACCGACTGTGGTCGTAATGTATGTATCGCTAGTGTTTATTTGGTCATGGTTTATAGTTCTTGTAAACTGTTTGCGAGAATCTCTCTCTCTCTCTCTCTCTCTCTCTCTCTCTCTCTCTCTCTCTCTCTCTCTCTCTCTCTCTCTCTCTCTCTCTCTATCTATCTATCTATCTATCTATCTATCTGTATCTCTATCTATCTATCTATCTATCTATCTCTGTATATTACAAACTTACATGTAATGAGAGAGAGAGAGAGAGAGAGAGAAGAGCAGTTTTGTTTTCCTTTACACATAGCGGTGGATGTTAAGTTACATCCCCCACCAGCCAGCGTCCTGATGGGTTCATTGAAGTTAATGTTAAGCTGACGTAGTGTTGCCAACCCCAGCCATTGTCCTCTCCTCCCAACCCCTCCCCCCCACCCCCACGCCACCTCCAATTATCTCCTGTAGTTGTTTGAGGAGTCAGGGCAGGAGGAGGATTTCCTGAGGTGTCAGGTCTTCCTCTCACACCTCCCCTCCTCTCTCTCTCTCTCTGCTCATCACCACGCCCGCCCTGTTATCACACGGGCGAGGTTGGCACACGCCTTTCTGAAGGTAATTTTCTCATGCGGGTTGGAGAGACGAGAGAGAGAGAGAGAGAGAGAGAGAGAGAGAGAGAGAGAGAGAGAGAGAGAGAGAGAGACGACGGCACGGGTTCACACGACACACGGGTTCACACGACGTGTTCCCTTCCCCTAAGTACCCAAGCGAACTGGGGGCCTGCGTCTGTCGAGTGGGGGTATGGCGCGTGGGTGTGCAGTGGCAGAATCCACACAAGAGATTCTGTGATGTGTGTTTGTATGGTGGGGACTTGTCATCAGAGGCGGGGATGTGCTCCTGGGGCGTGTTCATGGTTTGTGTCTGGGGGCGCCCCTTGCTGGGTGGGGTCGTGTTCCCCGCACCGCTCTGGACCAAGGCCCCGAATCCGTAATGCAATTCCAGACCAACTGGCTGGCCACCTGTGAGGTAGGCTGGCATGCAGAATGTAGTGCAGAATGAACCTCCGTCAGGTGCATGAGAGAGCAGCATGCAAGTGGTCTTTTCAGATATTAATACAAGGAAATTATTTGTGATAGTATTAGACAGGTAGGAAGGTAGGGTTATGCAAATGAGGCTATTCTT
>NC_092296.1:5539425-5559425 GCF_036320965.1 Panulirus ornatus
TTCTGGGCCACGTGTGGCCCTGGACCAGCAGTGGTTCTGGGCCAGATGTGGCCACAAGGTAGGATTGGTGTCTCATACCCATTCATACGCCACATACTCATCCCTCCCTATAATTTCGCATATTGTCTTCACACTCATTTTCCACCCCCATCATTTTCTTGCCACAGAATGAATCGCATACCACGACAGACCCGCTCCCTGTGGCGTCCTCAAAAAGAGGACAGGGTTCCATACCCCTTCTAGAGAGAGAGAGAGAGAGAGAGAGAGAGAGAGAGAGAGCCAAGACAGGTCTCCCCCGGGAATCTGTCTCACAGTGTTATGTCCGGGATAATGACACAAGCCAGGCAAACCATGCTGGACCAGAATGGCATATTTCTTTGTTCCTCTCCCACACAGCCCTCCGCTTGCGCCCCCCCCTCCTCCCCAACCTCCCGCCTGCGGAAACAGGATCTTAGGGGGGAGGGGGGGGGGGAGGAGGTATGTTACTAACGGTGATGATGATCGTGATGGGCTGGCGTGCCCAGGTCCACACTTGTCCCACTCTTCCTCCCATCTTCTTTGTCTGCCTCCTCCTCCTCCTCCTCCTCCTCCTTCTTTTTCTTCTTCATCTTCATCATCATCATCAGTCACGAGAGGCTGTTATCACATTTCTTTTACCTTTTCCTTCAAGGCAGAATAATGAACACACACACACACACACACACACGTTAGATATATATCTTCTGAACCATTTTGAATATTGATTGTAAATGTGGTACAGAACGTGTTATATTTGTTCTGGTTATTGTTCTTACTAGAGGTGTTATCACAGAAATATCTAGCTTATTAAATCAGATTTATTCTATATCGTCTTGGAAATATTTTTGTTAAAGCGAATATATGTAGCGTTTGCTTCTTTTCTAAAACGTAAGCATTTAAGTCTTTTGCTTCTTAAGTAAATCTATATTCTATTATTTTTTGGAGCTTTCTAATATTAGTATTTTATTTCAAGTATGTTGTGTGTTCCAATGATGAAGGCAAAGGCTCTCGGGCGAGGGGTAAGCTGTGGTCTTCTACAAGAATGTAAACATTGTATAGAAGCGAAGTTGTAAGCTTTTTCAAATTAGCGTAAACTTTTATGATTGGCAGTATTGGATCCCAGGAAGATTGTGAGTAGTTATCATAATGAGAGCCACAGATCCCGTGGGTAGGGTGGGGCATCAGCCTCGTACGTCTGGCATGCATCGTACGTCAGGGAGCATCGTACGTCTGGCATGTGGACGTTGCCGAGAGCTCCGGAAGCACTCGTGCTAAATTGGACAGGGGCTGAGAATCCATTACTGTATTTAATCTGCTAATGGTGGCAAGTGAAACTCTGTTTTACACGCACATGTCTGTATATAACTACACACACCATGAGTCAGTCAGGGCGGGCCCGTTTGGGTTCGAATCGTTGGGTGCGCGGCTTTTGGCCTCCACCCAACCCAGGTGATCATCCTCTTAGGGTTAGTCGATATATGGGTACCTGGCTATGGCTGGTGTGTGTGCGTGTGTGTGTGTGATCTTGTATAGCATGTTTCCGAGGGGCTCGAATGACCTGTTGGTGTGATTTTGGAGGACGTGGAGCTGATAGGGTTTAGAGTGGGTTAGGAGGGATGGGGGGAGTGGAAAGGTTGGCTCCACAGGGAGGAAGTGGGACATTGGAGAGGAGAGTGTTGGTCTGGTGCGAGGGAGTTAGGATTGCTAGAGCGGGAGGGTTGATGGGACGGGAGTGGGTCAGGGAGAGTTGATGGGACGGGAGTGTGTCAGGGAGAGTAGATGGGACAGATGGAGACAGGATAGTACAGCTACAGGCTCCTCCTCCCCACCCACCACTATAGATGGCATATCCTGCAGACAAGGATATCAACATGAGATGATGAATGTTAAGTTAATTTCAGATGCCGGATATGTTTGTCGTGTCAGAAGCTGAAATGTCTGCAGATTACATATTGTTATTGTGGATCAAGTTTGTTTACTGATGATAACATTAAGGACTTAGCCAACCTTGATGTAAATATAGCGAGAGCTTTCCACCATGGTCCTCCAGAAATTGTAGTTCATTGCATGGTTCTGTTAACAGTACTGTTGAGGAAGAGTCTCTCTGTTGTAGTTGTTGTTGGGTGTGGTGGTGGTGGTGGAGGACGAGGAGAGAGAGAGGTTGGTTGGTGGTGGGAGGGGAGTTGGGCTGGGAAGGTGTCCTTGAGCGTGCCACCACCACCACCAGATCTGGCCCTGTTGCTACCAGCATCACAAGTAACCTAAGTACCTGGCTGGCTACTGCCAACACCACCACTAGTAAAATAGACCCCTAGTACCATCCCCACCACCACTAGTATTACCATCATCACTACCAGTGCAATTATCTTCACTACCAGTGCAATCATCTTCACTACAAGTGCAGTTATCTTCACTACCAGTGCAATCATCTTCACTACCAGTGAAGTTATCTTCACTACAAGTACAGTCATCTGCACTATCAGTACAGTCATCTTCACTACCAGTGCAATCATCTTCACTACCAGTGCAATCATCTTCACTACCAGTGCAATCATCTTCACTACCAGTATAGTTATCTTCACTACCAGTACAGTCATCTTCACTACCAGTACAGTTATCTTCACTACCAGTGCAGTTATCTTCACTACTAGTACAGTTATCTTCACTACCAGTGCAGTTATCTTCACTACCAGTACAGCCATCTTCACTACCAGTGCAGTTATCTTCACTACCACGTTGGCTACCCATCTTTACCACGAAGACCGGCGGTATTATCACCACATCCCACTATCATCATTACCACTGTTATCACTCATATATACCATCTCTCACTTACATTCTCTATCTCCACCACTTCATACATTTTGACACACACACACACACACACACACACACACACACACACACACACACACACACACACACACAGGCTCACCTGTAGGTCACCCACCTACAGTGCCCAGGTACTGTACCCACTCTCTGAGCCTGCCTTCACCTACCCTATAACCACATACCCTTCATCCAAACTCAGTTGAAATGGTTTGTTTGTGTATAACTCATAGATAGAGACGTGACAGGACTAATTCATGTCTGTCAGTTTATGTAGACGTTATAATCAGTTTTTGTTGTGACGTAAGCTTCCTGTCTACCATGTTGTGTGTTGACTGGTGCCTTATAAGAACTCGTTCTTTGCGAGAGTTCCAGGGTACATATTTATGGTCATATGTTGTAGTACGTGTGTGTGTGTGTGTGTGTGTGTGTGTGTGTGTGTGTGTGTGGTCGACCGGTAGAACGGTAGGTGAGTGACTGGCAGCTTGCCTGGGGGAAGGGAGGGGGACTGGCTGCTCCCAGTTATAAACGGTAAACCGGTTCTTTACGTCAGGACCAGTTTATCTTGAAAGTATGGTACCATTAGCCTACTATATATATATATATATATATATATATATATATATATATATATATATATATATATATATATATATATATATATTGTACTATATTATATTATATATTTTGCTTTGTCGCTGTCTCCCGCGTTAGCCTTTATTCATTCCCATCGCCACCCCACCCCACATGAAATAACAACCCCCTCCCCCCTCATGTGTGCGAGGTAGCGCTAGGAAAAGACAACAAAGGCCACATTCGTTCACACTCAGTCTCTAGCTGGCATGTAATAATGCACCGAAACCACAGCTCCCTTTCCACATCCAGGCCCCACAGAACGCCCCATGGTTTACCCCAGACGCTTCACATGCCTTGGTTCAATATACATAGGATAGGGATAGGGGAGAAAGAATACTTCCCACGTATTCCCTGCGTGTCGTAGAAGGCGACTAAAAGGGAAGGGAGCGGGGGGCTGGAAATCCTCTCCTCTTTTTTTTTTTTTTTTTTTTCCCAAAGAAGGAACAGAGAAGGGGGCCAGATGAGGATATTCCCTCAAAGGCCCAGTCCTCTGTTCTTAACGCTACCTCGCTAACGCGGGAAATGGCAAATAGTATGAAAGCAAGAATATATATATATATATATATATATATATATATATATATATATATATATATATATATATATATATATATATATATATATATATATATATATAGGGACTTATGTAATGGCAGGACCAACAGGTATATGTAACTAGCAGTAGCCGTCGACGTCATCCAATCAGCGTACGGTACTAGCCACATCTCTTACATCATATCCGTCCATCACCCTAGCACCAGAGCCTCCTTCCCAAAACCCTCCTGACTTCTCCCTCACATCCCCGCCAGACCTCCCTCTCTCTCCCTTATACCTTCTCGGTTCCGTATCTCTGCCTTTTACTACTTCCCTGCTTCGTCATGTCTCCCCTCACTTCATCCTGATACTCTCTTCCAGCACAGCCTGGCCTGACACTTCTTAGCCTTATAATCCCCCTCCTTATCCTACACATCTCCCTTATATCACCCTTATACTGCCTCACACGACACAAACCCCTCCCTAGACACATGCATATCTCCCTTACCTCACAGTAGCAGGTTAGGAAAGTATTAGGGTTGCCAAGCCCCCCCGCCCCGCCCCCGCTCCCCCCCCCCCATTTCTTACCCTACACTTCCTTACCTCATAGCCCGTTGGAGGGGAGGGGGAGGGGGTTATGTAGGGTTCGAGACAGTATCAGGTCACATGACCACAGCCACACTGGGGCGGAGCTGACCCACTTGGGCCCTCGCCAGCGACGCCTCCCCAGTCATGTGTGACGTGGGGGAATACATGGGAAGGACAGATAACAGGAGACCACCTGATGGTCTATGACGAGGTTCTCTGTATTTGTATTCTGAATCGCGGTAGAAACAGGATATTAAATCAGATTGCATCTCTCCTCCCACCTCTCACTGGCTGCACATGCATTGCAAGGTAAGAAGGGTGACACTTCCTTGTGCTCCTACAAAGTAAGGAAGAAGACGTCACAACCTCTTTTTTATTCCCGGACGTCGTGGGCACCAACGGGGTATATACGACGATGGTCGTCAGGTACGTCAACTTTTACCCGACGGGTACGAGGTCGGCGGTGACACAGAGAGTCCGCATTATCGTACACGGTGTGCTGTCATCTTTACGAGACGTTCTCTTGCGGGAGATGTTAACATATCTCTTGCTATTTGGGAGAGAAAAATGAGCTCGTTTGTTCTATAAGAAAGAAACAAAAAGATTTATGAGGTCAGAACTGTAGAGAACAAAGAATTGTACGACGGCAGAACAATAGCTGACAGAGACTGGCAAAATATCGTGTCTTTGAATTCAAACAGTTGTGGCGGGTTGGTGTGTACCGTGTGGCGTTGTAATGCTTCTGTACCATCACATTGTTGTGGGGGTAACGTCGTGTTGTTGTGTGCTCGGTGAAGCAAAGCACAAGGTACACTCTCTGTATGTGTACCGTCACCCTCTGTAATGTACCGTCAACCCTCTGTATGTGTACCGTCACCCTCTGTATGTGTACCGTCACCCTCTGTAATGTGCCGTCAACCCTCTGTATGTGTACCGTCACCCTCTGTATGTGTACCGTCACCCTCTGTAATGTACCGTCAACCCTCTGTATGTGTACCGTCACCCTCTGTAATGTGCCGTCAACCCTCTGTATGTGTAACGTCACCCTCTGTAATGTACCGTCAACCCTCTGTATGTGTACCGTCACCCTCTGTAATGTACCGTCACCCTCTGTATGTGTACCGTCACCCTCTGTAATGTAACGTCAACCCTCTGTAATATACCGTCACCCTCTGTATGTGTGTGTACCGTCACCCTCTGTATGTGTGTGTACCGTCACCCTCTGTACGTACCGTCTTCAGTCTTGGCAAAAGATAAAGGGAGAGGGAGAGGGACTGGAATAATAAGCTTGTCCTTTTCTCTCTTGTAATCATCTTTCCCACACTTTACAGAGAATATCGCGGAGCGCTGTACTTGTCTGCATGTAATCCTTCTGTGTGTGTGTGTGTGTGTGTGTGTGTGTGTGTGTGTGTGTGTGTGTGTGTGTGTGTGTTGTATGCCGTGCAGCACAAGCCGTTCAACACAGTGTTGATGTGGGTCAGTGTGCGTGTTGTCAGGGTCCAGTTGTGTTGCCCCGCGTGTGCTCTCAGCGCCATGTGTTTCTCTGTTTACCTCACCTGTTTGCTCCGTCCACCCGGGGCTTTTGTTCCGACGCTGGGAGTTGGGGAAAAATGGGGTGAAATTGATGTTAGAAAGTATGGGAGGGTAGGGTCGTAAGAGAGACGTGGGGATGCGAGGAGAGAGAGAGAGAGAGAGAGAGAGAGAGAGAGAGAGAGAGAGAGAGAGAGAGAGAGAGAGAGAGAGAGAGAGAGAGAGGAGGTGGTCAAGAAGAGGCAGCCTTGGAGGCGCGAACCCACCCTTACTGGAGAAGAGGCGCGGGGCGGGGGTGGGGGGGGGGGGGGTTCTGGAAAGAGACGTGGTCGTGGTGACTCAGACCTACCCCCTCCCTCACTTCTCCCCCCAGCCCATGGGCGTGGGCGGGGGGGAGGCTAGTGCAGCAGCATCGGCCCGGCCTTCGTGCGACTCCCCTGGAGGGAGAGATGAACCCTCTTCTTCGTTATCATCTTCAGGGTGTTCCTCAGACGATCATGAGTGTGTTGGAGTCCTCAAGGCTCGTGTGAAGGGGTCCGGTGCTGGTGACTCGGTGTGTTGATGGCCTTCGATGGTCAGGAAAAAGCCGTAGGTGTTGTGTTGTCGGTGTGAGGCAAGCAGGCAAGCAGGCAGGCAAGCACGCAAGCAGGCAGGCAGGCAGGCAGGGTATGATAACCACCACGTGTGAAAGGCATTCATTCACACCTCCCAGGTCTAATAGATGGCAAAAATAGACCCGCTATAACACCGTCTATCTAAACCTTTCTATCTGGAATAGAAAATTAGATTCACGAGGCCCGTGTCGAAGTGCACCTCCCCATCAGGAGCCTTCAGCCTCCTTCCGGAAGCCGCGGGACACCGCGGGATGACCCTCCCTGTAGACGTCATCCCCAAGAATAGGACCCTGACTTAAGCTGGGACAGGGGGAGGGGAGAGTGGGGGCGCCCAGGTCCCAGGGGTGTTCCTCCCCTCCTTAGCCCCAGTGCGATGCTAACTCAACCACCAGGTGATTCACACACACACACACACACACACACACACACACACACACACACACACACACACACACGCACACACGCACACACACACGCACGCACACTCACGCAAGCACACACACACACACACACACACACACACACACACACGCACACGCACACACGCACGCACACACGCACGCACACACACACAAGCACACACACACACACACACACACACACACACACACACACACACACACACACTTTCTACAGCCACTATCATGTATTTTGTATTATACTGAATAAAGATATTTTAGAATCATTTGAATACCAGTTAGCAGAGCAAATATTGAGATGGTAGAGAGTTACGGGTGTATATATTGAGCTCCGGTCCACATCGAGACAAAAGACTGCTTGAAGCCCACACGTGTGTGGGAGGTGTATATTGTTGGACACACCTGCCCACCACAGCTCTGGCGCTCGGGCAGGTGTGTGGCCGCGTCTCACACACAAGTCTGCTGTAACAACTGTAGTGGCCAGACCCCACCATCATCACTGGACCCTATCGTGTGGCTGGTCTAGACGTGGACACACACCACAGTGGCCACAGTAGAGGAAGAAATGCCGTCATGAACCTCCATCCACGTCCAGATGTCACAAAGGGCCTTAGAAAGGGTCTGAATGTCTCCCAGTGCCTAAGAAAGGCTTCAGATGTCATCTAGGGTCCGAGAAAGGGTCTGGATATCACCTAAGGCCTGAGAAAAGTCCTGTGTAAGTCAGGTATAGGCTGAGTAGAGCTGGAGGAAGGTAGGGTGACCCTGAGTCCCGCCTTACACTCACGGTGCTGGGCTGGCGTGTTGGGGTGGCAGCTTTCACATCCACCAACACTTCTATTGTCTCGTGAATTACTCCTCTCGCATAATGTGGCGCACCGCTTGAATGACACTTTTTGCCTATAGAAAGTAGCAGATTTTTAAACATTTTTTTTGAGGGTTGGTGTGGGATAGCGAGGCTTGTAAACATAGATTTTATAACTGTTCATCCGACAAGGGAATTACAGACTAGAATTAGCAAGTCGTGATTTATCAACGATGATGATTCATTGTATAACGCAGCACTGGATTTATACTTTATATTCCCGTTAAATACGAAATTACGATGATACTTTGGGGTAGAGTTACATCTGGCGTGGGAAAATAAAGTTAATTTAGTTACATTTCATAACAGTATATCTGGTAACTCACAAGCGAGTTACCTGTTCATGATTTATCTCTGCCAGTGGCATTCGGTGTAAGATTATGTCTTCCGTGCATGATATTTTAGGTATTTCATTCATGACGTTACACACGTGGACACAGAAGTCAGAGAAAGCAGTCGTAAACCACGCTAAGCTCATTAAAACACGCTGAAAATGACTGACATTACTCCCGCCAAAAGTCTCAAACAACGACATGGCGGGAAGCGCGCCTGCCCGACCTACTTACCTGTGCCATTGTTGTGTTTTTTCTTTTTTTTCCCATCAACTTTTGACGAGTTCCTGTGTTTTCCGGATTTCCTGGTCTCGTAGTTGTTCAAGGAGTATTGTCTCAGAGTTAGGGGTTCGCATGCAAAGCAATGATTCGTAAGTAATGCAATTTAAGTATTTATTTATGATTTTTTAATGCAAGGGAAGGGACTTAGTGTATATGGGTCAGTCAAACATTTTTAGTAGTTGCAGTAATGATAATGATAGTAATGATAATAATAATGATCATTATTATTATTAGTAGTAGTAGTAGTATTACTATTCCTAAAGGTACGCCTGAATTCGAAGTCTCATATATTCAGTGAACCTCGAACTCAGTGACTCGAAGCGCTCGAAACGACGAAATTAGAGCATCGAAGTCTGCCTTAGGAAAGGTTCCCACACAGCCAATCATCTTAATGATGGTATCTTTCTGAATATCTCTTGTCCCTTTAACACTCCATGATCACAATTTCGAGTCCATTTACTGAATAGAATCATTTATAAGTTCCGAATCTATGCTGATTCGAACAAATGAGCTTTTTCATTCATGGACTTGAGTCGTGTTTTGTTTCCTGAAGTTCATGTCGTCTTTTCTTAATCATAGGTTTGATCCCAAATGTTGTCATGAAGTGTTCACATGTCGTTTGTTCTCTCGTTCATAACGAGCATAACACATGTCGTTTGTTCTCTTGTTCATAACGAACATAACACGTCATTTCTTGTCTTGTTCGTTCATAAGCTTCTGACAAGTCTTGCAGTAGCCAGCTGTTCATGTTTGTTTACTTTCAAAGTTCCAAATCGCGAGCTGGCGCCCAGTGTTGCCATCAGGTAATCAAGCCACGGGAGGCTGTTGCCCTGTGATCTAGCATTTGTAACGGTGGCTGATGATGGCCAGTCTTATGACGTCTTAGAGGAAGAGCGAATGCCGTCTTAGCGGCACGGAAAGGATAGCGCGTAGCGCCCACCGTTCACTGCTGGGAGATCTAGTTTGACGAAGGAAGAGGCGTGTGAGGGACGTGTTGTCATCTATTGTGAGGTGGGGGGAAAGACGGCTAGCTACCCCGGGCCACTGGAGTGAAACTTGAGAGCCACCTAAGTACCGGCTCACCACACAGTCGTCACTAACCCAGGTGGATGGTGCCGCTAATATACCTACCCCTGGGCTGTGGCTACCTACCATCTACCACTCTACCTAACGACGTAGAGAGAGAGAGAGAGAGAGAGAGAGAGAGAGAGAGAGAGTTGAGTTTATGTATTGTCAAGAGTTGTGTGTGTGTGTGTGTGTGTGTGTGTGTGTGTGTGTGGAGTGAATCCTATAGCAACACAGGTGTAGAAGAAGCAGGGATTAAAGGACAGCGACCTGCGCCAAGGAGGGAAACTTGATAACCACTGAAGTCGTAGGTAGAAAGAGAGAGTTGTGAGACGTGTTAACCACATTGTTGTACTGATCGTTTATGTTGTCACAAGCGACGTTTCCCTTGACTGTTGGAGGATGTAGGAGGTGGGGGATAGAGAGGCGTGACTTAGTTTGTGGATCACTGGTTCGAAACCTTGTCCCGGCTGACGGCCCACAGTCAATCCAAGCTGTTAATCCTTATCTTGGGACCGGTCAATAAATGTGTGTCTGGCTTAGGCTAGGATATATATATAAATATATATATATATATATATATATATATATATATATATATATATATATATATATATATATATATATATATGATGATGAAGGTTTCTCATGCTGACATATAGGAGGGGTCGGTGTCGGCCACAGTCATGGGACCACGATAGGTGGTGATGAGGGAGCGCGGGGGTGGGTTGGTGGGTGGCAGTCATGACCATGGGGAGGGGGTAATGACAGTGTGGCGCGCCTCCTTACCGTGGGAAATGACTCATAAAACCTTGAGCACCGACACCCAGGTGGAAAAACATCCCTGGGAGGTGGACGAGCGGAGGGGGATCCTTTGTGTGGGCGGCGTGATGTGGGCCTGCTGTGCTCCTCTTCAGGTGGCCTCCGTGTGTCTCCTCGTCATCCTGGCGCGGGATGGATGTCCTGCATCTACCGGTAGATGAGGTGGTAGAGTGGTCGAGGTAGGGAGCCGAAGTGCCGGGGTTCGAATGAGAGGAGGAGGGCGGGTAAAGGGGGGGGGAGTATTTGATTGACCGTGGTGCTGGGTCAAAGACCACAAGGGTGGTCACACACATACACACACACACACACACACACACACACACACACACACACACACACCCATACACATACACACACACATGCATACACACAAAGACTACGTGGGGTGGAGGGATGAAGTGTTCACTAAACACCCCATGTCCACACGTGGTCTATCTCTCTACACTCCCCTCATACTGCACGGGGTTCCGTCCCTAGCTCTCCAGTACGGAATGATGATCATGGAGAGAGAGAGAGAGAGAGAGAGAGAGAGAGAGAGAGAGAGAGAGAGAGAGAGAGAGAGAGAGGTAATACAAGACACACACACACACACATGACCACATATAAGAGAAAACCATATGTGAATGACGTAGTCATATGTCCGGCCAGTTTGGGGGCAACACACTGTTATGTACACGTGTCCCTAGTGGGCGGGGGTGGGGGGTGCCCAGTAACCCAGGTCCTCCTTCAGCGTGGCCTTCGTCGTCTCCTGCAGGATGTGGGGTGCCCTGGTGGGTGGGACTCCTGCAGGACGTGTTGGCTGTGGCGGGGTGGAGGGACGTGTGTTGCCTGGCTCCCATGGTGGAGTGCGACGTCATGTGTCCTGGTGGGGTCTCACTCCAGTGTGACCTGGAGTAGGACCTTGAGTGTCTGCTCTTGAGTCCTGGGGAGGTGTGACCTGGAGCAGTGACGCCTGCTTGAGTGTGTCCTGGTTGACTGTTGTACTTAAGGGAGTCCTTACCCACCCCCACCCACCGGAAGCTGTCTCCCCCCCCCCCATACCACCCCCTGGTGTCCTTCCAGCTACTACTCTCCCCCACACTCCCCCCCCCCTCGCCCACCAGCAATCCCAGCGTTGTATGACCCAGCCCAGCAGCCTGCGTCTCCCTCATTTACAACCACAGGTCCTCCATCGCGAAAGTAGTGAACCACATGGGGGGGGGGGGGATCGTTAATCCCTCTCTTGTTAACCACCTCTTCGTTAACTCCCCTCCCCCCTGATAACACCCTTATATATATGTATCACTTCTCCCCCTGATAGCCCCATGTATATATTTTCTCCCCCTGATAACCCCCTTAAACTCTCTTCTCCCCTGATGCCTTACCTCATCCAGGGTCGTGCTCAAGGGTCGCACCGTCGTGCTCAGCGCCCAGCCACCTTCTGCACCCAGCTGAGGTCCTCCGTCCTCAGCTGGTTCTTCCGTCACCAGCTGGATCATCTGTCCTCAGTTGGTTTTTCCGTCACCAGCTGGGTCCTCCGTGCTCAGCTGGGGGTAGACAGTTCCCCTTGAGGCAAATTGACTCACAGACTTCTCTGGAAGAAGCAAGACAGTCGAATGAACCATCGTGATACGAAGGATTTTCCGCCCTAATAATTTTTTTGTTGATATTCTATCTCTTTTTTTGTTATATGTTAAAGGCAATTTCCGTTTTCTTTTGTTTTTTAAAAAAATGGGGAAGCCAAAGTCCATAATGTTCGCGTCTTGAACATGATTAATGATAGTGATTATTATCATGTAGGAAATATAATCGTCTTGTGATTAATGGTTTTGTCTTGTATGTCATTATCTTTAAAGATTTATCTTTTTTTCAAATTGCTATTGAAGCGTTTTTACTTTTCATGCTAATTACATTTTGCCTTCATAATAAAAGTTATATATTTTCTCAGCGAGGATTGTTATCTTGCAATGCTCAACATGAATAAGGAAGATCATTATTGATGATTCGTCTTGAAGCCGACCTCCCCCTCACCCCCCCCCCCTTCTTCTTTATCAAAAGGGGGGGGGGGAACCACCTCTGGTAACTAACTGTTGGCTCTGACGTGACCAGGAAACGACCAATTAGTTCCCTCAGAGACGAGGGTCTGAGGAGGTGGTTATGGGTAATGACACACACACACACACACACACACACGGGGGTTGAACAGCCTCCCCGCAGCTGGTTGAACAGCTCGTTGAACAACTGGTTCAACTACCGATTGACTTGGTTGAGTAGCCGGATCTTGGCAGGAACCAGTCTGTGGCCTGGTGAACACCCTCGTGGTGGTGCCTGTAGGAGGAACCAGTCTGTGGCCTGGTGAACGTTCTGTTCAAGCTGTAACCTTCAGTGTTCACCATCCGTGTCTCTCACATTCTGGCTGAACGTACGATGCCAATGACCAAAAGCTTCGTAGAATTTATTTTTTTTACTTCCCCCTCGTAATCTCGAAGTGTTTTGATGTGTACTTCCGCATGTGTGCTTCCAGTGTCTCCATCTCTGCCGTGTGGGTGTGTTGCGCCTGCCACAGCTCCCGCAGGCACAGACGGACTCTATATAAGTGATTTCTTCTCTGTCTCTCCTTTGTGGTGAACGACGAAGGCGAAGTGGTAGTGCTGCCGGGGGAGGAGGGGAAAGGACGACTCGCGGCGTTCCAAAAAAACACTCGCTCGATCATCTTTCCATGGCCGTTCAGTCGTTCTTAGACCGTCTTGAACGAACGGCCGTCGTCGTTCATTACCTAATGAACGAGCAGTGCGGATCCGTGGAGATAATCACCTCACCAAGTGTGGCATAATGACCTCACCAGCACCAGGCTCTCATCCCTGCAGCCACCTTCACCTGGCCTGTGCTAGTCTGCCTTGGTACAGGAGGTCTCTCGACCCCCCTGACGCGGGGTGGCTCTTGGTAGAACCACATTGAAGCTACTGGTAGATACAGAACCACATTGAAGCCACTACTGGTAGATACAGAACCACATTGAAACTACTGGTAGATACAGAACCACATTGAAGTTACTGGTAGATACAGAACCACATTGAAGCCACTACTGGTAGCTATAAAGGAGAGGTGTGTGTGTATGTGTATGTGTGGATGTAGGGAGTGTGGTCTGTGTCTGTGGTTGTGGCAGACCACCTCCCTCACCCAACCGTCTCCAATACCATTTTGGGACTTGTGGGACAGTATCTCCTCCTTGGATGTTTGATGACGCTTCGAGGAGGAGGAGGAGGAGGAGGAGGAGGAGGAGGAGGAGATGGAGGAGACGGAAGGAGAGGTGGCGGTGGTGGAGGAGGAGGAATGTTAGAGGTTCGGCTTCTTGTCCTGCTGGTGACGCTGTTAATGGTGAGTTCTGTTGTGCAGGGAGGGAAAGATAGAGGGATACGAGGAGGGAGGGAGGGAGGGAAAGATGGAGGGATACGAGGGAGGGAGGGGAGGGAAAGATGGAGGGATACGAGGGAGGGAGGGAGGGAGGGAGAGGAGGGAAAGATGGAGGGATACGAGGGAGGGAGGGAGGGAGGGGAGGGAAAGATAGAGGGATACGAGGGAGGGAGGGAGAGAGGGAGGGGAGGGAAAGATAGAAGGATACAAAAGAGAGACAGAGGGAGGGAGGGAGGGAGGGAGGGGATATAGAGAAAGGTAGAAGGGGGAGGAAGGAGATATAGAGAGGGACGATAGAGGGACACAAGACAGAGTTGGAGAAAGGTGTAGAGTGTGTTGGCTGCCAGGAACACACACACACACACACACACACACACACACACTGGCCTGGGTGGCGGGGATGAAGACCTGCCTTACTTCCTCCCTCAGCATGTGAGAGGCAGCCAGCGGCAGCAGCAGGTCACGTGGTGATGACCGAGGGTACCTACTGACACCTGGTCCATTGTAAATATTGACCTGCACTTCATTAAGATTTCAACTTAACCCCCCCCCCCCAACTAACCTTTAGCAATCAGCTTAACCCCTCCTTCCTCCTTCCCCTATATATATATATATGTATATATATATATATATATATATATATATATATATATATATATATATATATATATATATATATATATATATATATATATATATATATATATCTTTTTTTTCCTCATGTGTAGACATACGCAGATACATACATACATACATATCTGGGACACTGCTGTAATGTCGATGTTACCAAGTACATAATATTTTGTACGTGTGTGTGTGTGTGTGTGTGTGTGTGTGAATAGATATTTATATGTGACTAAACATTTCTTTATTTCATGAAGGTTATCAATTATCATGTCTGACCTGATGACACACACATTACATAATTACTGTGGTCCGTTAATGATCCTAATACGTATATCAAGGACACTTCAAAAACTATTATATATATATATATATATATATATATATATATATATATATATATATATATATATATATATATATATATATATATATTGTCCCTTGGGATAGGGGAGAAAGAATACTTCCCACGTATTCCCTGCGTGTCGTAGAAGGCGACTAAAAGGGGAGGGAGCGGGGGGCTGGAAATCCTCCCCTCTCGCTTTTTTTTTTCTAATTTTCCAAAAGAAGGAACAGAGAAGGGGTCCAGGTGGGAATATTACCTCAAAGGCCCAGTCCTCTGTTCTTAACGCTACCTCGCTAACGCGGGAAATGGCGAATAGTTTAAAGAAAAAGAAAAATGAATAAACTGGTGGTTAGTCTTGAGCGAGGGAGTCAGCGTTGCCAATATGCTCGTGAGCTTGTGCTGCAATATTGGAAGATCCAGTTTTTTCCCCTCAGTCGTCTTGACGCTTGTGGACGTGGCACGCTGCCAGGTCAGGGTTGTCATAAGTGACGTCACAGGTCTGCCAGGGTCGTGAGGGGCGGAGCGTGCTTAAATGTCTTCTGTCTATTTGAATATTGTAATTTTTCATTGATTTGTAATGTGACGTCGTGCTCAAGGGTCGTACCGTCATGCTCAAGGGTCGTACCGTCTTGCTAAAGGGTCATACCGTCGTGCTCAAGGGTCGTACCTTCGTGCTCAAGGGTCGTAACGTCATGCTCAAGGGTCGTACCGTCGTGCTCAAGGGTCGTACCGTCGTGCTCAAGGGTCGTACCGTCGTGCTCAAGGGTCGTACCTTCGTGCTCAAGGGTTGTACCGTCGTGCTCAAGGGTCGCACCGTCGTGCTCAAGGGTCGTACCGTCGTGCTCAAGGGTCGTACCGTCGTGCTCAAGGGGTTAACCGGCCATGCCTGGGCCACGGACGCCCCTGGTTGCCTCCCGTCAACGACCCTACACTTCTGGTCGTGTCGGTAGCCTGACATAGAGCGGCAGGTCCGAGGTGACCCACGACAGTCCCCCCCTCCTCCTCTGGCCTCCCACCAACGAACGGTCATGCACGATTCCCATGGGGGGCGAGGGAGTGTGGTGTGGGGTAGGGGGTGTGTGGGTCATCTTCATCCACTGGGAACGTCTTCATTTCGCTGTGATCACCATCAGAGCGTCCTGTGCCAGCCAAGCAGCAGACCCCCAACCCTCTACCTCAGACACCGAGTGTGCAGACCAGCTCCTGAACGCCTCTTGCCTCCATACTCCGGCACCAGGAGCGCTCGAGGGGGCCTGCATTGCCGTCAGCAGCAGAGGAACGTGTGACCCCTGACTTATCACGTCTTTTACCACCGTGATCATCACCGTGGGGGAGCCCCTCTGCCTCATCACACCCGGTCCTCCTGCACCAGCAGTAGCATCCTGCCCTTGGAGCCGCCCTTACCCTGCCCAATTCACTGTGATCGTGTGCGTGTCTTGTCTTAAATTCATAATAGATGGATAACTCGACGTCCCTAACACGCGGTAGGAGACGATAAAGCGAGGTCATTGATGACCTTCGACCTCGACCTACTGCTGGATAGCTAGTCTGAGGCTTGAGCAACCTTTGGACTTTTTCCCTCACGGAGGAGGGCTAGGGACACCTGGCGTTCTAGGGACACCTTGCGTCCTAGGGGCAACTGGCGTCCTAGGGGCAACTGGCGTCCTAGGGACATGCTTCCTAGGGACAACTGGCGTCCTAGGGACAACTGGCGTCCTAGGGGCAACTGGCGTCCTAGGGGCAACTGGCGTCCGGTCACGTCTGGAATATCATAGTGTCATCCTGCGTCAGGATCCTTGAGCCCCAGCCTGCAGGGGAGGGGGATCCTGTGTACAAGTAATGCTTGGCTGGTGGCCTGGAGGCAGAATGGGATTTCCGGTCATTTTTTATCGTTTTTTTGGTCCATTATGAACAGCCTCCCTCACGGGGGGAATGAGACCGGCTTAATGGTAGGGCCAGCCAGTGTAACGCTACTCGATGCTCCTTTGTTACTGCAGTTCCTCTGGCGCGAATAATTGGTTCCCTTCTTTTCTTTATTTCCTCCTATCTTCTGAAACATTGATTATTCTTGAAGTTATTATATCATTATTAAGGTTTTTTCTTGATATGGAAACGGGAGTGGAACCCATGAAGTTATTGAAACAACGGAAGAAGAAACAGAGAGAGACACACACACGAAACCTTAAAAAAGGAAAGAAGGCTACGACTGCGTAACCTGGAATTTCCGCGTCAGTAAGAATGCTAAAGCGTGACGCTCAGTGCCGGTGTGACGCGGCTGTGTGACGCGGTATCTGGTGCGTGTGTGACGCGGTATCTGGTGCGTGTGTGACGCGGTATCTGGTGCGTGTGTGAAGCAGCATCTGTTGCGTGTGTGACGCGGCATCTGGTGCGTGTGTGACGTGGCATTTGGTGCGTGTGTGACGCGGTATCTGTTGCGTGTGTGACGCGGCATCTGGTGCGTGTGTGACGTGGCATTTGGTGCGTGTGTGACGCGGCATCTGGTGCGTGTGTGATGCGGAATCTGGTGTGTGTGTGACGCAGTATCTGGTGTGTGTGTGACGCATCGTCAGGTGTGTGTGTGACGCAGTATCTGGTGCGTGTGTGACGCATCGTCTGGTGTGTGTGACGCAGTATCTGGTGCGTGTGTGACGCAGCATCTGGTGTGTGTGTGTGTGACGCAGTATCTGGTGCGTATGTGACGCATCGTCTGGTGTGTGTGTGACGCAGTATCTGGTGTGTGTGTGACGCAGCGTCTACTGTGGTGTCCGCTGGATTGGTCACCCAGTAGACGCAGATACCCCTAGGTAGCTTCTGGTCTTCAGCTGCTGCTGGTCAACATTCACTCAATAATGATAAATAATGATAATCATAATAAGTGAAGAAAAGTAAAGGAGGTTAAAGCGTTTGATTTTTATCTTTATATTAATTTTCTTCCATTATTTTCCCCCACAGTAAGTGGGCCAGAGCTTGTGATGTGGTCATGGTTAGATGAGGGTCTGCAGTAAAGACAAAGAGACCTGAAGACCACAGATAAAGAGACCTGACGACCCCAGACAAAGAGACCTGAAGACCACAGATAAAGAGACCCGGAAACCGCATATGAATAGCTCTGGTAACCAGAAAGAGAGACCTGGAGACCGCAGATATAGACCTGGGCACTACAGAGACCTGGAAACCCCAAATAAAGAGACGTGGGAGCAACATCTGGAAGGAGAACGTAGGTGGGTGGTGGCTGCCACACTGTGGCTTTTCGAAGTGACTTTATCTGGAGGGTTGTGTTAGTGCAACGGCCAAGGTGGGATGTTTCCAGTTGGCCTTACCGTCTGGAAGGCGGACCTTGAGAGATTACACACAAAGGAACTACTGACGTAAATGGAAAGCTTTATGAACGAGCCTGGAGACGTTAAAGAATGGCACCTGGAAACGCTATAGACTGGCTCCTGGAAACATTAAAGAATGGTTTATGGAAACGCTCAAAAAGCCTTCTGAAGACGCTAAAGAATGGCTCCTGGAAATGTTAAAGAATGGCCTCAAGAAACGTTAGAAAATGGCCTTAAAGAATGGCTCCTGGCCTCCGACTTGACCGTTATCAGTCAGTAAGACAAAACTGTGAGGCTTTCTAGAATACAAGAGAGAGAGAGGGGGGGGGGGAGATGTATCCAGTGAGGGAGCTTGGAGGCCATGTATGAGAGGATAGACCCCAGGGGTTAGACGGTGGATGAGTACCGAAGGCCGGTACATGACGTGGTGGTCTTCAAGGGTCTTCCACCCTCCACAGCTCTGGCTGGGCCCTGGCTGGGTGTGGTCCGCTGCACTTCCCCCCCTCGTGTCCTTGTTGGACGACAGACCCGGTCACTCTTGCGTGGAGCTACTCCTCCTGCTGTAGCCATAGCCTTGTGGAGTTGTTACAGCTGTAGCCTCCTGGAACTACTGCTCCTGGAGCCTCCTGGAACTGCTGTAGATGTAACCTCAAGAGTAACAGTTTCATCTGTTACCAGTTTCATTTGTTTCTCAGTGTATAGAGTCAGCTTTCCATGGTTACCCTCGATATATTTACATGTCCAGGAGATCATTACTATTTTCTTTCTTGGAATTTGAAATCCTAGGACTGTCCAGAAGCTGTGTTTATGGAAGACTTAAGCAACTAAAGTTCGTTGTTCTCAGAAATGAGGAAGTTGTAGGGTTGTGACGAGGAAGCTGTCATTTAAGGACGGTTCTGTAGGTGAGGGAGGTGTTCAGGGAGGAGGAGGAGGGGGGCCGGAGTGGAGCGAGACGTGGCAGGCTAGTGTTGAGGTAGTGTGGGGGAGGAGGAGGAGGAGGGAGGTTTACGGGGGTGGCTGGGAATGCCTGCCTTGTGTAATGTCGAGCAGCAATCACCCAGCTGAGACCATAATGACTCTGCACTACTAGGAACGCTACCTTCCCCCTCGTGGTCAACACACACACACACACACACACACACACACACACACACACACACACACACACACACACACACACACACACACACACAGCGGTGGCTTGACCGCCCACAACACCATATGCCAGACCTGACCTCGCCATTGACCCGAGGAACAGTAATATCGTCATGATACGTCTGCAGCAGTATACCACCTGGTACCCCTTACCACAGTGGTGACCCCCACATGTTCTCTCTCTCTCTCTCTCTCTCTCTCTCTCTCTCTCTCTCTCTCTCTCTCTCTCTCTCTCTCTCTCTCTCTCTCTCTCTCTCTCTCTCTCTCTCTCTCTACCCCGTGTGGTATTATAGAGTGTGGTGCCACCCCTTGCCAGCATCTAGTGCTACCCCGTGTAGTCCCACGTCCGTGTGTTGCTAACCCAGGCAGAAACACCCACTCTGGCCCCCGAGACTTTGTGGTGTTGCATTAAGCGAAGCTTGTGCCATGAGGCAGAATAAGAACAGCCCATTAAACCGCGAGCAGTGAGCTGGTCTGTGTGTGTGTGTGTGTGTGTGTGTCGTCAACATAGGCTGATGTGTCTACCGTTCATGAGAGGCTAGGATGGCGAGGGGAGGGGGTTTGTGGTACGGCCACATGGCCATGCTGGTAGGTTAGACCATCTACCTACATCTCGGAGCCATGTATGCAT
>NC_092296.1:5569425-5736925 GCF_036320965.1 Panulirus ornatus
ACGCTTCCTGTCATTACGAGAGGCGATCTTTGTGGCGGGGGGGGAGGGAGTTCCCGGATGTTGGATGACGTCATCCCTCTTGTGGCCCACGGGAGTTTCCCAATGTTGGATGACGTCGTCACGTCATCGCTTGTCCTGAAAATGGGAAAAAAATCTGTTGTTGTTGGAATCATGGAAGTTAATCATCTCTCCTGGAGCTCCTGGAAGTGTATATGAAAGCCAGAGTGAGGCCTGGAACGTTTCCTGGATGCGCTGGCTGAGAGGATAAACGTTTTTGCCTCTGGATCTCCTAAAGGGACAGATGTTTCTTGGTTAAAGCTGTAAGAGGACAAACGTTTTTCTGTTAACTTTGTAAAAAAAGTGGACGAACGTTTCACAGTCGAGTTTCTAGTGAGGGTAAACATTTGACTGCTGAGCCTGTAAATTGGATGAACGTTTTACAGTCGGGTCTGTAGTGGGGGTAAACGTTTGACTGCTGAGTCTTTAAAGTGGACGAACGTTTCTCTGTCGAGCCTGTAAAGTGGTCGAACATCTTCTCCGTACAATCTGTAAGAGGACAAACGTTTTACTGTCGACATGTCAAGTCGACAAACGTTTTCGTCGTTGAATCTCTGAAACGAATGAACATTTCTCAGAATTCCCGGCAGTTCTGATTGTGAGACGAGGTCTGAGGCCGCAAATCGTTGTCCAGACCTCACCCAGTGGACGTGTGTCATGCGTGACAGTCACGTGTGACAGCCAGGGTGTCATATGAAAGGGGACCTCCTCATACTGACGTCTGTGTGAGGTGCTCTGGCGACCGACCTCCTCATACTGACGTATATGTCACTTGCTTTGGGGACAGTGATGCGATACGCAAGACGGTGTCGTGCCCCTCCAGACAACTCCACAATGAAGTACAATATACCTGCAAGCATTGTCCTCATGGCCACAATGCACGGAAGACGTGGCCACACTTCCCTGATCTTTTTGTCTAAGGACCACAGTAGACTCAACCAGGGCATATCGAGGTGTCACCTGCGTGTGTGGGGAAGACAAGGTGGGCGAGTGCGTTTACAGCTGGCCTTGTTTAAGGGTCACTATTAGATCCATGCACTTAATCTAGCTTTTTGGCTTGACAGATAAGCGTTCTACAGCTGAGCATAAGTTAGCCTTCTATACCAGAGTTATAGCAGATGATTCATTGAATACGAGAGAAATTATATAGACGGGGAACACATGTGTAGAGACTCAGTTTATTATGATAATTTCTCAGTAATCTGGGAGGGGTGTTGGGGGTAATTTAAACATGCAGCTGTTTAAGAAATTGGTCGCATAATTTAGCATAATTAGTTTCATGTGATTTAGGTATTTGGCACAATTATAGATATTGGAGAGAATTTACTTAATCTTTTTTATAAAGAATATTTGAGAGAGAATAACTATAATTCACAACCATTTGTGATAATTAGAATATCCTTACTACTGCTTAATAAGCTTATTTTCAAGAGCATTAGAGGCTTCTAAGTGTGTGAGATTATATATCTAATTCTCCCACTTGGTAGGTACATGTGTCTTTATCATGACAGTGGACGTGTACTTTCATAAAACACGTGTTGCCCTTCAACAACAAGGATTCGAACCCCTTGCCATTTGTTGTGGGATCTGGGTACATTGCTAAATACTGAGCTATGTTGGGCAGCATTGTGGGATCTGGGTACATTGCTAAATACTGAGCTATGTTGGGCAGCATTGTGGGATCTGGGTACATTGTTAAATACTGAGCTATGTTGGGCAGCATTGTGGGATCTGGGTACATTGTTAAATACTGAGCTATGTTGGGCAGCATTGTGGGATCTGGGTACATTGTTAAATACTGAGCTATGTTGGGCAGCATTGTCTGTTGGTTTGTGTACCCACTTCCCACACACATGGATGGAGGTTCGAATCCTACCTGTTGGAGGGCATTACCTCATATATATATATATACATATATATATATATATATATATATATATATATATATATATATATATATATATATATGTTTTTTTTTTCAAACTATTCGCCATTTCCCGCGTTAGCGAGGTAGCGTTAAGAACAGAGGACTGGGCCTTTTTTGGAATATCCTCACCTGGCCCCCTCTGTTCCTTCTTTTGGAAAATTAAAAAAAAAAAACGAGAGGGGAGGATTTCCAGCCCCCCGCTCCCTTCCCTTTTAGTCGCCTTCTACGACACGCAGGGAATACGTGGGAAGTATTCTTAATCCCCTATCCCCAGGGATAATATATATATATATATATATATATATATATATATATATATATATATATATATATAAATGATTTTTCTGTTGAGGTGAGCTAAACAATGGAGGTCGGAGATGCGCCTTGTGTCTCTCGCTCTCTCTCTCTAGCCACAAAAAGGCATAGACTGTATGGTGACACAGCGAGGGATGTGTGTGTGTGTGAGGCAGACCAGGGATGGCGGGAGGGTAGGAATACCAGCACGAGGGGTGAGGCTGGCAGGGGACAGACTGGTAGAATTTGTCGTTCTGAGTTAATGACAGATAGATAGATTGATAGACGTCTTGTCTCGAGGGAAGGAGGAGGGGGGGGGGGAGTGTAGAGTAAGGGTGGAGGGGGCGTCAAGTCGTCAAGTAGAAAGTTGAAGATGAGTGGGTTGGGGGAGGAGAGGAAATGGGTTGGTACATGGGGGAGGAAGTGGGGAGGGGAAATAAGGTGGTACATGGGAAGGGGGTGCTAGAGAATTCAACAGTGGAAGGGGCGGTGGGGAGAGGTTAAAAGGTGACATCCTCTTGTTAAGCATCATTAGAGATAGCTCATCATTAGTCGTTTCCCTCGTAGAGATATCTCTACCTCAGGGCTCTATATCATGGACCAGTTCAAACGCCTCGAAACATTCACATCTGTTGTCTGATATTTTGTGTTTGCGACACATGTCCATCATATGATTTGCTATGGCCAGAAAAATCT
This sequence comes from Panulirus ornatus, assembly GCF_036320965.1. Lineage (NCBI taxonomy): Eukaryota > Metazoa > Arthropoda > Malacostraca > Decapoda > Palinuridae > Panulirus > Panulirus ornatus. The sequence continues at coordinate 5,572,400 of NC_092296.1, forward strand.
ACGTCAAGTCTCTAATTTAATTTTCTTTTTTTAATTTTCCAAAAGAAGGAGCAGAGAGGGGGGCCAGGTGAGGATATTCCCTTAGAGGCCCAGTCCTCTGTTCTTAACGCTACCTTGCTAACGCGGGAAATGGCGAATAGTTTGAAAGAAAAGAAATATATATATTTTTCTTTTCTTTCTTTTAAACTATTCGCCATTTCCCGCGTTAGCGAGGTAGCATTAAGAACAGAGGACTGGGCCTTTGAGGGAATACCCTCACCTGGGCCAATTCTCTGTTCCTTCTTTTGGAAAATTAAAAAAAAAAAAAAAAAAAACGAGAGGGGAGGATTTCCAGCCCCCCGCTCCCTCCCCTTTTAGTCGCCTTCTACGACACGCAGGGAATACGTGGGAAGTATTCTTAATCCCCTATATATACACCTCTAGACCAATTTCTGTGATATTCCTGGTGTTAGCTAGCACCTTTCTCAAGGCTCCTGCAGCCCAAGGCTGCGCAACATCCTGCAGCAGGGAAATGTAGCCTCCTTCTAAGTAAGATTACTGCTAATGTTGCAGCCTCGCCATGGTAAGATTTATAATTTCCTGGGCAGCAGGAAGCCATTGGAAAACTGGAGCAAGTTCCTGTGCGTCCAAGGGAGGTTGTGTTGATCGACCAGGTAAACAGCGAAGGTCTGTCACCCACTGGTGACGGGGCTGCTGATTCTGCTCTCATACGGAAAGAGAAAGAGACGTGTCTGTAAGTGTTCGTTTTCCAACCTGTTTCACGAAAAAAAAAAGAAGGTTAATCTGTTTTTTTCTTTCTTCTGTTGAGCCTTCTCGTGGCAGACACAAGACCAGCAGCCACGCTGTATGAATCAAGACAGGAAATGTAACAGAAGACAGAAACGCAGACAGCCGACCCCCACCCACCCACACACCCACCCCGGGCCAACCTCTCCAGTCTCACAACCCACGACATACCTGGCAGTGTCCATAATGGTCGTACTCTCTGCAAAACTCTCTCTCTCTCTCTCTCTCTCTCTCTCTCTCTCTCTCTCTCTCTCTCTCTCTCTCTCTCTCTCTCTCTCTCTCTCTCTCTCTCCCTCTCTATCCAGCAGAGACGTAGTGCAACATAGTATCTGTTTCCCTCACTCCAGCAGAAGCTTGTGACGTAGTATCTGTTTCCCTCACTCCAGCATAAGCTGTGACGTAGTATCTTTCTTCTCCACTCCAGCAGAAGCTGTAGCGCAGTATCTTTCTTTCTCATTCCAGCAAATATAGACTAAGACACACATTATCTACCTATCTCATTCCAGGAGAAACAGATAAACTTTTTTTTTTAAGTTTTCCCGACTTGTTATGCTGATGCCTCAGGCGGGCAGACCTCACCACGTTGCAGGGTCAGCCAGCTCTCTTACCTTCCCTGATTGTCAAGAAGAACAAAAAAGAAAAGACTCGACCCTTGAGCTGGTGAATCACTTCCAGCCTCATTAGCCTTCTTTAATTCCAGTCTCTGGATGACTGGAAGCCTGCAGTGTCTTTCCTTCCCCGATATCATCGTTCCAGCGAAGCTTAGCCACTTCCTCCCTTACATATCGAATGGCGTGTCTCCCTCATGTTTTCCCGATGTGCCTCAGAATAGTTGCCCCAGTTATTGTGTATACTTTCCAGACGCTCCTTGTCCACCTGTGTGCTTTCCAGACTTACTCAGTCCACCTGTATTCTTCTCAGACTTTTTCAGTCCACTAGCATGCTTTCCAGAATTTTTTAGCCCGTCTGTACGTTTTCCAGACTTTTTCAAATCATTTTTAAGGTTTCCAGAATTTGTCACCTCACCTGTATGGTTTCCAGAATTTCTTATTCCACCCGTATGTTTATCCTGGAAACATACCAGCGCTTTTCTCCTGGAAAGAGACCAGCACAGGGCCTATCCTCACAGTGAGTTATCCTTCGTTACTATCCACACAAGTATTCATTACCTTGGTCATGTTTGAGGTCAGGGAGATTCTCATGGACGAAAAACTTTTCCAACACCTTGAAAGGCTGGAACTAATCCATGACACACATTATGGGGTTTCGCTTTGACCATTTTCCTGAAGATCATTTTTTTCTTTATTTTTCGCTCGGTTTTTGCGCGGGTCATGTTGCTACGCCTCCTCATACGGCTTCCATGTTGCCCTGATCTAGAACCTCTCTGTTTACCAGCAACATATGTGCAGCTTTCTGATGTATTGCTCTGCCTTCATCTGTAGTGGTGGCTGACGGGAGGAACATTCTATCCAGACCAGGAATGAAGGGTACTATTACTGTCCTCCAGCAGATAACCTCGTCATAGACCATCAGGTCTTATAGTATTTGTCCTTCCCATGTACTGCCTTCCAGCAGGTAACCTCGTCATAAACCACCAGGTCTTGTGTTACCTGTAATTTCACATGTACTGACACGTACCTACTCGGCAGAGTACCTGGTCCAAGTATCCACCAGGTGGACCACCACCTGGGCCACGTACCAGCGGGCAGGCCACCACCTGGGCCATGTACCACGAGCCACTCAGGACACTGACACAGTTGCAGAACCAGTCTGTTCGCCGCCAGCCGGCCAGCCTCTCTCGCAGGTCCCGTTGTTCTGCAGTGTACCGTGTGGGCGGGCGGGCGGGCGGGAGATGGGTGGAGTGAGAGTAGATTGGGAGATTAGGGAGTGGATGGGGAGGACCGTGGTTACATGGGAGGGACAGATAACACAAGACCTGACTGTCTGCTGGAAGGCAGTAGCAGTATCATGCATAACTAATCCATATAGATAGAGACATGGTAGTGAAGCAGAAGGCTCCTCCCCACCCACCACTATGGATAACAGAACCCGGTACAGTGGCTGGGTCAAGTTCCAATAATCTTTCCAGCCAAACCAGGCAGGATGCTGCCTCTTGATGACGCCAGAGACCGCACGTATCACAGTGGAGTGTGCTAACTCACTCGTTGCCATGTTGATAATCATGAAGGTTGGATGGCACGACTCAGATTAACATAGACGGAAGATGAACCAATAGTATTAATCCTTGATATTAGAAAATCATTTGTATCAGTGATTGATATGATATCAATTACTCTGACTGTACTGTGTTTTCCGAGGTTATCAGTAATTTTCCCTCCTACTCCAAGTTTCAACTTACGTTGTACTTAAACTTCCTGGTGAAATTATTAACTCAAAGTTAACATGAGTTAGACCAGGGGAGGAATTACATTAGGTTCGCTTGGTAACAGTCTGAAACACCGGAACAGAAAGGGTCGTTAAGGAGAAAAGGAATTGTCGGTCCCATTGTTTGCAAACCACAGCTTTCCTTTTCGTTTTTTCACCTGCTTCATGTAGTTTGTTGAAGACACGTTACTTCCTCTGGCACTTTGAAGCTATTGAAAAATGTGTCGTGTAGGTGATTGGTTGATGGTTTAGGTATTTGGGCTGTAGGGCCAATCAACAATTAGTCATTAGGGCCGTAAATGTCAAGTAATCAAAGAATTTCTAACACCTTCATGTGTTCGGGATGATGGCTAGACCATCCACCCTGTGCCTGTGTACATTAATTTTCCAATCATACGAAGTCGTTCTTCTCTATATCCCGTTGCAGAATAGGATCATACTGATATCCTATTTCGAGTACATTAGTAGACTTAGACAGTTTCATACCATGTCCCAAACCTTAATTTGACTTGACTACTCCTTCATCTTGAAAATATAGTTTAAAAGGCAAATTGTGAAAAGATACAGGTTGAAAAATAGGTGCGTTGCGTAGCTATGGTATCGTACGCCGAATGTCGTACATTATCGTACTCATCCTGAGGGAGGATAACGCTTTCTCCCACAGTGATAAAGGCAAGATGGCAGTTTTTTTCGAAGAAGGAAAGCTTTATCACCACCATCGTACGTACCTTACAGGAGAAAGACAGAGAAAATGAGAGTACGAGGGCGGCAACGGGTGCTATAGGGGGGTTAAGGAGAAAGTCGTTGAACGCGTCAATCTTGGTAACTGAGAACTTACCTCGTCTCTCTTCCGGGCGTTCATGTAAATGAGCCATTGTTTGTGGAGATTTTGTCGTGTTGTGAAGGGTTTCCTCGTGTAGTTTGTAAGTTTAGTATGTATCGCACGTAGATCTACATGTGCACGAGGAGATGTCGGGTCTCAGACTTATATTTGCAGCGTAGGTGATTCCATCCTTCAAAATCCAACAGTTCAGAACTGATACAAATGATAACTGAAATATTCTCCAAAAAAAAGTTAACGATAATTTATCATTTATATTTTTTGATCTGGTTTGAGGAGAGTAAAGATGTGTCATACATTGATGACCTTGTGTATCACGAATCATGTATGAGGTAATGATAAATGATCAAGGGACAATTGAAGATGCCAAAATCATTATTCAATATTTTTCATTTGTCGTAATGTAGAATATTTGCTTTAATAGCTTTATCATCCTCATTGTGCTAATACAGGAGGGGATATTGCCCGTGCATTTTGGTGGAGGCCACTATCTCCCTCTCTCCTGTTATGCTGGGTTATGTTGGAGGCCAACACCTAGTGTCAGATGGCACTGGTGGTGCCAGATGGTACTGATGGTGTCAGATGGTACTGGTGGCGTCAGATGGCACTGTTGTTGTCAAATGGTACTGGTGGTGTCAGATGGTACTGGTGGCGTCAGATGGCACTGTTGTTGTCAAATGGTACTGGTGGCGTCAGATGGCACTGATGGTGTCAGATGGCACTGGTGGTGTCAGATGGCACTGGTGGTGTCAGATGTTGGCAGTTTTTTGGGGTAGGGTTTTCGGACAGGCTTGTGTGGGTGAGGCGGGTGCTGCAGCGGGTGGTACAGGGAATTCTCTCTTTCCATGACCATCCCTCCTCCAATTATCCTGATGGAGGCGCTGACGAAGCTGTGGGTATGTGTGTGTAGGTGGGTGTGTGTGTGTGCCTAAGATGACTCAGGCAGGAGAAGGGGAGAGGGGGGTCGTGCTCTTGTCCGGGGCATGTGAGTGCAGGTATGGACGGGGCGATGTGCCGCCCCGGGGCGTGGCGGGGCGGGACGGGGTGGGGCAAGGTCACTAACAACACACTCACACACACGACCTGAAGGCATGACTCACACGTACTGGTCGACTCATAACTCTCGTCCACCTCACAATGTTGACTCTCACACACACACACACTCACACACACACACACTCACACACACACACACACACACACACACACACACACTCACACACACGACCTGAAGGCATGACTCACACGTACTGGTCGACTCATAACTCTCGTCCACCTCACAATGTTGACACACACACACACACACACACACACACACACACACAGGTAAGGTGACCCGTGTGGACCACACCCGTGTTGTTACCAGCACTTACACATAATTAATGACCTCTGCATCACCAGTGCTTCCCCGTAGCTGCATCACATAATATCCGCCACGCCCTTACACACCACCACGCCCCTTCACGCCACCCCAGCCCCGCGTGGGCGGAAGGGGGGGGGGGGGTGTTCATGCAATGACCCCACCAGGATGACCTGCACACGGCCTCTCATGACCCCAGCGTGGACTCACACGGCCCCTCATGACCTCACCATGACCTTCACAACCTCTCATGACCCCAGCATGACCTTCACAACCCCTCATGACCCCAGCATGATCTTCACAACCCCCATGACCCCAGCATGACCTTCACAACCCCTCAAGACCCCAGCATGACCTTCACAACCGCTCATGACCCCAGTATGACCTTCACAACCCCTCATGACCTCACAATGACCTTCACAACCTCTCATGACCCCAGCATGACCTTCACAACCTCTCATGACCCCAGCATGACCTTCACAACCCCTCATGACCCCAGCATGACCTTCACAACCCCTCATGACCCCAGCATGACCTTCACAACCCCTCATGACCCCAGCATGACCTTCACAACCCCTCATGATGCCACCTTGGGAAGGAAAGAACGTTAATTGAAGTTATTAACTGTACTGTTGTGAGGAGAACATAATCAATGCCTCATAGTATGTGTTGGGGTTCCTCTTGTGGTGGTACACATGTGCTGTGGCGGTGAGAGAGAGAGAGAGAGAGAGAGAGAGAGAGAGAGAGAGAGAGAGAGAGAGAGAGAGAGAGAGAGAGAGAGAGAGAGAATTCCAGTCATAATCTTATTTCTTTCAGTGGTGAACATCTGTTTACTTTCCCTGAAAGAATCTCTCTCTCTCTCTCTCTCTCTCTCTCTCTCTCTCTCTCTCTCTCTCTCTCTCTCTCTCTCTCTCTCTCTCTCTCACCACAGAGAGAGTGGCAGTGTTCTACTCCAGTGCACCGTAAGAGCCACTTTTACCCCCGTGGGGGGTGTTCCTGTGGTACTGGCTGTTGGAGACGCTGGACGTGATGGTGTTGGAGACGATAGTGGTGGTGGTGTTGGAGGCGGTGGTGGTGATGGTGTTGGAGGTGATGGCTGTAAGATAGTGTTGGAGACGGCTGTATGATAGTGTTGGAGACGGTGAAGGTGATAGTGTTGGAGATGCTGGTGCTGGTGCTTTCTAAGCTTCGTTTCTCCTTCTCTTTTCTTCTGAACACACACGTGTAGATCTCAGAGCCAGACCTCGTAATGGTGTCTGGTTGTGTTGACCTGGGGGGGACGGGGGCCTCCATCAGGGCCCCTCTCCAGACCGCTACCACCGCTGCAAAGCAGTGGCCACTACACACACACACACACACACACACACACACACACACACACAAGCAGACCTCGGCCGTCATCCTGGCAACAAATGTTCTGGACCAACACGAAAATTGAAATCGCCAGAGAGAGATCTGTTTACCATCGTCATATATAAAGAAATATATATATATATATATATATATATATATATATATATATATATATATATATATATATATATATATATATATATATATATATATATATATATTTTAAAAATCTGCTTACACCTGGAGGTATGAATATCCATGTGTATATATGACATTTCGTTTATGTATTCTCTGTATGTATGGTGCACATTCTAATATATACACAGTTTGTGTGTGTGTGTGTGTGTGTGTGTGTGTGTGTGTGTGTGTGTGTCCGCGTCAAAGGCTTTCCTGCATGTCCCCTTCAACCCCCCCCCCCCCCCCCCCCCCCCGTGCTCCCACAGGCAGGTGTTGCTGGCCAGCGGCTTTACCTGTTGCCTTTACGGGGAGGCTAGGATGCCCCACGAGGCTTGCGCCTCCTCCTGCAGCGGGTGGGTGGGGGTGAGGTGGAGCGGGTGGGTAGGGTGAGGTGGAGCGGGTGGGTGGGGGTGAGGTGGAGCGGCTGGGTGGGGGTGAGGTGGAGCGGCTGGGTGGGGGTGAGGTGGAGCGGCTGGGTGGGGGTGAGGTGGAGCGGGTGGGTAGGGTGAGGTGGAGCGGGTGGGTGGGGGTGAGGTGGAGCGGGTGGGTGGGGGTGAGGTGGAGCGGGTGGGTGGGGGTGAGGTGGAGCGGCTGGGTAGGGTGAGGTGGAGCGGGTGGGTGGGGGTGAGGTGGAGCGGGTTCCGTATTCTCAGGATAGACTTTGCGCCACGCACGTGGTCGCCTCAGCTGGGCACGGTAGGTGTCATGATCATGATCGCTGGTCATGGTAGCCGCTCCATACCGGTGCAGGGTTGGAGTCACCCGTCTCTTTATTGACGGTAGGGACAGCTTTTGATCGAGACAGAACTGTAGACAGAGAGAGAGAACTCACAGACGGAGAACTATAGACAGGGATGTCGACGTAGACGGAGACAGAATCACAGACGAGGGATCATAGACAGGGATGTAGACTGAGACGGAAATAGAACCATAGACGGAGGATCATAGACAGGTGTATAGACGTAGACGGAGGATCATAGACAGGTGTATAGACGTAGACGGAGGATCATAGACAGGTGTATAGACGTAGACGGAGGATCATAGACAGGTGCACGAGTTCAGGTCGAATTCACCCGTCTGTGTGAAAAGCACAGATCCACACAGCTGAGGAGGAGGAGATGTGAACCATCTGAGCACGACTGGCGAACCGTAATTGAGACATTTAAACCCGAGCGACTCACAACCCCATCTCTGGTGACCTGAGCTGGGATATGGCATGCTGACCTACCTCCTCCCACACTGCCCACCTACCTTTAATTATCCCGGGAGTCGATTCCAGCTAACGACCCAACTACCCAAAACGTCAGAGAGAGAGACAGACAGATGGGACGGAGGCCTGTGGTCACATGTAGCGAAGCCCCGGTCCCTCAAGTTGTGTCTGACGGCCAGCCACAAGGTCACTCGTCTTGTTGGCCTCGTGTTGCAAGCGTGACCTGACACACGAGACCAGACGCACTTGCTTGGCTGACCTCCATCATCTTGTTACCCTCCCCCCCACCCCACCGGCACTCACACCTCCCCCTGACAATATACCCCCCCCCTAGTACAACCCGAACAGCCGCCAACCACGCCACCATGCACGTGGTCATGCACGTTGTCATGCACGTGGTCATGCACGTAGGGGTAGTCCTCCAGCTCTGCCACCCCCTCCCCCCACAGGTAACTCGGGGAAGAGGCGTTACGGGTACACAACGTGACGCTTGGATCAGCCAGGTCAGACACGGGGTTGTGCTGCTCCCTTGACACGGGGTTAGTCACGTGGGGGTCCCCGGATTACCCCCGCCTGACACCAGACGGGGCACTTGACATGAAGGGAGGAGGGGGGTTGGGAGAGACAGGGGGGGAATCAGAGTGAGGGGTGGGGTGGGGTGATCAGAGTGAGGGGTGGGGTGGGGTGATCAGAGTGAAGGGTGGGGTGGGGTGATCAGAGTGAAGGGTGGGGTGGGGTGATCAGAGTGAAGGGTGGGGTGGGGTGATCAGAGTGAGGGGTGGGGTGGGGTGATCAGAGTGAAGGGTGGGGTGGGGTGATCAGAGTGAGGGGTGGGGTGGGGTGATCAGAGTGAGGGGTGGGGTGATCAGAGTGAAGGGTGGGGTGGGGTGATCAGAGTGAGGGGTGGGGTGGGGTGATCAGAGTGAAGGGTGGGGTGGGGTGATCAGAGTGAGGGGTGGGGTGGGGTGATCAGAGTGAGGGGTGGGGTGATCAGAGTGAGGGGTGGGGTGGGGTGATCAGAGTGAGGGGTGGGGTGATCAGAGTGAAGGGTGGGGTGGGGTGATCAGAGTGAGGGGTGGGGTGGGGTGATCAGAGTGAAGGGTGGGGTGGGGTGATCAGAGTGAGGGGTGGGGTGGGGTGATCAGAGTGAGGGGTGGGGTGATCAGAGTGAGGGGTGGGGTGGGGTGATCAGAGTGAGGGGTGGGGTGGGGTGATCAGAGTGAAGGGTGGGGTGGGGTGATCAGAGTGAGGGGTGGGGTGGGGTGATCAGAGTGAGGGGTGGGGTGGGGTGATCAGAGTGAGGGGTGGGGTGGGGTGATCAGAGTGAAGGGTGGGGTGGGGTGATCAGAGTGAGGGGTGGGGTGGGGTGATCAGAGTGAGGGGTGGGGTGGGGTGATCAGAGTGAGGGGTGGGGTGGGGTGATAGGTCGACTGGGTATGGGGGAGAGACAAAGAGGGGAGTTTGCACACGTCAGTACGACCATGGTACACGACGGTACGACCATTGAACGCGACGGAACGATCGTAGGGTAGTTGGAAGCTGGACAAGAGCGGGACAGGACTGGGGTTAATACTAGATCAGTACAGGTAGTGAACACGTGACCCACAGTAGCTAATTCCCCGTTTTCTTTCCTCAGGTAAGACGGGAGGATATCCTGCAGGAGTGTTGGGCCTCTCCCTGTGTGGTACAACCCGATCTTCATGACCTAGGTACAGTAGATGTCGTGTTTCCTTCCCTAACCCGTCGACAGCCTCCCCTATAATTCTCAGGTTTGGTTACCGCACTTACAGAAGCACACCAGAGCTGAGAGAGAAAGTCCAGAGGAGGAGAGCAAAGATGGCACCAGAATTAAAAGAAATGAGTCACAGGGAAAGGTTACAGGCTTTGAATTCGCCCCCTTTAGAAAAGAGAAGAGATAGGGGTGACCTGATCACAACCTTTTTAAGTTCTTTGGACCAAATCGATGACGTAGACAGTGAACAGTTCTACGAGAGATGTAGGGATAGAACAACCAAAGAACATAACATGAAATTAATTTAGTTTTGAGACAGATACAAATTTAAAGTTACATTCAGAAGGGCTATATATTCCATATGATATAGAGTGTGTAGGAGAAGCTATATCATGACTTGCATATATCATACAGATGAACAGGTATATATATATATATATATATATATATATATAGAATGGTACATAAGTGGCTCTTTGTGTAGATTACATCGTCACTCGACCTAGATTCTAAATTGCCCAACTGTGGGGTCAAGGACCTCGCTGAATGGGTGAACATGCCGGCCACTGGCTATAGAATGGTCGACCTTGTCCACATCCGTTGGCCTGAGTCCTTCGACCTGATGCGTGTGGGTCGTGTCAAAGGCTTTCCCGCCCTCGATCAAGGGTCGTGCTCAAGGATCTCTGATTCACTGGAGACACTTGAGAGCCACTTAAGTACATTCTTCGAACCACCTCCCCTCCCTCCCCCCTCCACTGTTCCCTAATCTCCCCCCCCCCCACACTCTCCCTCCCTCCCTCCTTCCCCAGTCCCCTCTTTTAATCACCCTGAGTCACGTGATCGTATTCCCCCCCCCCCCCTCCCTTCCAACCCATCAAAAAAGAAAAATTACGTGTGTAGGGGAATTCCAAGGTCGTTCAAGTTGACCGCCTCCCTCAGTAACACCCCATCCCCTCCCCATACAATTATTGTACTGGGGAAGGAGGGGGATTCTGTGCATTATACCAACCCACCCCCCTTAATAACAGATAGTGACAGTATACTTGGTGTACTGGTCTACCTAGTGTGGTGTTAGTATACATTCTTGGTGTACTGGTCTACCTAGTGTGGTGTTAGTATACATTCTTGGTGTACTGGTCTACCTAGTGTGGTGTTAGTATACATTCTTGGTGTACTGGTCTACCTAGTGTGGTGTTAGTATACATTCTTGGTGTACTGGTCTACCTAGTGTGGTGTTAGTATACATTCTTGGTGTACTGGTCTACCTAGTGTGGTGTTAGTATACATCCTTGGTGTACTGGTCTACCTAGTGTGGTGTTAGTATACATTCTTGGTGTAATGGTCTACCTAGTGTGGTGTTAGTATATATTCTTGGTGTAATGGTCTACCTAGTGTGGTGTTAGTATACATTCTTGGTGTAATGGTCTACCTAGTGTGGTGTGCGCGTCATCCTGAGGTCGTTTGGGTTTACACTTGGTGGACTAGGTCGTCTTCCCTAACTACCTCTAGCCTGGTATGGGGTTCGTCCGCGGTCACAGGAGGCAGCGCTACCCTCTGGAGGAGAGAACTGGAGCGGTGTAGTACATATTACCATGTATGACTTGTCTCATGCTGGTCTCATGTGTCCACAGCCACTGGCAATGGTCTAGGGACCATTTTCTGGGGCTCCCTTAAGGGCTGGGGTCCCTAGACGCCTCGCGTGTCCCCTCACGTGACATGATGTCTGTCCTCTCCACAAGCCAATAAGAGACGGGGAAACCTTATGTTATATGCCTGTGTTCCAGATGTCGCCAGTGCAGTTAATACAATTTCTCTCTCTCTCTCTCTCTCTCTCTCTCTCTCTCTCTCTCTCTCTCTCTCTCTCTCTCTCTCTCTCTCTCTCTCTCTCTCTCTCTATCTGTCTATCTATCGATCTATCACACACACCTGGAGAGAGAGAGAGGAAGGTGGGGGAGTGACCTGACGTCACGTGACCAGCTGTGGTAGTAACCACACTCGCCACATCGCACAAGGCGCCACCTGTAGCCAGACACGTAAAACAGCCACACTTGAATGATTTCATAAGAGACGAGATCATCATCATATTAATAATAACATTCATTATATATAATTTTTCTTAAAGATAAATGATTTATATTTACGTGAGGGATGACATTATTTTGTTCTAGTCATTTTCTGGCGAGTTTCCCCGCGTCATTTTTGGTCAGGTGACGTCAGAGGGCGGGTACGGGGACCCCCCCCCCCTCCCTGGTGTTGACGTGGTCCGTGGACAGCGCCAGAGTCGTGCTTGCGGCCAACGGTGAACTAAATGCGGCGTCGGCCTCCCCACAACACGACGGGGAACTGTGGGGACTTGGGAGTGTGTGAGGGGAGCAGGAGAGCGGGCATGGGGCGCATATGTTGGAACCGTGGGGAGAGTAATGAACAGGGAGGTTAACTGATGAAGTGGTCTTTGGTGTAGGGAGGAGGTTGCGGTGGGGTGCTTACACTACGGGAGGGAGTAGAGGAATGGTTAGGTTTCGAATCCAAGGATGTGATGGAGACAGATTAATGAGTAATTGATATACGCTTCATAGTTGGCCAATTATTCAGCTGATCAATTAAGTGGAATAATTGAAATAACGTCGAACACCAGCTGACGTAACACACGTCATATAGAGACTAATTTAATTTCAGATGGTTAGGGCTGAGGCTGCTCATCGTCTTAACTACAATGCTAACGAGTAAATAAGGTCGTTAATGTGATTTCTGCTTGTTAAAGCGCTGAATATTTTCCAATCGTCTCATGTCATGTTTAACAACCAGTTGTGAAGATCAGCTGATAATTATTCTTCAATTTATCATCGTACGTGAAGAGCGAGGCATTTATTTCTATTCTCATTTCTTGTCTTTGGTCAGTTATGTTTACCCACATCAGCTGTTGGCGAAGCGAGCGTCTCTTGTTTACATGCATCAGCTGACGCCAGGAGGGAGGCGGGCACACCCCCACCCCACCTCCCTCCTCCTCCTCCATCATCCGCGAATTTCGGCGGGTTCAGTCAGCTGATGCCCTGAGGGAGGCAGCCTGGCCTCGGGCCTCGGTTACACCAGTTATTACAGGAACAAGTCACGGTGCACACTAGTGGTGGTACATAGGGAACTCTCTCTCTCTCTCTCTCTCTCTCTCTCTCTCTCTCTCTCTCTCTCTCTCTCTCTCTCTCTCTCTCTCTCTCTCTCTCCCCTCCTGTAGACTCCAGCCTTTAAAGAAAAGAAAAACAAATCCTCACCCGACACTTGTTGAAGATGTGTTGGTGACTTCTTGTTTCCTGTGGGTTCATTGATGGTCAGTATTTATATTGCTCTTGTATAGGTGCAGTCTTGCTCCAGCCACCTTGATCATTTGCCATTATCTATCAGTCCTCCTCCATATATCTATTTTCCACCCTTGCGTGCTCCACCTGGGTAGGTAGGAGGAAGGGAGAGCAGACTGGCTGGATTGCGAGACTTGACATCCAAATTCCATCGCAGCTAAATTGTGTGTCACGTGACCTTCGGATTCTTGAGGAGGGGGAGGGGAAGGAGCCTCTCACCCCCTCCCCCTTGGCACCGGGTCCTGGCGTGATATAACCTTCCTCCCCTCACCCCAGGACACGTCCCTCCCCTTCCCCTCACCCCAGGACACGTCCCTCCCCCGCCCACCACCACCTCCCTCCCTCCTAGCATTATTATTCATTGATCTGCAGCAGCCAAGTGCAGACGTTCGTCCATTGTCCTTGACTGCCACACCCCCCCCTCCCCCTCCCCCCAGGTACAGTTGACGGACTTCCCCCCCCCCCCCCCACATGCTGTGGCTTCCCCCACCTCAGTGTTCGGGTTGAGTCTTGCTCCACACACACACACACACACTCCAGGTAAACCCACCTCCCCACACAATTTTTACATGGTCGAACTATTTTCCATGTCTCCAATGAACCACTCTTGTGTAAACCCCCCACTTGTAAACCCCCCACTTGTAAACCCCCACTTGTAAACCCCCACTTGTAAACCCCCCACTTGTAAACCCCCACTTGTAAACCCCCCACTTGTAAACCCCCCACTTGTAAACCCCCACTTGTAAACCCCCCACTTGTAAACCCCCCACTTGTAAACCCCCCACTTCCCTTCTTTTATATCCCCTTCTTCCCTAACCAGGTAATTAAATAATCAACAGAGGTTATACGCAGGGAGGAGAAGGACATGTACCATGCCTCATGCAACCACACCACCACCACCGCCACCACACCACCACCACCGCCACCACACCACCACCACCACACCACCACCACCACCACCACCACCACCACCACCACCACCACACCACCACCACCACCACCACCACACCACCACACCACCACCACACCACCACCACCACCACCACCACACCACCACCACCACACCACCACCACCACCACACCACCACCACACCACCACACCACCACCACACCACCACCACCACCACCACCACCACCACACCACCACCACACCACCACCACCACACCACCACCACCACCACCACCACACCACCACCACCACCACCACCACACCACCACACCACCACCACACCACCACACCACCACCACCACCACCACCACCACCACACCACCACCACCACCACCACCACCACACCACCACCACCACACCACCACCACCACCACCACCACACCACCACACCACCACCACCACCACCACCACACCACCACCACCACCACCACCACACCACCACACCACCACCACACCACCACCACCACCACCACCACACCACCACCACCACACCACCACCACCACCACACCACCACACCACCACCACACCACCACACCACCACCACACCACCACCACCACCACCACCACATCACCAAACAACATATGCCCAGAGTGAGTGGCGACGCGACGTGCATTGATCTTGGTACCGGACGTGTTTCTCTCCCTTGTCACAGCCTGCACCTCTCCACAACCTCCCCTCACCTGCCTGCACCTCTCCACAACCTCCCCTCACCTGCCTGCACCTCTCCACAACCTCCCCTCACCTGCCTGCACCTCTCCACAACCTCCCCTCACCTGCCTGCACCTCTCCACAACCTCCCCTCACCTGCCTGCACCTCTCCACAACCTCCCCTCACCTGCCTGCACCTCTCCACAACCTCCCCTCACCTGCCTGCACCTCTCCACGTCCTCTGCCTCGCCCCCGGGGGCGGAGGCACGAGCCGTGCCTTGCAGGGTGTGTTATTTACCCTCGTTAGGGGACGAGAGAGATAGAGAGAGAGAGAGAGAGAGACAGAGAGAGAGAGAGAGAGAGAGAGAGAGAGAGAGAGAGAGAGGCACGGGGTAGGTCTCGCCCCACCACCATACCCCTGGCCTGAGGAAGCCACTGTGGGAGGGAGTATATAGTAAGTCACCCTGACCAGAGCATATCACATATCCATCCTCCTCCCACAGCCCTCCTCCCTCAACCCTCCTCCCACAGCCCTCCTCCCTCAACCCTCCTCCCACAGCCCTCCTCCCTTAACCCTCCTCCCACAGCCCTCCTCCCTCAACCCTCCTCCCACAGCCCTCCTCCCACAACCCTCCTCCCACAGCCCTCCTCCCTCAACCCTCCTCCCACAGCCCTCCTCCCTCAACCCTCCTCCCACAGCCCTCCTCCCACAACCCTCCTCCCACAGCCCTCCTCCCACAGGTCTGAGCATGTCACCTTCCGTGGGCTGGGGTAGGCTGGCTGGCACCCACAACCTGTAAGGCAGGTGTTGCCTGGAGCTCCATCACTATTTCCTGCCTACCTCTCAACACCACATCACCTGTGTGTGTGTGTGTGTGTGTGTGTGTGTGTGTGTGTGTGTCTGTGTCTGTGTGAAGCCCGCCATACGAGTCAGTTGCTCCACAGATTACACTAAACAGTATTTTTTGGCTCATAAATTCTCATATTTATACGTGGAAGATAATTTTTTTCCCCATTAGGCCTAGATCAATATTTTGGGAGATTGTGAGTTGACATGGTCGTAGGCTGTAGGATAATCCTTTATTGTGGCAGATATAGGACGAGGAGATAGGAATGGAAAACTGAGAATAATAGCAGAAGGGAAGATAAAAGAAATGAATGGATGAATCTTACATTCCTGGGGGAGTTGGTTTCTCGAAAAGCTCAGAGGATCTGAGTGTCTGAGTGATCTAAGTTCAGGGTGACGTGAAGGTGCTACGGAGACAGCTTAACCCTGCTACGGAGTGGTGTGTAGTACGTGGCCTGGTAGGAGAGGTACAGCATGGTGGAATGAAGATATAAGAAATTCGACGGAGGGGGAAAAATTGAGAATTTGAATGAAGGTGAACATACGAGGGTACACTGATGAATGAAGGACATAGAATGTATAATATGAACAATTAGAGAATATTGAATAGTAGAGTTGAAAGAAATGTCATACATAATAAGGGGAACTAATGGGCATCACGAAAGAGAAAACAATGATGATTTAAAACAAAACATAAAGCTGTTATTGGCAGGAGGCGAACCAGTGTAGGGGAGAGAGAGAGAGAGAGAGAGAGAGAGAGAGAGAGAGAGAGAGAGAGAGAGAGAAAGAGAGAGAGAAAGAGAGAGAGAGAATTTCTCAATGTTGTCAAGAGTTGTTACGACGAGTGTGTTGCCTACTGGTGAGGCGGCAGGACCGACGGAGACCGTACGTCATGGTTGTTTGCGGTTACTGAGTGAGAGGTCGAGTGACGGTGATGTCAGCAGGATGACTGATGCTGCAGCTGTTATTTGCTGATGACGCTCTGGTGTTGGCGAAGTCGCGGGGTAATGGGTGGGTCGAATGGTTGGGGGTCGGGTCGATGATGTATGTAGGAGGAGGGGGGGAAGATGTATGTAGGAGGAGGAGGGAAGACGTATGTAGGAGGAGGAGGAGGGAAGATGTATGTAGGAGGAGGGGGGGAAGATGTATGTAGGAGGAGGAGGAGGGAAGATGTATGTAGGAGGCGGAGGAGGGAAGATGTATGTAGGAGGAGGAGGGAAGATGTATGTAGGAGGAGGAGGAGGGAAGATGTATGTAGGAGGCGGAGGAGGGAAGATGTATGTAGGAGGAGGAGGAGGGAAGATGTATGTAGGAGGAGGAGGGAAGACGTATGTAGGAGGAGGAGGGAAGATGTATGTAGGAGGAGGAGGAGGGAAGATGTATGTAGGAGGAGGAGGGAAGATGTATGTAGGAGGAGGAGGAGGGAAGATGTATGTAGGAGGAGGAGGGAAGATGTATGTAGGAGGAGGAGGAGGGAAGATGTATGTAGGAGGAGGAGGAGGGAAGATGTATGTAGGAGGAGGAGGGGGGAAGATGTATGAAGGAGGAGGAGGGGGGAAGATGTATGTAGGAGGAGGAGGAGGGAAGATGTATGTAGGAGGAGGAGGGAAGATGTATGTAGGAGGAGGAGGAGGGAAGATGTATGTAGGAGGAGGAGGAGGGAAGATGTATGTAGGAGGAGGAGGGGGGAAGATGTATGTAGGAGGAGGAGGGGGGAAGATGTATGTAGGAGGAGGAGGAGGGAAGATGTATGTAGGAGGAGGAGGGAAGATGTATGTAGGAGGAGGAGGAGGGAAGATGTATGTAGGAGGAGGAGGAGGGAAGATGTATGTAGGAGGCGGAGGAGGGAAGATGTATGTAGGAGGAGGAGGAGGGAAGATGTATGTAGGAGGAGGAGGAGGAGGGAAGATGTATGTAGGAGGAGGGGAAGATGTATATAGGAGAAAGGAGGGGGGGGAGGTAGATATATGTAGGAGGAGGAGAGAAGGGGTGTGGGGGAGATGCTGAAAGTGAATGTGAATTAAAAGTAAGACTTTCGTTTTTGAGAGGAATGTGAGGTCATAGATTAAGAATCGTGTCTAGGGTGAGGAACTGGAGATGGAGGATGATAGTGTGAGTATTTAGGAGTAAAGTTACGTCAGGATAGGGAGTGGCAAGCCTCTGAAGTTGAAAGTAGGGGCATGCAAGGAATGCAGTGAAAGCTCGAGTGAAAGAAAGAGAAAAATGTGTAGAATGCGAAAGATGATGCGATGGAAGGACATTGATAGTAATATTGATGTATAGATGTGGAATACATAAGTCCCTGTTGGATAGGTCAGGGTTGAGAGCGGTAGGGATGGACGGCTTGAACAGTGTAGTTGGAAAGAGGAGGATAGATGAAGGCTGGCTGGAGGTGTGTGAGGGACGTGTGGTGTGGAGTGGTCACCAGACGTGCACATGGTTGGATGTAGTCTCTTAGGACAGTGTGGTCGAGCAGAACACATGCAAGATGATGATGAATTATAGGCTGGTCCGATCGAGTACATGATTGTGATACAGGAGCAACGTAGAGGATACGAGATGAAGAGGCGGGTAGACAACGGAGGAGAGAGAGAGAGAGAGAGAGAGAGAGAGAGAGAGAGAGAGAGAGAGAGAGAGAGAGAGAGAGAGAGAGAGAGAGAGAGAGAGAGAATGACCAGGGCTGTGGATGGTTCAGGTAAAGATAAAGGAGTAATGAGTAATGGGATACTAATGGGAGTGTTTGGCATACGGGGTTGGTGTGGATGATGACGATTGGCATACGTAAACAAATAGATAGATAGATTTATAGTTAGATAGATAAAAGCGTTTATATCTTGAGGACGGATTCATGTCATGTCACCAAAAGGACCATATCAGGTCTGGCACTTCAGGTCAGTCTATGTGACACCCAGGTCACACAACCAGGTCATCAGTTTATTCAACCAGGATGTCTGGTAGTCCAACACACAGCCAAATCTCATAGGTGACCTGACCTGGTTGCTCTTTACAGCCGCTCCTCAGAACTGGTCGACAGCCCACGTGCATGGTCGACAGCCCACATGGACGCCCACACGTGTGTTCCTCACCCCAGCTGCCTCAAAGCCACGGTGCCCACGCAGAACCTCCACAGCCTCAGCCAACCAAATGCCTCCTGACCCATATTTTTGAGTTACATACACACACAGACCCAAGCTTCAAGCTGGGAATGCAAAAGCTTTGAAAGGATGATTCTCAGTCGTCTTGTACTGAAGCTTTAAGAGGATGTTACCCAATCATCTCTCTCAAAGAATCAGAGATCTTGTCTCCCACTCCACGTGAATGGCTGCATAAAATGAGTGTTTATCTTTGTATTATTACCACCTGTCCACTATGATCACACCACCTTTCCTGACCTCCAACATTGCACGTGACACTGCTAGTGAATACCTGGCGTGAACTGCTACAATAGTTGTAGGTGGATGGTTCCTGGGTTACGTGCACGGCTCCCTGGCCAACACAAAGTCATCTCTCCTGTTTCAAGGACATGCAAGTGGAATCAAGAGAGTTTGAAAGTTGTGTTCTGCTGAGATGTCTTGCTTCAGTCCATAGCTCACGAAAACTGGACACCTTATACTCTGTCATGCAGACGACACAATATGGCCAACACCCCTGGCTTTGATAGTGCCCTCACAGTCATGGACTTTTTATCCCTCACGATTATTTTTCTTTTCTCGCCCAGACTGAGAAGTAACTCTATTCACAGTCGATAACTCACTCTCTTGACTCTGTTATGCAATTCAGTCATGAGGGCTCAGTACCTGGACCTACGCGAAGACACTCTGCGTCTTAGCTGACGGGGGAGGGGGATATAAGTATGATGAGCAGTGTTTTTTGATGCGGGAAAATGAGGTGTTCCTTCCTCCCTCCGCTCCTGGGTCCTCCGCTCCTCCCAGCCTCTGTGTCGCCTCAGACACCACACAGCCCACGCAGGTCCCTCACCCCACTTGCCCAACGTCATGGCCGCCAAATAAAGACCCAAGACGCAGGTAAAGACCTGAAGGAGATGGAAGGACACGCAAGTGGCTTTGAGGCGAACAGAAGAGAACGGGAGCGTCTCTAGGGAATGGGGGTGGGGGGTGTAACGGTAGCGCCCTGAGGTAAACAGAGGCCAACGGTAGTGAGAGTGTGACTGTTGACGGTAGACAAAGGGAAGGGGAGCGAGCACCTGTCGCAGGAGGAGGAGGAAGGGGAGTGGAACATCGTCATCCCTGCCTAAGACGTGACAAGGCGTTCCTCTCCGTCAGGCATGGTCACACACACACACACACACACACACACACACACACACACACACACGCCTCGTCTCCTAACCCTTGATGTCGGCTTCAGGAGAGAGAGAGAGAGAGAGAGAGAGAGAGAGAGAGAGAGAGAGAGAGAGAGAGAGAGAGAGTGTGTGTATCCAGGCAGGAGGACAGACAGCCTGGCTGGCTGGCCAAGTGGTTCCTACTGATTTTCGAAGGCTTTTGTGACGACGTTTCTCCTCGGTCAGGTTAACACAGCCTCAGTACCAGTGAAAGGCTGGATCTAGCTATAAGGAGGCCGAGGTAAGAGTCTGTATGGAACTATTAGCACTCCCAAGGCTTGAACCTCAACCTGGATGCTTTCCAGATGTTCCCAAGACACGAAGGAACGTTTTTCAGATGATACTGTACAAAGTCCTCGCTAAATACTCGCATGGGAGGCGAGAAAATATACTTAACACATCAAAATCATCAACCAGATTGGTAACTCTAGTTATCTTTAGATATTCTATAAAATCATCAACCAGATTGGTAACTCTAGTTATCTTTAGATATTCTATAAAATCATCAACCAGGTTGGTAACTCTAGTTATCTTTAGATATTCTATAAAAAGAGACATTCGTCTCACAAGCCAGAAGAACCTCAAAAGGTTTTTGTTGACGTCAGATGTCAGACTAGATATCTTTGGTGTTCTATCATTGTGTTGTGGATCTATACGCCCGGAAGATGTTATTAACTCTTTTGTAGAAGGATTCCATAGCTTTATAAGATTCAGGAACTGCCACAGAATGCACGAAAGGAGGGAGCGTTTGATGATGGTAATATATCGGAAGATATTAAAAAATAACACCAAAAGGGCCTTTGTTAATGTTAACATAGCGGTGGTCTCTTAAAAACTTTTGGAACGTCATGGCTCTGTTGTATACTTAAGTGGTTATGTAGCATGGATTACAGCACAGCTTAACACAGCTTGGAGAAGCTTTATGTGTGTGTGTGTGTGTGTGTGTGTGTGTGTGTGTGTGTGTGTAGTGATCTTTCTCTACCCAGTGGTCCCTGTTAGAGCCACATTACACAGCTAAACGTAGTGATCGACCCAGGGGACTGGTGGAGGGGATGGTTTCCAGTAAAAGGTCAATGACCTTTGACCCCACCTCCTGCTGTTACCTCTCCACAACTCTCTCTCTCTCTCTCTCTCTCTCTCTCTCTCTCTCTCTCTCTCTCTCTCTCTCTCTCTCTCTCTCCCCTACAGGTATTCTCTCAGCCGCTTCTCATGCGAGCTGTCCTGCGTGTCTGTGTGTGTGTGTGTGTGTGTGTGTGTGTATGTCTCCGCGCCACCAGTAAGTCCTGGACTTGCTGTAGGCGTCTAGGTGGTAATGCTGCTGGTTCCTGTAGTTTGTGTGTGGGAGACCGACTATACGAGGGTGGGTCGTTATGATACCTTCTCTCCTATTTTCTCTCCCGCTTCCTATAACTTCCCCACCTATGGCAGTCAGGTCTGTGAACACGTCAGGACCTTAGTCCATGCTGCAACCCACCACCTGTTAGGTTACCCGCACGCTGACCATCGAGGGGAAGATTGAAGTAAACAACAGAGTGCGGTATGATGCAGAAGGGACGCCTTAACGGGTTCCACACCGCTAGTTTGGCCGTGGTGCTGCTGGTACACTGTGGGCACCACCACCACCACCCACACAACTCATGCCAACACCTCCACCCACACAACACCTGCCAACACCTCCACCCACACAACACCTGCCAACACCTCCACCCACACAACACCTGCCAACACCACCACCCACACAACTCATGCCAACACCTCCACCAAATACTTCTGAATCGTTAGCGAGAGGAGAGGCTTTTGTTGGTGAAGAGAGTGGGAGGGTTGGCGGGGAGTGTGGTAAGCAAGAGAAGTTCTGGGACAATTGAGCATCTGGAGCTCAACCCAGATGCTCAATTGTCACTCGAACAAGATCCTTTATGACTGGTTGTGTGTAGGGGGTTCAAGCCTATCAGCTGCCAGAGTAATGAAGGCTATCAGCGTCATAACCTAACCACCAGACAAGGAATCTTGAACACTGCAAGTAATCCAGTTCATTCTAAAGCCCAAACACTCTTTTTGAATGTAATGACGATCGTTAACATGTGTGTGTGTGTGTGTGTGTGTGTGTGTGTGTGTGTGTGTGTGTGGGTTATAGATCTGTCGAGTACATGGGTCTGGCATCAACATCTACTCGCTGCATCCTCCTGAAAACCCGTTATTAACACCTTCTTCGGATGGGTGTTGAGGATGGTTCTAAGAGCACATCCACTCCCATATTGTGGCCCGTGAAGCAGCGAGGGCCAGTGCATAACACGCGGTCGACTGGTAACGTCACACCGACGCGTCACGTGTGTTATGGAGCCTCTTGCGTGCGTGATCTGACCCTACCTCACCCCCTATCATAACCCAGCCGATGGGTTATCTCGTGTCTCCCAGTGGCATCCCATCATTAAACTTATACGTATAAGCCTATCTACGTCCCATTTATTTTTCTCGAATAACATGTTTAATATTTCCATAATCATGTGTGTGGAAAGCGATCGTATTGATGATAATTATTACTGATCATGATAATCTAATACAGCAATATACACGTAGGTTTCTAATTGAGTTTTAGTGTTTGTTATCACCGATTGTACAATTCGTATTGCTGTTTACATCCAAGGTTAAGAACATGTCCTGAACCATGGCTTATTTTTAGTTTGTAACGACTTGAACTTACGTCATGATTGGTCTCTGCTGGGGAGGGACGTGAACACCCCCACCCTCACCCCCCACCACCACCACCACCAGCAAGGCCAGGCCGACGTCAGCGAAGGCCTCACCCCGCGTCCAGGGCCCAGCTCTCGAGCCATCTACCAAGAGGCCAACCTTTTAAGTCCAGCTTTGCCAGTACGCTTCGTTCTTTGTCTACCCTCCTCACTCATCTGACCTGAGTCCAGTGTCCTTTACACCTTTCTTTTAACTTCGAAGTCCATTGCTATGAGTCGGGTCTGCCTGAACGCCCTCAGCCTCGCTGGAGTTCTAAGGGCGTCAGGCTTTCTCTGTTCGTCTTGGTTGTGGAGCAGGAAGTCGTGTGCGCCAGAGAAGATAAATGCCAAGGAGAGGTCGGAGGTCGCGAAGACCAGGCGCAAGGACTGGGGTTTGCTGGAAGGCAAACAGTGAGGCACCAGACGAAGGAAATAAATACAGGAAGGGATTGAAAGAAGAGGAAGTACAACTAAAGATAAAAGACGGGCGAAGAAAGTGAAGAGGATAGATAAGAGGGAAGTGATAAAGGGGACTCCTGGGGAGATAAGAAAGTGGGCAGAGGTGAGCCAGAGTGGGGGGGGGGGGTGTGTGTGTGATCATCTCGGCCGTGATTGGTCAGCTTCCCCGGGCACGATCAACAAACATGGCGGCCGCGCAGAACAAAAGACTCCCCCCACGACATCCGGTTTCACTGCTTTCCCCTTCAGGTGTTCACCGCCGCGCCCTTCTACCCCCCGGTGGCCGGCCAAGGGCGGTGTCTCCCGCTCTCCTGTTGGCGTTGTTTCCGCGAGATAGGCCGAGGGAGGCGAGGTACGAGACGCCTCTTAGATTTAGTTCGAAAGAGCGGAGGTTTGAGGTGGTGGGTGTGGGGAGGGGACGAGCGGGAATAATGGTACTGCCAGATGTCACCAGCTGGAGCCGTCCATCAGGGCTTGGTCCCCGTGGTCAGAGACCACGTAGGGTCATGACCTCTGACCTGTTGATGGTCCGTGTGTGCGGCCCACTCTCCCTCTCTCTCCCTCTTCCTAGTGAGGCTTCCTCATCTGCGGAACTGCATCACGGTACGTACCTCATTATAAGGCTTACCTCACGACGGGACATTCACTCACACCTCGTACCTTGAACCTCACACAGCTTCCGGGATGAGTCATGTCCCATGCTGGCAGTTCCTGTCGCCCAGCATAGCCCATCCCATTGTATCCCACCCTAGCCCAACCATGACCCTACCTACCCTGGACTAGTGAGTCACTAGGGCGTAGGCTAACTATTCCCAACCCGGAGATGACCAGGAATGGCTTGGTAGGGATGGGTTGAACCTATAGAGACGTCATATATATCTTCTTATATCCACGTCATCCTTCATGCCCAGGTCTATCTTATCTGCTCACCTTATCTTGCGAAGCTTACATATTACACCTTTGTCTTATTTTCTTATCTTAATTTTACCAAATGACTTGGAAAATGCCATTGAATGACTCCAGAAATTTACTCCCATTCCCTAAGCTCCGCCATGAGAGTTAGGTCTTCAGTCGTTGGGTTTTTCTTCCGCGGTCCAGTTTCCAGGGATAAGAGGAGCACGTGTGTCATGGAAGGTACTCCAGAGGCGTCCAGCATGAGGCTGGCTGCCTGGCTGGCCTGCCTGTGGTTCGGGTGGTTGTGTCATGCAGGAGGCAAATCATGCGACGCGTTACCTAACGCCTGGGTGAGTGGCTGACGTCATCCGGTACCTGTGTGGTGTCATGCATACACGGAGGGCGGCCATGACTTGCTCGCCCGCCCGCCACGCCGCCCACAGTACTTAAACTCTCTCTCTCTCTCTCTCTCTCTCTCTCTCTCTCTCTCTCTCTCTCTCTCTCTCTCTCTCTCTCTCTCTCTCTCTCTCTCTCTCTCTCTCTCTCTCTCATGCCTCATGGCCCCTGTAACGTAATCCTTTAATCCTGTCTCCCTCGTACCCCGTCAGGTCAGGTCACAGGTCAGGGTCACACCAGATAAGAACTCTCTACACCTTCACTGCTGGTGGGGTATGTTGGCCCTTAACGACCCTAGTTGAGGCATCTCTCTAGACGACCCCGCTGGCTCCCCAAACAATCGTAGTCGCGGCATCTCCCTGGAAACAGCCCTTAACGACCCAATTGGCCTCCTAACAACCCTAGTCACATCTATTTCCCTGGAAACAACCCTTAACGACCCAGTTTGCGCCCCAAACTATCCTAGTCGTGGCATCTCTCTAAACAGCAGAAATATTACTCCTCCTATACATTCATCATAGGATTTTGATCCCAGGTGGCGTACCTATGTACAGGTGGTGACAGACGGTCCTCTGAACACGTTTACTTACAACCCTGTGTGTGTGTGTGTGTGTGTGTGTGTGTGTGTGGAGTTGTGGGTGTGTGGCAGACGTGAACAACGCCACTGTTGTTCATAATGTTCATGTGTTGTGAAAGTGAAGGTCGGGAGAGCTTCGTCAGGCAGGCAGAGAGGGAGGGCGTAAACAAACTGAAAAGTGAAAGCAAGTGAACATGGCCATGGTATTTCCCTGGTCAGAGAGCGGTGGGTGGAGGCGTTCGTCCGGACAGGGTATGTTGGAGGATTGGGTGCGTCCCTGCCTGGGTGTGGGTAGGTCGCCCCGCCTGGGAAGGGTGGGGTGACGACCCCCACCTTCCTTCCTCCCTCCTCCTACCGCTTTCTACGGCAGGGATCATAGTAACGTTGTGTTGACCACTGTTTATGTAGAACCTGGAGGTTGTTGCTGACGACAGAGGCAACATAGAGACACGCTATACCCTGGCTGTTGTGTTCCTTGGATATATATATATATATATATATATATATATATATATATATATATATATATATATATATATATATATATATATATATTATCCCTGGGGATAGGGGATTAAGAATACTTCCCACGTATTCCCTACGTGTCGTAGAAAGCGACTAAAAGGGGAGGGAGCGGGGGGCTGGAAATCCTCCCCTCTCTTTTTTTTTTTTTTTAATTTTCCAAAAGGAGGAACAGAGGGGGGCCAGGTGAGGATATCCCACAAAGGCCAAGTCTTCTGTTCTTAACGCTACCTCGCTAACGCGGGAAATGGCGAATAGTTTAAAAGAAAAAAAGATATATATATATATATATATATATATATATATATATATATATATATATATATATATATATATATATATATATATATATATATGGAACACATGTTTCATTGCTGGTAGATGTATAAATATATTTCCTAGTGTACTTAGAAATTGCTCTTTTAATTGATTACTAATTAAAGCAGATCAACAATAAATAATAATGATAATAATAATAATACGTGTCATAGAAGGTGACTAGAGGGGACGGGAGCGGGGGGCCAGAAACCCTCCCCTCCTTGTATTTTAACTATCTAAAATGAGAAACAGAAGGAGTCACGCGGGGAGTGCTCGTCCTCCTCGGGGGCTCAGATTCGGGTGTCTGAATGTGTGTGGATGTAACCAAGATGTGAAAAAAGGAGAGATAGGTAGTATGTTTGAGGAAAGGAACCTGGATGTTTTGGCTCTGAGTGAAACGAAGCTCAAGGGTAAAGGGGAAGAGTGGTTTGGGAATGTCTTGGGAGTAAAGTCAGGGGTTAGTGAGAGGACAAGAGCAAGGGAAGGAGTAGCACTACTCCTGAAACAGGAGTTGTGGGAGTATGTGATAGAATGTAAGAAAGTAAATTCCAGATTGATATGGGTAAAACTGAGAGTTGATGGAGAGAGATGGGTGATTATTGGTGCATATGCACCTGGGCATGAGAAGAAAGATCATGAGAGGTAAGTGTTTTGGGAGCAGCTGAATGTGTGTTAGTGGTTTTGATGCACAAGACCGGGTTATAGTGATGGGTGATTTGAATGCAAAGGTGAGTAATGTGGCAGTTGAGGGAATAATTGGTATACATGGGGTGTTCAGTGCTGTAAATGGAAATGGTGAAGAGCTTGCAGATTTATGTGCTGAAAAAGGACTGGTGGTTGGGAATACCTAGTTTAAAAAGCGAGATATACATAAGTATATGTATGTAAGTAGGAGAGACGGCCAGAGAGCGTTATTGGATTACGAGTTAATTGACAGGCGCGAGAAAGAGAGACTTTTGGATGTTAATGTGCTGAGAGGTGCAACTGGAGGGATGTCTGATCATTATCTTGTGGAGGCGAAGGTGAAGATTTGTAGGGGCTTTCAGAAAAGAAGAGAGAATGTTGAGGTGAAGAGGGTGGTGAGAGTAAGTGAGCTTGGGAAGGAGACTTGTGTGAGGAAGTACCAGGAGAGACTGAGTACAGAATGGAAAAAGGTGAGAACAATGGAAGTAAGGGGAGTGGGGGAGGAATGGGATGTATTTAGGGAAGCAGTGATGGCTTGCGCAAAAGATGCTTGTGGCATGAGAAGCGTGGGAGGTGGGTTGATTAGAAAGGGTAGTGAGTGGTGGGATGAAGAAGTAAGATTATTAGTGAAAGAGAAGAGAGAGGCATTTGGACTATTTTTGCAGGGAAAAAAATGCAAATGAGTGGGAGATGTATAAAAGAAAGAGGCAGGAGGTCAAGAGAAAGGTGCAAGAGGTGAAAAAGAGGGTAAATGAGAGTTGGGGTTAGAGAGTATCATTAAATTTTAGGGAGAATAAAAAGGATGTTTTAGAAGGAGGTAAATAAAGTGCGTAAGACAAGGGAGCAAATGGGAACTTCAGTGAAGAGGGCTAATGGGGAGGTGATAACAAGTAGTGGTGATGTGAGAAGGAGATGGAGTGAGTATTTTGAAGGTTTGTTGAATGTGTTTGATGATAGAGTGGCAGATATAGGGTGTTTTGGTCGAGGTGGTGTGCAAAGTGCGAGGGTTAGGGAAAATGATTTGGTAAACAGAGAAGAGGTAGTAAAAGCTTTGCGGAAGATGAAAGCCGGCAAGGCAGCAGGTTTGGATGGTATTGCAGTGGAATTTATTAAAAAAGGGGATGACTGTATTGTTGACTGGTTGGTAAGGTTATTTAATGTATGTATGACTCATGGTGAGGTGCCTGAGGATTGGCGGAATGCGTGCATCGTGCCATCGCACAAAGGCAAAGGGGATAAGAGTGAGTGCTCAAATTACAGAGGTATAAGTTTGTTGAGTATTCCTGGTAAATTATATGGGAGGGTATTGATTGAGAGGGTGAAGACATGTACAGAGCATCAGATTGGGGAAGAGCAGTGTGGTTTCAGAAGTGGTAGAGGATGTGTGGATCAGGTGTTTGCTTTGAAGAATGTATGTGAGAAATACTTAGAAAAGCAAATGGATTTGTATTTAGCATTTATGGATCTGGATAAGGCATATGATAGAGTTGATAGGGATGCTCTGTGGAAGGTACTAAGAGTACATGGTGTGGGAGGCAAGCTGTTAGAAGCAGTGAAAAGTTTTTATCAAGGATGTAAGGCATGTGTACGTGTAGGAAAAGAGGAAAGTGATTGGTTCTCTGTGAATGTAGGTTTGCGGCAGGGGTGTGTGATGTCTCCATGGTTGTTTAATTTGTTTATGGATGGGGTTGTTAGGGAGGTGAATGAAAGAGTTTTGGAAAGAGGGGCAAGTATGAAGTCTGTTGGGGATGAGAGAGCTTGGGAAGTGAGTCAGTTGTTGTTCGCTGATGATACAGCGCTGGTGGCTGATTCATGTGAGAAACTGCAGAAGCTGGTGACTGAGTTTGGTAAAGTGTGTGAAAGAAGAAAGTTAAGAGTAAATGTGAATAAGAGCAAGGTTATTAGGTACAGTAGGGTTGAGGGTCAAGTCAATTGGGAGGTAAGTTTGAATGGAGAAAAACTGGAGAAAAGTAAAGTGTTTTAGATATCTGGGAGTGGATCTGGCAGCGGATGGAACCATGGAAGCGGAAGTGAATCATAGGGTGGGGGAGGGGGCGAAAGTTCTGGGAGCCTTGAAGAATGTGTGGAAGTCGAGAACATTATCTCGGAAAGCAAAAATGGGTATGTTTGAAGGAATAGTGGTTCCAACAATGTTATATGGTTGCGAGGCGTGGGCTATGGATATTGTGCGCAGGAGGGTGGATGTGCTGGAAATGAGATGTTTGAGGACAATATGTGGTGTGAGGTGGTTTGATCGAGTAAGTAACGTAAGGGTAAGAGAGATGTGTGGACATAAAAAGAGCGTGGTTGAGAGAGCAGAAGAGGGTGTTTTGAAATGGTTTGGGCACATGGAGAGAATGAATGAGGAAAGAATGACCAAGAGGATATATGTGTCGGAGGTGGAGGGAACGAGGAGAAGTGGGAGACCAAATTGGAGGTGGAAAGATGGAGTGAAAAAAGATTTTGAGTGATCGGGGCCTGAACATGCAGGAGGGTGAAAGGCGTGCAAGAAATAGAGTGAATTGGATCGATGTGGTATACCGGGGTCGACGTGCTGTCAATGGATTGAACCAGGGCATGTGAAGCGTCTGGGGTAAAACCATGGAAAGTTCTGTGGGGCCTGGATGTGGAAAGGGAGCTGTGGTTTCGGGCATTATTACATGACAGCTAGAGACTGAGTGTGAACGAATGGGACCTTTGTTGTCTTTTCCTAGCGCTACCTCGCACACATGAGGGGGGAGGGTGATGTTATTCCATGTGTGGCGAGGTGGCGATGGGAATGAATAAAGGCAGACATTATGAATTATGTACATGTGTATATATGTATATGTCTGTGTGTATATATATATGTGTACATTGAGATGTATAGGTATGTATATTTGCGTGTGTGGACGTGTATGTATATACATGTGTATGGGGGTGGGTTGGGCCATTTCTTTCGTCTGTTTCCTTGCGCTACCTCGCAAACGCGGGAGACAGCGACAAAGCAAAATATATAAGATGAATAATAATAATAATAATAATAATAATAATAATAATAATAATAATAAAACGTTGATATGGCCAGGTTTGTGAAAGTGTGTTGGGGGTCGTGTCCACTTTGTACAAACACAGACTCGGGGACGTGGGATCGACCCCATTGATTGGCGGGGTTAGCAGATGGCCAGGTGGGTGGAGTATGCTCTTGCCAAGGTCACACACCCGCCCTGGGGTCAGCTAGAGGTCATGGCATGCATGACACACGGTGATGGCAGCGAGTGTCAGTAATCCGTTTCGCCAAGTGAAACGATTCGAAAAATACGACAAACGTAGAAATTGTTCATATTCTTCCTTAAAATTCCACGATTGATATTTCTTTAATTGTCTTAAGCACCAGTGAAGGACTGGAGATGGAAGAAGGCAAGAGGGAAAGGGATCGTAATAGTGTCTGGATGAAATGGGAGTAGAAAAAAACGTGCCCTTTAAAAATGGGTAAGATGGTAAGTAGTGTTTTGAGGGAAAGACAAACGAAGGTTAAGAGATCCAAAGCTTAGCGACTTACGTAAAGAAACAAATATCACAATTTTCCATCCTTTGTGCACCTATGCGTCTGCCGCCCTACTTGTGACGCTTGGATGACGAATATGACCATAAAATCCCAGAGAATTGATCCCCCCTTAGCTTCCTCCATCTAGAAGTATTGGTGCAGGAGGGAGTGTGGGTATGTGCTCATCAACCCCCCCCCCCAAAAAAAAAAAAAATTATATATATATATATATATATATATATATATATATAATGCAAGAGTCCTGGAAAGAGGGGCAAGTATGAAGTCTGTTGGGGATGAGAGAGCTTGGGAAGTGAGTCAGTTGTTGTTCGCTGATGATACAGCGCTGGTGGCTGATTCATGTGAGAAACTGCAGAAGCTGGTGACTGAGTTTGGTAAAGTGTGTGGAAGAAGAAAGTTAAGAGTAAATGTGAATAAGAGCAAGGTTATTAGGTACAGTAGGGGTGAGGGTCAAGTCAATTGGGAGGTGAGTTTGAATGGAGAAAAACTGGAGGAAGTGAAGTGTTTTAGATATCTGGGAGTGGATCTGTCAGCGGATGGAACCATGGAAGCGGAAGTGGATCATAGGGTGGGGGAGGGGGCGAAAATTTTGGGAGCCTTGAAAAATGTGTGGAAGTCGAGAACATTATCTCGGAAAGCAAAAATGGGTATGTTTGAAGGAATAGTGGTTCCAACAATGTTGTATGGTTGCGAGGCGTGGGCTATGGATAGAGATGTGCGCAGGAGGATGGATGTGCTGGAAATGAGATGTTTGAGGACAATGTGTGGTGTGAGGTGGTTTGATCGAGTAAGTAACGTAAGGGTAAGAGAGATGTGTGGAAATA
Organism: Panulirus ornatus; assembly: GCF_036320965.1. NCBI lineage: Eukaryota > Metazoa > Arthropoda > Malacostraca > Decapoda > Palinuridae > Panulirus > Panulirus ornatus. The sequence continues at coordinate 5,603,332 of NC_092296.1, forward strand.
AAAAGAGCGTGGTTGGGAGAGCAGAAGAGGGTGTTTTGAAGTGGTTTGGGCACATGGAGAGAATGAGTGAGGAAAGATTGACCAAGAGGATATATGTGTCGGAGGTGGAGGGAACGAGGAGAAGGGGGAGACCAAATTGGAGGTGGAAAGATGGAGTGAAAAAGATTTTGTGTGATCGGGGCCTGAACATGCAGGAGGGTGAAAGGAGGGCAAGGAATAGAGTGAATTGGAGCGATGTGGTATACAGGGGTTGACGTGCTGTCGGTGGATTGAATCAGGGCATGTGAAGCGTCTGGGGTAAACCATGGAAAGCTGTGTAGGTATGTATATTTGCGTGTGTGGACGTGTGTATGTACATGTGTATGGGGGGGGGGGCCATTTCTTTCGTCTGTTTCCCTGCGCTACCTCGCAAACGCGGGAGACAGCGACAAAGTATAAAAAAATATATATATATATATATATATATATATATATATATATATATATATATATATATATATATATATATATATATTCCTACGAGTCCCCTTCTTTTGAGGGGAGGAATATATATATATATATATATATATATATATATATATATATATATATATATATATATATATATGTATCTTATAAACTATTCGCCATTTTCCACGTTAGCGAGGTAGCATTAAGAACAGAGGACTGGGCCTCTGAGGGAACATCCTCACCTGGCCCCCTTCTCTGTTCCTTTTTTGGGAAAATTAAAAAAAAAAAAAAAACGAGAGGGGAGGATTTCCAGCCCCCCGCTCCCTCCCCTTTCAGTCGCCTTCTACGACACGCAGGGAATACGTGGGAAGTATTCTTTCTCCCCTGTCCCCAGGGATATATATATATATATATATATATATATATATATATATATATATATATATATATGTGTGTGTGTGTGTGTGTGTGTGTGTGTTTCCCATTTCAGAAAGTTAAATAAGTACAAGGAGGGGAGGATTTCTGGCCCCCCGCTCCCGTCCCCTCTAGTCGCTTTCTACGACACGCGAGGAATGCGTGGGAAGTATTCTTTCACCCCTATCCCCAGGGATAATATATATATATATATATATATATATATATATATATATATATATATATATATATATATGTATATATATCTTTCTTTCAAACTATTCGCCATTTCCCGCATTAGCGAGGTAGCGTTAAGAACAGAGGACTGGGCCTTTGAGGGAATACCCTCACCTGGCCCAATTCTCTGTTCCTTCTTTTGAAAAAAAAAAAAAAAAAAAAAAAAAAAAACCGAGAGGGGAGGATTTCCAGCCCCCCGCTCCCTCCCCTTTTAGTCGCCTTCTACGACACGCAGGGAATACGTGGGAAGTATTCTTAATCCCCTATCCCCAGGGATAATATATATATATATATATATATATATATATATATATATATATATATATATATATATATATATATATTTTTTTTTTTTTTTTTTATACTTTGTCGCTGTCTCCCGCGCTTGCGAGGTAGCGCAAGGAAACAGACGAAAGAAATGGCCCAACCCCCCCCATACACATGTACATACACACGTCCACACACGCAATATACATACCTACACAGCTTTCCATATATATATATATATATATATATATATATATATATATACAAACACACACATACACACACATACGCACATATATATACACACACACACACATACATATATATACATATGAAAAATGTAAGAAACAATTTAGAAAACTGAAACTTCTAGCTTGAAATGAAATGAAAAATGAATGTCACATACTGGTTCAACCTCTGGCTATGTAAAAAGGAAATGTATAATTTATTTACACAAACGTCAATAGTAGTTCTCATCAATTTAACCACTGTATCAATAAGCTTCAATGTCTAAGCCACATTTTTTCCAATTTCACTATTTTCTTGTCAAAGCACCATGTATGAAAACTATCACTCCAGTAACACAACTATAACATTTACTTCCCCTTTAAAAAAGTTCTGGGGAAGTCTGTCTCGATCCACTGCGGGACACTCTACCACCTGGCGAGGTTTGTGTTGCAATGGTTCTTGATTCACAAACGTAGTAGCATCACTGGTGGGCCAAGGTAGAACTGACTTGCTCCTTGCGAAACTGGAGGACCAGCAACAGGGCGACCCCCTCACCCAGGAGAAACTCGTGGAGAAGCAGGCAGAGGCTGAGCGTCGCCGTCAGGAGATCCTGACTCAGCGAGTGCAGAGCGCCAAGCAGCGTACTGCCCGCAGTTAGGGAGGTGAATGCAAGAGTTTTGGAAAGAGGGGCAAGTATGAAGTCTGTTGGGGATGAGAGAGCTTGGGAAGTGAGTCAGTTGTTGTTCGCTGATGATACAGCGCTGGTGGCTGATTCATGTGAGAAACTGCAGAAGCTGGTGACTGAGTTTGGTAAAGTGTGTGAAAGAAGAAAGTTAAGAGTAAATGTGAATAAGAGCAAGGTTATTAGGTACAGTAGGGTTGAGGGTCAAGTCAATTGGGAGGTGAGTTTGAATGGAGAAAAACTGGAGGAAGTGAAGTGTTTTAGATATCTGGGAGTGGATCTGGCAGCAGATGGAACCATGGAAGCGGAAGTGGATCATAGGGTGGGGGAGGGGGCGAAAATTCTGGGAGCCTTGAAGAATGTGTGGAAGTCGAGAACATTATCTCGGAAAGCAAAAATGGGTATGTTTGAAGGAATAGTGGTTCCAACAATGTTGTATGGTTGCAAGGCGTGGGCTATGGATAGAGTGGTGCGCAGGAGGATGGATGTGCTGGAAATGAGATGTTTGAGGACAATGTGTGGTGTGAGGTGGTTTGATCGAGTAAGTAACGTAAGGGTAAGAGAGATGTGTGGAAATAAAAAGAGCGTGGTTGAGAGAGCAGAAGAGGGTGTTTTGAAATGGTTTGGGCACATGGAGAGAATGAGTGAGGAAAGATTGACCAAGAGGATATATGTGTCGGAGGTGGAGGGAACGAGGAGAAGTGGGAGACCAAATTGGAGGTGGAAAGATGGAGTGAAAAAGATTTTGTGTGATCGGGGCCTGAACATGCAGGATGGTGAAAGGAGGGCAAGGAATAGAGTGAATTGGAGCGATGTGGTATACCGGGGTTGACGTGCTGTCAGTGGATTGAATCAGGGCCTGTGAAGCGTCTGGGGTAAACCATGGAAAGCTGTGTAGGTATGTATATTTGCGTGTGTGGACGTATGTATATACATGTGTATGGGGGTGGGTTGGGCCATTTCTTTCGTCTGTTTCTTTGCGCTACCTCGCAAACGCGGGAGACAGCGACAAAGCAAAAAAAAAAAAGAATATATATATATATATATATATATATATATATATATATATATATATATATATATATATATATATATCCCTCCCCCTCAAAAGAAGTATAAGAACATATCAAACTTTAAAAATAACGTTTTAGTAAGCTACAGGTGCGTTTGTGTGGTTGCCGCAACGCACCGTAACGTATAGTAACGCTTAGTAGCTTAAGAAAGCATTATGCCACGCCTAACCGTAGCGTGTATTGGCTTTGTGTGTCACGCAGTAACGCCAGATAACTTTGGGAGACATCTGAGTCAGAGGTAGTAGCGCTTAGTGATGTGTGGTAACGTCCAGCAGCCCCTTGTAACGTGCAGTAACGCTAAATAACGTCCAGTGACTCCCTGGTAACTCGCATTAACATGTGACTAACATAGTACGGCTTGTAACTTTTTGGTCACTCCCAGGATTCCCCCTCCCCACCCCACCCACCTCCGGTGGTAACGTCAGGTAACACCGGGTGTGACACAGGAACTCGGTATCGTCCAGTGACGGCGGTAACAACCGTACGCAGTCCGTAACGGCCGGAAACGAACGGTAACACACTCTCTGGCTAGCTGTTCCCGCGACCCGTAACGGTCACCAGGTGGCAGGAGCAGTCAACCTGCTGGTGTGATGGCCACCGTTGGGCAACACCCGCCCGTCCGTCCGTCTGTCTCTCATCCTCTCTCTCTCTCTCTCTCTCTCTCTCTCTCTCTCTCTCTCTCTCTCTCTCTCTCTCTGCGGCGAGCGCTACGCGTTACTCGCCCCTTATTAGTATACATTTCCTTCTGAAAATACAATTGTCAGTTTCGTCAATGTCACATGAAATGTGTATCTAATCAATGAAGAAAATTCTTACTAATAAAATAACATTGGTTGGGTCCGCCTTTATGACCTCGTATTAAATATAAAAGAAGGATATATAATATTGATAAAGGAAGCTCTCACCAGGTGACGGATGATGAATATTAATAAATATACATTATATAATATAGTATACAATGTAATATATTCTATGCCATTTTCTCTTAAAGTTACGTTTTCTGTAAATATATCTTTAAAGGGTAACTTGTCTGGTCGAGAACTTAAGTGTATCAACTACAACCACAATTGCCTACACCATACTACAACCACCTTCATCACAAACACCCCACCACCACAGTCACAACTACAACCACTACCGCCTCCATCACTTTACAACCACCTCCGTTTACAACCACAGTTAGCAATTGCAGTAAGAGGCGGTAGTTAGCAACGATAATTAGAGGCGGTAGTTAGTGGTAGCTGTCAAGAGACCGTAGTTAGCAGTGTTATATAGAAGCAATAGTCAGCAGTGGCAGTTAGAGGCGGTAGTCAACAGGGGCAGTTAGAGGCTGTAGTTAGCAGTGTCATATAGAGGCGGTAGTCAGTAGTAGCAGTTAAAGGAGGCGGTTAGCAGTGGCAGTTAGAGGCGGTAGCACTGTACAGGCGACAGTTAACGTTGACACAGTGTGGTCAGTAAGCCACAGACTAAATTAGCAGTTTAGCGGTGGTCGCTACAGTGGGTGAGGCAGGCCAACAGCAGCCCGTTACCCTCTCCTCCCACCACTCATACATACAGTCATTTGTTGTGTGACTTGGTGTGTCCAGGTATCTCGGGGGATAGGAGGAGGGGCTGGTGGTCTAAGTACGGGGGGATAGACATGACGCAGGGGAGTGGGGAGAGAGAGCGAGTAGACATGACGCAGGTGAGAGGGAGAGGACAGGAATACGAACATCTAGATTCTAAGTGAAGTGAAGACTTGGGACAGTGTGAACGAGGGGCGGTCGACCCACTGTCTGTGGGAAAGCAGAGGTATTGTGTCGGGGGGGGGGGACCCCTCCATCATCCTTCCACAATTACCCTCCCATCATTATTATAAGTCGGTTCGTCCTCCAACAGCCATGACCCCTACTCTTGATTGAGTCATGTTTATGTTACGTTACCACACGTTAGATTACGTCACTATGCGTTATGCGTATGTCCTGCGTCACACGCAGATAGAGCACTTGGTATAAAATGACTTCCGGAAGTTCATAGAGACCACTGGTCTAAGAAACCAATAAAGATAACCCATATATATATATATATATATATATATATATATATATATATATATATATATATATATATATATATATATATATATATTTTTTTTGCTTTGTCGCTGTCTCCCGCGTTTGCGAGGTAGCGCAAAGAAACAGACGAAAGAAATGGCCCAACCCACCCCCATACACATGTATATACATACGTCCACACACGCAAATATACATACCTACACAGCTTTCCATGGTTTACCCCAGACGCTTCATATGCCCTGATTCAATCCACTGACAGCACGTCAACCCCGGTATACCACATCGATCCAATTCACTCTGTTCCTTGCCCTCCTTTCACCCTCCTGCATGTTCAGGCCCCGATCACACAAAATCTTTTTCACTCCATCTTTCCACCTCCAATTTGGTCTCCCACTTCTCCTCGTTCCCTCCACCTCCGACACATATATCCTCTTGGTCAATCTTTCCTCACTCATTCTCTCCATGTGCCCAAACCATTTCAAAACACCCTCTTCTGCTCTTTCAACCACGCTCTTTTTATTTCCACACATCTCTCTTACCCTTACGTTACTTACTCGATCAAACCACCTCACACCACACATTGTCCTCAAACATCTCATTTCCAGCACATCCATCCTCCTGCGCACAACTCTATCCATAGCCCACGCCTCGCAACCATACAACATTGTTGGAACCACTATTCCTTCAAACATACCCATTTTTGCTTTCCGAGATAATGTTCTCGACTTCCACACATTCTTCAAGGCTCCCAGAATTTTCGCCCCCTCCCCCACCCTATGATCCACTTCCGCTTCCATGGTTCCATCCGCTGCCAGAACCACTCCAAGATATCTAAAACACTTTACTTCCTCCAGTTTTTCTCCATTCAAACTTACCTCCCAATTGACTTGACCCTCAACCCTACTGTACCTAATTACCTTGCTCTTATTCACATTTACTCTTATTAACTTTCTTCTTTCACACACTTTACCAAACTCAGTCACCAGCTTCTGCAGTTTCTCACATGAATCAGCCACCAGCACTGTATCATCAGCGAACAACAACTGACTCACTTCCCAAGCTCTCTCATCCCCAACAGACTTCATACTTGCCCCTCTTTCCAAAACTCTTGCATTCACCTCCCTAACAACCCCATCCATAAACAAATTAAACAACCATGGAGACATCACACACCCCTGCCGCAAACCTACATTCACTGAGAACCAATCACTTTCCTCTCTTCCTACACGTACACATGCCTTACATCCTCGATAAAAACTTTTCACTGCTTCTAACAACTTGCCTCCCACACCATATATTCTTAATACCTTCCACAGAGCATCTCTATCAACTCTATCATATGCCTTCTCCAGATCCATAAATGCTACATACAAATCCATTTGCTTTTCTAAGTATTTCTCACATACATTCTTCAAAGCAAACACCTGATCCACACATCCTCTACCACTTCTGAAACCACACTGCTCTTCCCCAATCTGATGCTCTGTACATGCCTTCACCCTCTTAATCAATACCCTCCCATATAATTTACCAGGAATACTCAACAAACTTATACCTCTGTAATTTGAGCACTCACTCTTATCCCCTTTGCCTTTGTACAATGGCACTATGCACGCATTCCGCCAATCCTCAGGCACCTCACCATGAGTCATACATACATTAAATAACCTTACCAACCAGTCAATAAAACAGTCACCCCCTTTTTTAATAAATTCCACTGCAATACCATCCAAACCTGCTGCCTTGCCGGCTTTCATCTTCCGCAAAGCTTCTACTACCTCTTCTCTGTTTACCAAATCATTTTCCCTAACCCTCTCACTTTGCACACCACCTCGACCAAAACACCCTATATCTGCCACTCTATCATCAAACACATTCAACAAACCTTCAAAATACTCACTCCATCTCCTTCTCACATCACCACTACTTGTTATCACCTCCCCATTTGCGCCCTTCACTGAAGTTCCCATTTGCTCCCTTGTCTTACGCACTTTATTTACCTCCTTCCAGAACATCTTTTTATTCTCCCTAAAATTTAATGATACTCTCTCACCCCAACTCTCATTTGCCCTCTTTTTCACCTCTTGCACCTTTCTCTTGACCTCCTGTCTCTTTCTTTTATACATCTCCCACTCAATTGCATTTTTTCCCTGCAAAAATCGTCCAAATGCCTCTCTCTTCTCTTTCACTAATAATCTTACTTCTTCATCCCACCACTCACTACCCTTTCTAATCAACCCACCTCCCACTCTTCTCATGCCACAAGCATCTTTTGCGCAATCCATCACTGATTCCCTAAATACATCCCATTCCTCCCCCACTCCCCTTACTTCCATTGTTCTCACCTTTTTCCATTCTGTACTCAGTCTCTCCTGGTACTTCCTCACACAAGTCTCCTTCCCAAGCTCACTTACTCTCACAACCCTCTTCATCCCAACATTCACTTTTCTTTTCTGAAAACCCATACAAATCTTCACCTATATATATGTATATATATATATATATATATATATATATATATATATATATATATATATATATATATATATATATGTCGGAGGTGGAGGGAACGAGGAGAAGAGGGAGACCAAATTGGAGGTGGAAAGATGGAGTGAAAAAGATTTTGTGTGATCGGGGCCTGAACATGCAGGAGGGTGAAAGGAGGGCAAGGAATAGAGTGAATTGGAGCGGTGTGGTATACCGGGGTTGGCGTGCTGTCAGTGGATTGAATCAGGGCATGTGAAGCGTCTGGGGTAAACCATGGAAAGCTGTGTAGGTATGTATATTTGCGTGTGTGGACGTATTTATATACATGTGTATGGGGGTGGGTTGGGCCATTTCTTTCGTCAGTTTCCTTGCGCTACCTCGCAAACGCGGGAGACAGCGACAAAGCAAAAAGCAAAAAAAAAAAAAAAAAATATATATATATATATATATATATATATATATATATATATATATATATATATATATATATATATATATTCTTTCTTTCTTTCTTTCATACTATTCGCCATTTCCCGCGTCAGCGAGGTAGCGTTAAGAACAGAGGACTGGGCCTCTGAGGAAACATCCTCATCCAGCCCCCTTCTCTGTTCCTTCCTTTGGAAAAAAAAAAAAAGAGAGGTGAGGATTTCCAGCCCCCCGCTCCCTTCCCTTTTAGTCGCCTTCTACGACACGCAGGGAATACGTGTGAGAAACTGCAGAAGCTGGTGAGTGAGTTTGGTAAAGTGTGTGAAAGAAGAAAGTTAAGAGTAAATGTGAATAAGAGCAAGGTTATTAGGTACAGTAGGATTGAGGGTCAAGTCAATTGGGAGGTGAGTTTGAATGGAGAAAAACTGGAGGAAGTGAAGTGTTTTAGATATCTGGGAGTGGATCTGGCAGCGGATGGAACCATGGAAGCGGAAGTGGATCATAGGGTGGGGGAGGGGGCGAAAATTCTGGGAGCCTTGAAGAATGTGTGGAAGTCGAGAACATTATCTCGTAAAGCAAAAATGGGTATGTTTGAAGGAATAGTGGTTCCAACAATGTTGTATGGTTGCGAGGCGTGGGCTATGGATAGAGTTGTGCGCAGGAGGATGGATGTGCTGGAAATGAGATGTTTGAGGACAATGTGTGGTGTGAGGTGGTTTGATCGAGTAAGTAACGTAAGGGTAAGAGAGATGTGTGGAAATAAAAAGAGCGTGGTTGAGAGAGCAGAAGAGGGTGTTTTGAAATGGTTTGGGCACATGGAGAGAATGAGTGAGGAAAGATTGACCAAGAGGATATATGTGTCGGAGGTGGAGGGAACGTGGAGAAGAGGGAGACCAAATTGGAGGTGGAAAGATGGAGTGAAAAAGATTTTGTGTGATCGGGGCCTGAACATGCAGGAGGGTGAAAGGAGGGCAAGGAATAGAGTGAATTGGAGCGATGTGGTATACCGGGGTTGACGTGCTGTCAGTGGATTGAATCAGGGCCTGTGAAGCGTCTGGGGTAAACCATGGAAAGCTGTGTAGGTATGTATATTTGCGTGTGTGGACGTATGTATATACATGTGTATGGGGGTGGGTTGGGCCATTTCTTTCGTCTGTTTCCTTGCGCTACCTCGCAAACGCGGGAGACAGCGACAAAGCAAAAAAAAAAAAATATATATATATATATATATATATATATATATATATATATATATATATATAGACTACAGATGAGCTTTTAGAATAGTTGACAATGTCCCGTTCCTTAAGAAACTATTGATATCAGCTTTACCGAGCGATCCTGTTGTCTGTTAGTGAATATTAAGTGTTCTGTTACCTGTTAAGGTAGTACCACGGGCAGTATATGCGTGGGTGCCCCTGGTACCTGTAACTCTGCAGTGTTGACACACACGCAGGATCTGTGTACCAGTTAAAGGGCCGTGCGAATGTTTACATAGGAACCCTTTACCTGTAAAAATAAGATGTGATGTTAAAAGGATGATGGTATAATTACGTGAACAGTTGTTCGTGGACCCGTTACCGGCAATGTTCATGGATGAGTTTGTTGCTTATGAGACTAGCCGGTGTATGCATATATGCTGAGTGACCCATTACGTGCTAGATTTACGGAGAGACTTGTTGCCTGCGAAACTAGCGGGTAATCATATGCTGAGGGGACCGTTACGTGTGAGCTTTCCGGAGGAGTTTGTTGCCTGTGAAACTTGCGGGTAAACACTTGCTGAGGAACCCGTTAGATGTGAACCAAGAGTCCGGATCCATGTGCTGAGCTGTAGAGGGTCAGCCGCTACCAGTTAAACATTTCCTCGTCACCACCAATGCCTTATATATCTCTACCACCATGGCCATGACGTGCCCTCTGTCCCGCGGTATCCATAGAAGTCGACATGATATTGGGCAAATGCATGCATGACCCAGTCGTCTGAGATGACACGTAAGCCATTACAAAGATCTTTGTAGACCCATCTCAAGATGGAAAGGGAATAGGAAGGAAGACAAGAATGAAAAAAATTCCACCTGTTTGCTGCACGAGGTAAGGAGGTAGCATCACGATAGTCAATGCTCTTATGGCTGGTAATAACACAAGAACTACGGGAAGCAGTAGTCAGCCGTGTGCCACGAGGTACGGATCTTTGTGGCAGAAACACCTTCAGACACCACACAAGAGCGATTGCCAAAAAGATAGTTGTAGAACAGAGAGGAAAAGCATAATTAAGACTGATGTGGGCTATCCAGGATAGAACAAGAGGCCATGGTTATGCCCAACACGTTGATGTCACTGGAGGGTAAATTACCTTGTTTTGAAATAGTCCATGAGAAAACGAGTGAGATGCGTAGCAGATGTCGGTGGAAATTGCATTATTACAACCCTCAACTTACCGGATCAGTGCTTTCCCAATACCCACACGCTGTAGGGTAGGGGACAGCGTTGATATATGCCAATATATATGCTATATGTATGTTATATATGTTAATGTATAATAGAAGAATGAGTATAGGAGTGAGGAGGTGAGGGGGAAATTTGGGAAGGAATTAAGCAGAGTATGAGAGGGATTTAAGGTTAGAGGTTGAAGATCATTAATTGAAAGATGAAACTAGGTAGGTGATGGGAAGGAACCCTGAAGGATTATTATTATTATTAATATTATTATTATTATTATCATTATTATAATTATTATTATTACACAGCTCCAGGACCTCTCTCTCTCTCTCTCTCTCTCTCTCTCTCTCTCTCTCTCTCTCTCTCTCTCTCTCTCTCTCTCTCTCTATCTATCTATCTATCTATCTATCTATCTGTCTATCTATCTATCTATATCTGTCTGTCTATCTATCTATATCTTACTCATAACTTCTGTAGCAACCATTTCAGAGAGCTCTAAATCTTTCAGTCGGGGAACTCCATTACCTGCATCACTATAGAGTTACATGGATACTTACTTCACTTGTCTCCTGCAGGTGTTGGAGCAGGAGAAGCATGGGCTGAGGCGGAAGCTGACGGCTACAGAGAGCGAGTATGAGATTAAGATTCAAGAACTCACCATCGACATCCAGAATGCCAAGTAAGTCCTTGTGTCAGATGAGACCAGTTTAGAGGGTGCCAGGGTGATACTGGCACTGTTGGTGGGTGTCAGGGTGATGGTGGTACTGTAGGTGGGTGTTAAAGTGATACTGGCACTGTAGGTGAGTGTCAGGGTGATACTGGGGACAGATACAAACTGCAGGTGGGTGCCAGGGCCCAGATACCAATTGTAGGTGGGTGCCAGGGTGGTGCTAACTCTGTGGGTAGGTGACAAGGGCCAGAAGCACTGGATGGGTGACACGCACTGTGGGCGGAAGCTACGGGTTAGAAAGACTCATTGTGGGTGGATGGGATCCATACAGTCACTGGTGGAAGGTGCCAGGGGTTATGCAGTCACTGCTGGAGGGTGCCAGAGGTCATACAGTCACTGCTGGGGGTGCCAGGGGTCACACAGTCACTGATAGAGGGTGGCAGTGGGTGTCCAGTCATTTTTGGTTATTAGATTTAAGCTTTTTCCTGACAGGAACTTGTGAATCATTTCCCCAGGAGGTAAAACCTTCTTGTACAGTGAAGATCTGAGATTATTTATTGATGTTACATGAATTGCTTTTACTGATGCACTTTGTTTTGCTGAAGCTTTCCCAAATTGCTGGCAGTATTAGCTTTCGTGCAAACTGGAAATGCTTGAAGTGTGTACATGTTGGCACTGCAAGGCTGAAAGTATGTACATGTTGGCAGTGCACGGCTGGAAGTGTTTACATGTTGGCATTGCACTGCTAGAAGTATTTACATGTTGGAAATGGACGGTTGGAAGTGTTTACATGTTGGCAGTGCACGGCTGGAAGTGTTTACGTGTTGGCAGTGACGGCTGGAAGTGTTTACATGTTGGCACTGCACGGCTTTTTATTGCTTTTTCTGTACCTTTTTCATTTCACTGACGCTTCTGCAGAGAAGAATTGGAAGCACAGTAGGTACACTTGATCATATAGTCTCTCGTAGATTGTGAGACTTTAGGGTTGTAGTAGGGTTATAGCCATGTGTTGTACAACTGCAGTGTTGTGGTCTCATGTAGAACATCTGTAGGGTTATAGCCATGTGTTGTACAACTGTAGGGTTGTAGTCTCGTGTTGTACAACTGTGGGTTTGTAGTTTTATTTCACCACCTGTAGGGTTGTAGTCATGCTGTACACCTGTGGTGTTGTCTTATGTTGTGCTCTTGTAGTGTTGTAGCCTTGTGTTGTTTTGTTGTACGTCTTTGGTGTCGTAGTATTGTGTTTTATACCTATAGGGTTGTAGCCTTGTATTGTACACCTGTTGTGTAGTAGTTTTGTGTTGTACACCTGAAGGATTGTACCCTTGTTTTGTACACATTTGGTTTTGTAGTCTTATGGTATACACCTGTAGGGTTGTAGCTGTGTGTTGTACACTTGTGGTGTTGTCTTATGTTGTGCACGTGTAATGTATTCTTATGATGTACTCTCATAGGGTTGTAGCCATGTGTTAACACCTCTGGCATTGTAGTCTTACATATGTTAGATAATGTGTCACTGCTGTTCCATCCCTGTGGCACTGCTGTAAGATTCTTTTGGCACTGCTTTACCATCCTTGTGGCACTGCTGTATCATCCCTGTGGCACTGCTGTACCATCCCTGTGGTACTGCTGTACCATTCTTGTGGCACTGCTCTACCATTCTTGTGGCACTGTTCTACCATCCCTGTGGCACTGCTCTACCATTCTTGTGGCACTGCTGTACCATCCCTGTGGCACTGCTGCACCGTTCTTGTGGCACTGCTCTACCATTCTTGTGGCACTGCTCTACCATCCCTGTGGCACTGCTCTACCATCCCTGTGGCACTGCTGTACCATTCTTGTGGCACTGCTGTACCATCCCTGTGGCACTGCTGTACCATCCTTGTATGTCATTAATCACTTAACTTGTAAGTGTAGTAAGTAGGTAATGTGGGAGGTAAGTATATCTGTCGGTATGACGGGTCAGAAATTTCACATTGTGGCAGAAGGCAAGACAGATGTACTGTAGTCAGATATTTTAAGACAACTTCTTAACATTTTATTGATAATTAGAAAGTATCAGATAACACCATGTGGGAATGGATGAAAATACAGTGAATGTAGTAATACAGCATTCACCATGGGCTGTTGTATGTACGATACAGTTGTAACGAAAGTAGGTGAGGAGACATTGTTGTCATGGATGTACTCTAACATGGGCTCTCTGTTGCCCTTCTTCTTCTTCCTGTCCTTCCTCCTCCTGCCAGAGGTGACCTGCAGGAGCAGAGGGAGGCCCTACGCCAGACGGAGAGAGAGAAGAGCCAGCTCATCGACCAGCTCACCGAACAGAACCAGCGGCTCACTACCCAGCTCAAGGAGGTCAGTGAGTTACTCCCTCAGTGGTTGGCTCAGTAGAAGTTATTTTGACGGCTACTACTCAGTTAGGACCCATAGGGAATGCTTGAGCACTTTGTCAGGAGTTATTCTTTGCCTCCTGCTGAAGTCATTGGCCAAGTTCTCAAGTGCTTAAGGATAATTAAGTCTTCGTAAAAGTGCAGTTCAGAGTTTGCATCTGGGTTAAGGTCATGTCCTCGATGCATGACCTGGTCACAGATCTCACAGGTCAGATCTCACACAAATTTTCTGTGAATGCGAGAGTAAAATGTGAGAGAAATTGATATTAACCAATAAAGTTATCCATAAATTTGATTCATCTCTTTAATTCTTAAGCTGATATTTTATACATATGATTCTACATGTAAATGTTTAGGAAGTTTGTGGCCATACGACAATGAGTAAGTGTATTTTCTCCCTTCCTAACCCCCACCATAGTCGTCAAAACATGAGCACCAGCTGGAACAACAGTTGCAGCTCCTGAGGGACCAGTTCAACCTGAGGAAGAGCAATATGACAGAGCAGGTTTCCACACTGGAGGTGCTCCGCGAGGAGGTACGTCTTCGTCCACTCATCCCATAGCTTCTGAACCACACGTAGCCATACCTGGGGACACACTCGTCACCCGCAGCCAGCAGTTGACATGTTAACGTGTCACTTCTTGCTAGATTTATAGCCAGTATCCCTCACCTGAGGCTATATATAACCATAATCTCCCACCTCTGGCTATACATATCCGGTAGCTGGCATTAGCAGGAGGACCTTGGCCAATACAGTGTTCAGAATTATTCATAATTTAGAATTAAAACACTTTATTAGGGAACATGGTCCTATATATATATATATATATATATATATATATATATATATATATATATATATATATATATATATATTTCTATTTATTTTATTTATTTTGCTTTGTCGCTCTCTCCCGCGTTTGCGAGGTAGCGCAAGGAAACAGACGAAAGAAATGGCCCAACCCACCCCCATACACATGTATATACATACACGTCCACACACGCAAATATACATACCTATACATCTCAATGTACACATATATATACACACACAGACACATACATATATACCCATGCACACAATTCACACTGTCTGCCTTTATTCATTTCCATCGCCACCTCGCCACACATGGAATACCATCCCCCTCCCCCCCTCATGTGTGCGAGGTAGCGCTAGGAAAAGACAACAAAGGCCCCATTCGTTCACACTCAGTCTCTAGCTGTCATGCAATAATGCCCGAAACCACAGCTCTCTTTCCACATCCAGGCCCCCACACAACTTTCCATGGTTTACCCCAGACGCTTCACATGCCCTGATTCAATCCACTGACAGCACGTCAATCCCGGTATACCACATCGATCCACTTCACTCTATTCCTTGCCCGCCTTTCACCCTCCTGCATGTTCAGGCCCCGATCACTCAAAATCTTTTTCACTCCATCTTTCCACCTCCAATTTGGTCTCCCACTTCTCCTGGTTCCCTCCACCTCCGACACATATATCCTCTTGGTCAATTTTTCCTCACTTATTCTCTCCATGTGCCCAAACCATTTCAAAACACCCTCTTCTGCTCTCTCAACCATGCTCTTTTTATTTCCACACATCTCTCTTACCCTTACATTACTTACTCGATCAAACCACCCCACACCACACATTGTCCTCAAACATCTCATTTCCAGCACATCCACCCTCCTGCGCACAACTCTGTCCATAGCCCACGCCTTGCAACCATGCAACATTGTTGGAGCCACTATTCCTTCAAACATAGCCATTTTTGCTTTCGGAGATAATGTTCTCGACTTCCACACATTCTTCAAGGCTCCCAGGATTTTCGCCCCCTCCCCTACCCTATTATTCACTTCCGCTTCTATGGTTCCATCCGCTGCCATATATATATATATATATATATATATATATATATATATATATATATATATATATATATATATATATATTTTCTTTTTTTTTTTATACTTTGTCGCTGTCTCCCGCGTTTGCGAGGTAGCGCAAGGAAACAGACGAAAGAAATGGCCCCCCCCCCCCCCCATACACATGTACATACACACGTCCACACACGCAAATATACATACCTACACAGCTTTCCATGGTTTACCCCAGACGCTTCACATGCCTTGATTCAATCCACTGACAGCACGTCAACCCCTGTATACCACATGACTCCAATTCACTCTATTCCTTGCCCTCCTTTCACCCTCTTGCATGTTCAGGCCCCGATCACACAAAATCTTTTTCACTCCATCTTTCCACCTCCAATTTGGTCTCCCTCTTCTCCTCGTTCCCTCCACCTCCGACACATATATCCTCTTGGTCAATCTCTCCTCACTCATTCTCTCCATGTGCCCAAACCATTTCAAAACACCCTCTTCTGCTCTCTCAACCACGCTCTTTTTATTTCCACACATCTCTCTTACCCTTACGTTACTTACTCGATCAAACCACCTCACACCACACATTGTCCTCAAACATCTCATTTCCAGCACATCCATCCTCCTGCGCACATCTCTATCCATAGCCCACGCCTCGCAACCATACAACATTGTTGGAACCACTATTCCCTCAAACATACCCATTTTCGCTTTCCGAGATAATGTTCTCGACTTCCACACATTTTTCAAGGCTCCCAAAATTTTCGCCCCCTCCCCCACCCTATGATCCACTTCCGCTTCCATGGTTCCATCCGCTGACAGATCCACTCCCAGATATCTAAAACACTTCACTTCCTCCAGTTTTTCTCCATTCAAACTCACCTCCCAATTGACTTGACCCTCACCCCTACTGTACCTAATAACCTTGCTCTTATTCACATTTACTCTCAACTTTCTTCTTCCACACACTTTACCAAACTCAGTCACCAGCTTCTGCAGTTTCTCACATGAATCAGCCACCAGCGCTGTATCATCAGCGAACAACAACTGACTCACTTCCCAAGCTCTCTCATCCCCAACAGACTTCATACTTGCCCCTCTTTCCAGGACTCTTGCATTTACCTCCCTTACAACCCCATCCATAAACAAATTAAACAAATTAAACAAATCCTCCCCTCCTTGTATTAACTTTCTAAAATGGGAAACAGAAGATATATATATATATATATATATATATATATATTTTTTTTTTTTTTGTCGCTGTCTCCCGCGTTTGCGAGGTAGCGCAAGGAAACAGACGAAAGAAATGGCCCAACCCACCCCCATACACATGTATATACATACGTCCACACACGCAAATATACATACCTACACAGCTTTCCATGGTTTACCCCAGACGCTTCACATGCCCTGATTCATTCCACTGACAGCACGTCAACCCCGGTATACCACATCAATCCAATTCACTCTATTCCTTGCCCTCCTTTCACCCTCCTGCATGTTCAGGCCCCGATCACACAAAATCTTTTTCACTCCATCTTTCCACCTCCAATTTGGTCTCCCACTTCTCCTGGTTCCCTCCACCTCCGACACATATATCCTCTTGGTCAATCTTTCCTCACTCATTCTCTCCATGTGCCCAAACCATTTCAAAGCACCCTCTTCTGCTCTCTCAACCACGCTCTTTTATTTCCACACATCTCTCTTACCCTTACGTTACTTACTCGATCAAACCACCTCACACCACACATTGTCCTCAAACATCTCATTTCCAGCACAACCATCCTCCTGCGCACAACTCTATCCATAGCCCACTCCTCACAACCATACAACATTGTTGGAACCACTGTTCCTTCAAACATACCCATTTTTGCTTTCCGAGATAATGTTCTCGACTTCCACACATTCTTCAAGGCTCCCAGAATTTTCGCCCCCTCCCCCACCCTATGATCCACTTCCGCTTCCATGGTTCCATCCACTGCCAGATCCACTCCTAGATATCTAAAACACTTTACTTCCTCCAGTTTTTCTCCATTCAAACTTACCTCCCAATTGACTTGACCCTCAACCCTACTGTACCTAATAACCTTGCTCTTATTCACATTTACTCTTAACTTTCTTCTTTCACACACTTTACCAAACTCAGTCACCAGCTTCTGCAGTTTCTCACATGAATCAGCCACCAGCGCTGCATCATCAGCGAACTACAACTGACTCACTTCCCAAGCTCTCTCATCCCAACAGACTTCATACTTGCCCCTCTTTCCAAAACTCTTGCATTTCCCTTCTAACAACCCCATCCATAAACAAATTAAACAACCATGGAGACATCACACACCCCTGCCGCAAACCTACATTCACTGAGAACCAGTCACTTTCCTCTCTTCCTACACGTACACATGCCTTACATCCTCGATAAAAACTTTTCACTGCTTCTAACAACTTGCCTCCCACACCATATATTCTTAATACCTTCCACAGAGCATCTCTATCAACTCTATCATATGCCTTCTCCAGATCCATAAATGCTACATACAAATCCATTTGCTTTTCTAAGTATTTCTCACATACATTCTTCAAAGCAAACACCTGATCCACACATCCTCTACCACTTCTGAAACCACACTGCTCTTCCCCAATCTGATGCTCTGTACATGCCTTCACCCTCTCAATCAATACCCTCCCATATAATTTACCAGGAATACTCAACAAACTTATACCTCTGTAATTTGAGCACTCACTCTTATCCCCTTTGCCTTTGTACAATGGCACTATGCACGCATTCCGCCAATCCTCAGGCACCTCACCATGAGTCATACATACATTAGATAACCTTACCAACCTGTCAGTAATACAGTCACCCCCTTTTTTAATAAATTCCACTGCAATACCATCCAAACCTGCTGCCTTGCCAGCTTTCATCTTCTGCAAAGCTTTCACTACCTCTTCTCTGTTTACCAAATCATTTTCCCTAACCCTCTCACTTTGCACACCACCTCGACCAAAACACCCTATATCTGCCACTCTATCATCAAACACATTCAACAAACCTTCAAAATACTCACTCCATCTCCTTCTCACATCACCACTACTTGTTATCACCTCCCCATTTGCGCCCTTCACTGAAGTTCCCATTTGCTCCCATGTCTTACGCACTTTATTTACCTCCTTCCAGTACATCTTTTTATTCTCCCTAAAATTTAATGATACTCTCTCACCCCAACTCTCATTTGCCCTCTTTTTCACCTCTTGCACCTTTCTCTTGACCTCCTGTCTCTTTCTTTTATACATCTCCCACTCAATTGCATTTTTTCCCTGCAAAAATCGTCCAAATGCCTCTCTCTTCTCTTTCACTAATAATCTTACTTCTTCATCCCACCACTCACTACCCTTTCTAATCAACCCACCTCCCACTCTTCTCATGCCACAAGCATCTTTTGTGCAATCCATCACTGATTCCCTAAATACATCCCATTCCTCCCCCACTCCCCTTACTTCCATTGTTCTCACCATTTTCCATTCTGTACTCAGTCTCTCCTGGTACTTCCTCACACAAGTCTCCTTCCCAAGCTCACTTACTCTCACCACCCTCTTCACCCCAACATTCACTCTTCTTTTCTGAAAACCCATACAAATCTTCACCTTAGCCTCCACAAGATAATGATCAGACATCCCTCCAGTTGCACCTCTCAGCACATTAACATCCAAAAGTCTCTCTTTCGCGCGCCTGTCAATTAACATGTAATCCAATAACGCTCTCTGGCCATCTCTCCTACTTACATACGTATACTTATGTATATCTCGCTTTTTAAACCAGGTATTCCCAATCACCAGTCCTTTTTCAGCACATAAATCTACAAGCTCTTCACCATTTCCATTTACAACACTGAACACCCCATGTATACCAATTATTCCCTCAACTGCCACATTACTCACCTTTGCATTCAAATCAACCATCACTATAACCCGGTCTCGTGCATCAAAACCACTAACACACTCATTCAGCTGCTCCCAAAACGCTTGCCTCTCATGATCTTTCTTCTCATGCCCAGGTGCATATGCACCAATAATCACCCATCTCTCTCCATCAACTTTCAGTTTTACCCATATTAATCGAGAATTTACTTTCTTACAGTCTATCACATACTCCCACAACTCCTGTTTCAGGAGTAGTGCTACTCCTTCCCTTGCTCTTGTCCTCTCACTAACCCCTGACTTTACTCCCAAGACATTCCCAAACCACTCTTCCCCTTTACCCTTGAGCTTCGTTTCACTCAGAGCCAAAACATCCAGGTTCCTTTCCTCAAACATACTACGTGTCTCTCCTTTTTTCACATCTTGGTTACATCCACACACATTTAGACACCCCAGTCTGAGCCTTCGAGGAGGATGAGCACTCCCCGCGTGACTCCTTCTTCTGTTTCCCATTTTAGAAAGATAAAAAAAAATACAAGGAGGGGAGGATTTCTGGCCCCCCGCTCCCGCTTTTCTTTTTTTTTGCTTTGTCACTGTCTCCCACGTTTGCGAGGTAGCGCAAGGAAACAGACGAAAGAAATGGCCCAACCCACCCCCATACACATGTATATACATACACATCCACACACGCAAATATACATACCTATACATCTCAATGTACATGTATATATACACACACAGACACATACATATATACCCATGCACACAATTCACACTGTCTGCCTTTATTCATTCCCATTGCCATATATATATATATATATATATATATATATATATATATATATATATATATATATATATATATATATATTTTTTTTTTATTTTTATTTTTTTAATTTTCCAAAAGAAGGAACAGAGAAGGGGGCCAGGTGAAGATATTCCCTCAAAGGCCCAGTCCTCTGTTCTTAACGCAACCTCGCTAATGCGGGAAAGGGCGAATAGTATGAAAGAAAAAAAGAATATATATATATATACAGTCGGTGGCTTAAAGATAACTTGTTCAAGATACATTTCTGCTTCAGAATTTCTATAAGTCAGCCACTTGTTGATTTGAAAAGACAAAGGAATTATAAAGTAAGAGTAATTTCTCTCACTTTAAATGAGGTCCTTAGTGTTATATCTCCCTTGGGATCCTTAGTGTTAAATCCCCATGGGATCCCTGTTCTTAAATCCTTCCTGAATCTCTTGTATAAAATCCCATGGGATTCCTGATGTCAAATCCTCTTAGAGTGGTAAATTCCCATAGAGATCTCTAGTGGTAAATCCCATGGGGATCCCTGGTGTTTAAATCCTCACAGAGGGATCCCCTGGTGTTAAAGTAGATCTCAGGTTGTTAATTCCCCAGATTTTAACTTGAGTCTTGGTTCCCGCAGATCAACCTGCTGTCGGACAAGAAGCTGGAGCTGGAGCGCCGCATCGACAGCCTCCTGAATGAGAGGGAGGGACTCAGCGTTAACCTGGACGAGTCCTCAGACCGGATCATGATGCTGGAGAAGCAGTATAGGGAACAGGAAGCCTTGGTGAGTCAGTCTGGGAGGCCAGGGGTGGGTCTTGATAGCTCGTGGATGTCAGGTCCCTTGGGGGTCATGGTCAGTCCTGGAAACCAGAGTGGGCCTTGGGAGGCCAAGGTGGGTTTTAGAGGCTGTGATGGATCTTGAGGGTCATGGTGGGGTCTTGAGAGTTGTAGAGAACTCGAGGTTAGGGTACTGGGGGTCATGGTGACTCCTGGAGTCCACAGTGGGTTTTAGGAACCCATGGTGAATCCTGGAGGTCATAGTGGGGTTTGAGAGGGCCATCAGGATTAACAGGGGGGGGGGGGGGGGTTCCAGCAGCCCTCAGGAGGCCAAAGATGAGTTGATGAGGTTATTGTGGATCACATGATCATGGGCAAATCTGGTATGATTAGTTGCCAAGTTGGGTTGTAACAACTTGCCATGGTGGTAGTTTGACATCATCACCAGAGCAGATTGTAAACATCTTTGCCAAAGTATATATATTTGATACAATTCCCAGAGAAGTTTGTTATGATAAATGATGGACTCATGGAGTGAGTGTTTGATATGATCCACTTGATTATTGTGACATTTTGTCACATGACCTGAATGATTACAACTTATGGGGTGTTGAGCACATGCCATTAAATCATGAATGTGATAATAAAACAGACAATCTGCCATGTGAATGAGAAGCGTTGTGCTGAAATATGAGGCACTTATCATAATCGGTTTCAGTAGTCCTACTTACATTAAGAAGGAGCTAGATTATAAATTGCTCGTCAGTAATACAATTGTGTAATACAGCTGTACTGTGTTGAATTATAGAATACAAGGTTACTTGTGAGAAAAAGCTGTAACCACTTGTATTGTAGAATGAATGATAGTAATACAGTTGTATCTACAATATAGTGTAGAGTGACTGCTTCCTTTTCTTTGAGGTGAAGATTTATACATCTATTTTATACAATGAGGTAACTTAAACATAATAACAGTTTGATGTTAACTGAGCCTTATAATCATAGGAGAGCATAAGGACAATATAGATATACTGAGCCATATGTATAATGATGAATTTGATACTGACCCTCATACATGATGGGGAACATGGACAGTAACCCTCTTAGATTATGGGTTACTTGAATACTGACCCTCGGGATGATGATAGATATGATGTGATTATCTCTCACCT
The DNA here is from genome assembly GCF_036320965.1 of Panulirus ornatus. Lineage (NCBI taxonomy): Eukaryota > Metazoa > Arthropoda > Malacostraca > Decapoda > Palinuridae > Panulirus > Panulirus ornatus. The sequence goes on from NC_092296.1 coordinate 5,625,698, forward strand.
GTATGTACAGAACTGTGTCTTATATATCTCTCTCACTCGTGTGTGTGTCTCACTCCCTCCCCCCAGCTGAGGAACAGTCAGAGGGACCTAGATGACCTGCGCCACACTAACCTGTCGCTTACGGACCGCTTAGAGGCCTTCAGCAGGAACTCCTCTTCACCTTCCACAGGTCACCCGTCCCTCATGAATGAGATCGACATGAGCGACCAGGAAGGTGAGTCTCTGAAAGATGTCACTCATTTATGAGGGATGATCTTAGGGTTTCTGGGGAGTCTGAGGAACTTCAGGGATGTTTAAGAATCCCTAAGGGTCCCTGAAGAAATATGAGAGAGTTGCAGTAGTGTTTATAGTCAGAGAAAACCTGTGGCCATCTCATAAGGTCTTCAAATGTTTCAGAAGATTTCAGAATGCCTGAGAAAACGTTTATAGAATTTTGATACATCTCATTAGGTCTTCAGACATTTCAGAAGGTTTCAGGGAGTATCAGTCAACATTTCAGAACTGTGGGAGAGAGTTTCAATCCATATCATAATCTGGTTTACGATCCCTCTGCCTCTCCTGCAGTGTCACGGCCACATTCACACCCCAGCCTGCCAGAGGACCTGCTGGAGCTGGATGAGGAGATAGAGTGCGACGACCCTGTCCTCTTCCCAACCACGGACTCCGACACGCTCAAGACGGTGAGCACAAAGCATGCTCTCCACCACACTGCCGAGTATGGTGTCCTGCTTGACACACACACACACACACACACACACACACACACACACACACACACACACACACACACTACTTCTTTTATCCCCCTTTTAAGAATCCTGATCCTTCCACACATGTTTTGCCATACATTCTAACACTCTCATCACTTATAAAACCACACCTCCAACCACACAACCAGCACCTACTTTAAACCCCATGACTTCATATACCCTCTGCTGTCCATTTATCAGACTTTAGTCCCATTTTCCTATCATTCTATTGAACTTACGTCTTCATGAAGTCTTCCAGGCTGCTGCCAGCTCGTATGTGCTAAGGCTCCTGTCTCACATCCATTGTAGGTGTTGCTTCAATAAAGGATTGCCTCACCCACACACTCTCTCCATATTCACCAGCACACACACATCTCTAGGTGCTTCATCCCTTTTTCATCCTTTATCCAATCTTTTGATTACATCTGTATTTCATTTCCCATTCCCAGCCATCTTATTCTCTCTTCTCTCTGCTGTATTCAGTATTCTCTTTTCAATATGATATGGCCTTATAGTAAGTATGGGTCTATACACGAGACTGGTGTCACAAACCAGCTTCTTCAGAGGCATGGGATCCGATTCTACCACTGCCCACTAGTGTCACGACCTCATTATACCACTAGGAGGTCCTAACCCTTATCTACTTATCACTATTTTCTTTTCTCTCTTTGCCCTCACCTCATCTGGTCTCATCCCTCATTGTTATTTTCTTTATTCAACTCCTCACCTGAGATCACCCATCATTTTTACCCTCCCCTCCTCAGCTTTCCATGTCAGATAACACCTTCTTCACCCATGTGTTTTCATCTTCCCTCCTGCCTTCTCTAACACCCCTGTGTTTTCCTCTCCTTCCAGGTACAACCTCAGAGTTCACAGATTATATATTCACAAGCATATTTACTTAAACATTTAGGTTTGTCTTTGGTTCAGGAGTGTAGTAGATATTGCTTGCACTCTTTTATGTGTTTCTATACATATATATATATATATATATATATATATATATATATATATATATATATATATATATATATATATATATATATATATATATCTTTTCTTTCTTTTAAACTGTTCGCCATTTCCCGCATTAGCGAGGTAGCGTTAAGAACAGAGGACTGGGCCTTTGAGGGAATACCCTCACCTGGCCCCCTCCTCTGTTCCTTCTTTTGGAAAATTAAAAAAAAAAAAAAAACGAGAGGGGAGGATTTCCAGCCCCCCGCTCCCTCCCCTTTTAGTCGCCTTTTACGACACGCAGGGAATACGTGGGAAGTATTCTTTGTCCCCTATCCCCAGGGAAAATATATATATATATATATATATATATATATATATATATATATATATATATATATATATATATATAGTATACATATCTACTTTATGTATTTTGTGGTGTGCTGAAATGCTTCACAGGTCTGAAGTTTCAATCTAAAACTAGTAATTTCATTTTGTTCTGAGTCACGTGATTGGTTCAGTCCATTGCTTCACTTTGGTCGAAAGAGAACAAAGCTACAGTGTTTGTTCAGATCTGCTTTGTGATGCATTTCACTTTATTTTTCTTTTTTCCTTTTTTTTAGTTTCTAATTTCATTCCCTTTTGTTTCTTTTTTAAGGGCACCACTTCTGTAAGTGACACCACACCACCACCACCAGCCTGCTGTAGTAGGTCACCTGTAGCTGGCACTAAAAAAATATAAAGTAGTGGTTCATCATTTTACCATCAAATAAATAAATAAATAAAATATATATATATATATATATATATATATATATATATATATATATATATATATATATATATATGTGCTGGAAATGAGATGTTTGAGGACAATGTGTGGTGTGAGGTGGTTTGATCGAGTGAGTAACGTAAGGGTAAGAGAGATGTGTGGAAATAAAAAGAGCGTGGTTGAGAGAGCAGAAGAGGGTGTTTTGAAGTGGTTTGGGCACATGGAGAGGATGAGTGAGGAAAGATTGACCAAGAGGATATATGTGTCGGAGGTGGAGGGAACAAGGAGAAGAGGGAGACCAAATTGGAGGTGGAAAGATGGAGTGAAAAAGATTTTGTGTGATCGGGGCCTGAACATGCAGGAGGGTGAAAGGAGGGCAAGGAATAGAGTGAATTGGAGCGATGTGGTATACCGGGGTTGACGTGCTGTCAGTGGATTGAATCAGGGCATGTGAGGCGTCTGGGTAAACCATGGAAAGCTGTGTAGGTATGTATATTTGCGTGTGTGGACGTATGTATATACATGTGTATGGGGGGGGGGGTTGGGCCATTTCTTTCCTCTGTTTCCTTGCGCTACCTCGCAAACGCGGGAGACAGCGACAAAGTATAATAAAAAAATAATATAAAAATATATATATATATATATATATATATATATATATATATATATATATATATATATATATATATATATATATATATATATGTGTGTGTGTGTGTAAATATATTAACCCTAGACCCTGGGCTCCTGGCCATCACATCACTAGCTGACTTGGGAAAAGAAATTGACTCAAATAATTTTTTCTTCTCTCTTGTGTTTAACCATTGCATGACAGTTAGATGCATATAACTCCTGAAAGCATACTAAATATACAACCAGATTCTTCTTGTAAGATACTAAATGCTTGATGTTTAAATTTGTAGATGAATAAACCTACAATCTCTTTCATGATAAAGCCATAACTAATTTACTAAATTATTTACAATCCAACATTAGTACAAGCCTCTTGTAACATTCTAACCTTGATGTACTAAACCTTGATGCACTAACTCGTTGCTCTCTTCCTTGTGTTGTAGCGGACTAGAAGTACTGTAGTGTCTTACAAGATGTTAAGGGAACATTGGAATGGGAAGAATAATGTCTGACTTTCATATCTGATAATGAGATGCTTGTATAACTCATTTGTTTCATAACTTATATTGTACAGTGTGTAACAGATGCCTCCTTCACAGTTGTCAGCTTAGAGTGCAACAGGTCCTCCTTCACTGTTGTCAGCTTAGAGTACAACAGGTCCCCCTTCCCCTTCAGTGCTGTCAGCTTAGCGTACAACAGGTGCCCCTGCAGTGTTGTCAGATTAGAGTACAACACATGCCCCCTTCACTGATGTCAGCTTAGAGTACAACAGATGCCCTTGTAGTGTTATCAGCTTAGATACAACAGGTCCTCCTGTAGTGTTGTCGGTTTACACTGTACACAGGCTTTCGTACCCTTTTCTTTATCACCATTAATATGGTAATTTCTCACAGAAGTCTGCCGTGTTCTGTTAACATCTCTGGCCCGTGAATTTGTACAATACTCAGAAATATTAAGAGGTGCATAGTTCTATTTCCTGAAAAACAGTAAATCGCAGTTTGTAATGTTTAATGTTACAACACAAGGGAGATGGTGGGGAAAGGGGGTATAAAAAAAACTTGATTTTCGGGTCTAGTATATTACTAGTATATGCTCTAGTTAGTGTGTTTATTTAGTCATACACTTCAGATAAACAGTTTATTCTTCTTTTCCTGGTTATGATGGTAAGGTGTAATTTCTTCAAAGGACATCCGGAAGTGCAGTATATCTAATACTCTTGTGGCAGCAGATGTGGTTTTAAGTATGTTTTTTATAAATATGTTTCTTTTTTTATTTATATTCTATCATTATGGACCCTGTAGTTCTTTTATCTGCACATATGTGAATGTATACTGACCAAGGCCAACCCATGTTATAACTGGTAAATACTGTAAAATACTGGAGTATTTTGTATATAACATCCCAGACTGTTGATGTCTGTCATTTGGGGTTGTTTTGTTAATCAAAATATCATATTTCCTGCTTAAGTATTATAGATTCACATGGATCTGGTCTTTAAGATCTTCACTGTATTGTTACTTTTATTTGGCAGATGTTTTACACTTTGATTATACTTTGCCACTTTTCAGTCATCTGATGTTTTTAAATTCATAAGTTTTTAAATGTACTATATTTTACACAATGTATACTGTTTTTATGGAAGATTATCTCACAAATTAAGTCATATTAGTCCTACTAACTCACTGGTTACCTTTAATATGACTAGTCATTAATGTGTTTGCAGACATACCCTCAGAGATGAGTGTTCCTCATCTTTCTCATCAGACCCCAAACCAATCAACATATGTTGGCTTTCATTACATTACTATGATTAATGATCCCTTGTTATTGTCAGTCAGACTTTATCCAATGAGAACTTGCTAGCTCTCATTATGTCACTGTGGTTAAATGTCCCTCATTATCGGTCCTAGACCAAACAGCACTTGTGTTTTGCCTTACATTACAACACTGTATCAATGTCCTTCATTATTGATCCAGCCAGGGGCAGGGCAACGTATTAGTTGGTATAGATAAGGTCACAGTAGGGTTGAGGAAGGTTGTCACCAATTTCTTCATACCACTCACAGCTGCGCCATGAGGTGGTGGATGTGATTGGACAGGTCCGCGTCATGATAGACCAGTTGAGACACCGAAGGAGGAATTCCCTCACTTCTCTCTCCACCAACTCCTCTGATGAACTGACGCCCGACAAACTGAAGGTGTGTTGCTGGCTTCCATGTCCTCCTTCTCCACATCACCCACCAACCACCTGACTCCAAACTCAACCTTGGCCTTCCATAGTCTTTCCAAAAGGAGATGTGAAAACCTGTTTTTCCTCCTCTCTCAGTGATAAACGTTTTTGGTTTCCTAGAGAACTTATGTTCCTCAACTTTTCATTTGAGTTTCCCTTCTAGAAGTACCCTTAATCTTCCCCGATAACAAAACAAAATGTTTTTTAGACGTTTACTTCTCAAATTCCATCTTGGATGATGCCAACATTCCCTTCCTGTGACCTGTTTTCATACAGACCCTCAACCACTTCCCTCCAGGGACACAAGCAAGACAAGAGGCTGAGATCACTTCCATCCTTAATGCTTTGAAAAAGTGAGTCTCACTTAGAATTTGCCTCCATGCTTGCTTGTCTCTGTTGCATTTGCTTGTAAACTATAACTTTACCGTCTCCCTTGGATCATATAGAGGATTGAGTTGTCCTTACATGGAGTACTAATGGACGTTGCCTCTAGTTGTTTTGATGTTTCCCTTTATCCAAGTATCTTCATTTCCACAATATTTCCTCTCATGTCTTTCTGTTGTCCCCAGTTCATTCATAGAGCCTTACTGACTTATTGTTTTAACTGATGTATTCTGATGGCTTCACAGAATTAACATTCATAAGTGCTTCCTCCTCTTGTACTGGTATACATCTTTATCAGCTCAGGCATTCCTCAAACAGGGCTTATTGTGTCATTTTCAATCTATCTTTTCTTACCATCTCAATCATCTTTCCTATTGTAGGACCCTGCTAGCAGCAGTGACAAGTGCCTGTACTGCTCCTGTGTTCTTCCTCTTTGACTGCTGAGTCTTATCTCTTGCCTCTCTCATCCTCTCTGTCTCCTCGTTGTGAAAACAGACAGGAGTCATCTAGGACACCGTTACTGTCGTGTAGTGTTTAACATTGTTATGAATCATCAGGTTTTCCATCACCCATTTCTTCTATGTACTCTGTCTCCAGCCACTGTCCCTGATGCTCAACTTCCCTCCTCCCTCCCAAAACACTGTCTGTAGTAGTAGTAGTAGTAGTAGTAGTAATAGTGGTCACCTCCTTTGCCTCCCCTGCTCTTGGTCATCAGTCTCTTCCTCAGTCCTTATCATTCTCTATAATATAGAGCCAGTAAAGGGGCAGCAAAGGTACTCAGGACTTATGCGTTTCTTGTCTTCACCAGCATGGAGTTCTGGGAGCCGTGGTGAGGGAGCTGCGAGGTCTGGTGAGGGACCTTCTTCGACGGGAGGCCAAGGGCGAGTGTGCCTCCTGCGGCCGGAGTGAGGACAGACTACAGCTGGAGCAAGAAGTCCACCGGGCACTTGAGGCTGTGGATAAGCTGAACATCGAACTCACCGATGTCAAGGACAAGCTCAAGGCTAAGGTAATGCTCGAGCGCCAGTGTAATGTGATCAGACTTTCACGAGATTGAAACTAAATGAACGTATATTCTCTTTAGGTAAGGATGAACAGCTGGGTTGACTGCATGCCTTTGTCTTGATATGTGTTGATGCTGTTGACATTTATGTTAGAGCCTTATACTATAAAGAAAATGTCTTATGATGATCAGAGCTTGATTCCTCAATGTTGAAATTTGTTAAGATAAATTCTAACAGAACGTTTGGTCCACAGACGGATGAGGCAGCAGACCTGGGCCACCAGGTGACCCTCGGGGAAGCCCAGCTCAAGGCTGTGGCCGAGGAGAGGGACAACTTGAAGCATGACCTCGAGAACACACACCTGGCCAAGGACGAGCTGGTCAAGAAGGTGAGAGATCATGGGAGGAGGGAGGGTGGGGGAAAGAGAGACTGAGGTAACCAGAGGAGATAGAGAGGAGGAAGAACAGGAGAAGAAACAAAGTGCAGAGAGAAATTGAATAAAAACAGAGACACAAACATATAGACAAAGAGGAGCAAGAGAGAGGAAGGATTTGTAGAGGAAATTGAATAAGACAGTGAAAATGCAGAGTGTTAGAGGTAAGTATACACGCGGAGCTTCAAGTTTCAGAAGTTTGTTTCAAAAGAAGATAGAGACCCCATCCCACAATTATGGTGAGGTGCTTGTATCACAGTGATAGCCCCAGTTTCAACAGGCTTCACACATGTGAAGGCATCAGGTACCATGGTTATATGCTTGCAGTCTTTCCAAAGCTCAACAACCTCCTGAGGAGATCCAATGCTAAGCCCAAGCTTCACCCCTGCAGGCTTGGGACATGAGAGACAACGCTGTTGCCCGTAAGAATGCCTGTGAGATCGAGTTGGCCAGGACCAGGATCGACGTGATGCAGATCAACTCACAGCTGATGGAAGCCATCCAGCAGAAGGTGGAGCTCTCACAGCAGCTGGAGCAATGGCAGGTGGGTGACTACCATCTGGGGCAAGGGGGACTAGATTCTCCAGGTGGATGGCTATACCATCTAGGGCAAGGGGGCTAGATTCTCCATGTGGGTTGCTGCACCTCTGGGGCTAGGGGACTAGATTCTCCAGGTGATTGGCTGCACCATCTGGACAAGGGGGAGGTGACTTCTCCAGATGGGTGGCCATGTCATGTGGTCAAAGGAACTTGTCCCTTTAGTTATTAGGAAAAAATAAAGGTAAACTTTCATTGACAAAGCCAGGGAATTATCATATATATATATATATATATATATATATATTTTTTTTTTTCATACTATTCGCCATTTCCCCCGATAGCGAGGTAGCGTTAAGAACAGAGGACTGGGCCTTTGAGGGAATACCCTCACCTGGCCCCCTCCTCTGTTCCTTCTTTTGGAAAATTAAAAAAAAAAAAAACGAGAGGGGAGGATTTCCAGCCCCCCGCTCCCTTCCCTTTTAGTCGCCTTCTACGACACGCAGGGAATACGTGGGAAGTATTCTTTCTCCCCTATCCCCAGGGATATATATATATATATATATATATATATATATATATATATGGATTGGGGAAGAGCAGTGTGGTTTCAGAAGTGGTAGAGGATATGTGGATCAGGTGTTTGCTTTGAAGAATGTATGTGAGAAATACTTAGAAAAGCAAATGGATTTGTATGTAGCATTTATGGATCTGGAGAAGGCATATGATAGAGTTGATAGAGATGCTCTGTGGAAGGTATTAAGAATATATGGTGTGGGAGGCAAGTTGTTAGAACCAGTGAAAAGTTTTTATCGAGGATGTAAGGCATGTGTACGTGTAGGAAGAGAGGAAAGTGATTGGTTCTCAGTGAATGTAGGTTTGCGGCAGGGGTGTGTGATGTCTCCATGGTTGTTTAATTTGTTTATGGATGGGGTTGTTAGGGAGGTGAATGCAAGAGTTTTGGAAAGAGGGGCAAGTATGAAGTCTGTTGTGGATGAGAGAGCTTGGGAAGTGAGTCAGTTGTTGTTCGCTGATGATACAGCGCTGGTGGCTGATTCACGTGAGAAACTGCAGAAGCTGGTGACTGAGTTTGGTAAAGTGTGTGAAAGAAGAAAGTTAAGAGTAAATGTGAATAAGAGCAAGGTTATTAGGTACAGTAGGGTTGAGGGTCAAGTCAATTGGGAGGTAAGTTTGAATGGAGAAAAACTGGAGGAAGTAAAGTGTTTTAGATATCTGGGAGTGGATCTGGCAGCGGATGGAACCATGGAAGCGGAAGTGGATCATAGGGTGGGGGAGGGGGCGAAAATCCTGGGAGCCTTGAAGAATGTGTGGAAGTCGAGAACATTATCTCAGAAAGCAAAAATGGGTATGTTTGAAGGAATAGTGGTTCCAACAATGTTGTATGGTTGCGAGGCGTGGGCTATGGATAGAGTTGTGCGCAGGAGGATGGATGTGCTGGAAATGAGATGTTTGAGGACAATGTGTGGTGTGAGGTGGTTTGATCAAGTAAGTAACATAAGGGTAAGAGAGATGTGTGGAAATAAAAAGAGCGTGGTTGAGAGAGCAGAAGAGGGTGTTTTGAAATGGTTTGGTCACATGGAGAGAATGAGTGAGGAAAGATTGACCAAGAGGATATATGTGTCGGAGGTGGAGGGAACAAGGAGAAATGGGAGACCAAATTGGAGGTGGAAAGATGGAGTGAAAAAGATTTTGTGTGATCGGGGCCTGAACATGCAGGAGGGTGAAAGGAGGGCAAGGAATAGAGTGAATTGGATCAATGTGGTATATCGGAGTTGACCTGCTGTCAGTGGATTGAATCAAGGCATGTGAAGCGTCTGGGGTAAACCATGGAAAGCTGTGTAGGTATGTATATTTGTGTGTGTGGACGTATGTATATACATGTGTATGGGGGGGGTTGGGCCATTTCTTTCGTCTGTTTCCTTGCGCTGTGTCACTCCAGAATGTGAGGAAGGGTTGTAATGCCCCTTGTTTCGGCAGGTGGACATGCAGCAGCTCCTTGATGAGCAGATGAGGCGGAAGCTGAGCAAGCTGGAAATGGGTGGGAGTGCCGCCCGCGCCCAGGCTGCAGCCGCTGCCGCCAATGGCAGTGACTCTGACTCCTCCTGCAGTGGGAAGACCTCACCACGCAAGAACTCTCGTCTCTTCTCCCTCCTCACAAACCTCAAGCGGTAACCTCCTCCAGACAGCCTCGTGTGTGTGTGTGTGTGTGTGTGTGTGTGTGTGTGTGGTCATTTCCCCAGCAACATGTTTTCATCATCATCTTCAGTGGAACCACAGTCATCATCAGAGGCCCCACATGGTCATTGTCTTGAGCGTCTTTTGTCATTTGCTCCAGCACCAACAAACCTTCCTCTCCAATGAGTCAAGCTTTCCTCACCAACACTTCTTTATCCTCAGTATTCCAGTACCATCATTTTTCTCTTTAAGAACCTTAAGATATCACCATCTGGAGGACTAGTCCTCTCATCACCAATTATCTTGAAAGAACCCTGGCCCCATGCAAACACTAGAGGACCCTGCCCCTGCAGGATTAGCAGGGCTTGAAGGAACATCAGGTGTTGCATCACACCACACTGACCCTCCACCAGTCACCGTCACCTCACACACACACACACACACACACACACACACACACACACACACACACATACCAGCATACTGTTTGCAGCACCTTCTGCTGGAGGGAATCCTTAACCAACATCACAAAGTTACCACAGAAAGCGATTGATGGGGGAAAATAGAGTGTGGTTGCTCAAGGATGTGGTCTCAGGCCACTTGGCCCAAAAGTCAAAGGAAATGACTGTGGGTCAACTGAATGTTTCTTGAACAAGAGACAATTGGAAAATGAGCTCGTAAGTTGCAAATTTAATGCTGAGATTTTGAAGTTGTAAATTTAGCACTCATAAAATTAATTGGTTATACTTTCACAAAAAATATTGTCTCTTGTGAATCATGGTAAATATAAAAGGTGAAGAATGTCTTGTGTTCCAGGTGGCCTGTTACACGCTTGATCTTCCTCCATACCTTTTTGCCGCACTGTCATCCTAGTTGCTGTGCCAGTAGATACTGTCTAGGCACCACACTTCCCTCACGAACCCCAGTAATCAGACATGGATTTATAGTTGTCTGGTAGAATCCACAGAGTAAAAGTTAGCATGAGTGTGTGTGTGTGTGTGTGTGTGTGTGTGCGTGTATGGTTGATTACTCTTTGTACGTGTATGAGAGAGAGTAATTACACTCTGGGTGTCCCATACATGTGTGTTTATTTGTGTGTGTGTATGCTGTCATAAGGAGGCCCCATGAAAACCAAAACGTTTCCCCACATTGTGGCAGAGATCATTCTCATTCAGCATACAGTTGGGTCCCCATGTATGTGACCATTCTCAGTTGTCTCCTTATATGTGACCATCCTGTCTGTCACACATGTATTGAAGTAACTCACAGGAATTAAAGTCATGATTTAAATACAGTAATATAAACTTAGTATTGCAATAAATTTCAACCAAACTAGACATGACCTAATCCAGTTGACAACTCGAGTAAATATAAACTTCATCTTATATATATAAGGTTAGGTCCATTCTGTTGAATTTCAGAATTAGATTAATCTGGCACCAATTGTGTCCCAAACTGATTCAAAGTTTGAGATCTTACGCTGTTAACTGTTTCTAATTATTCTTAAAGTAAATGATTTTTTTCAGAAAAAGGCATAAGCATTTATCATACTTTTTAATCCCTGAGATTTGAAGAAACATAAGAAAAGGCTCAAATTTGAACTTGTGCTGAATGGGAAAGGCAACTCCTTCCCACACAGAAAACAAGGAAGTGGAAAAGGACAACCCACACACATATTTCCTTCCTTGAGTTAGGTTCATAAGCTTTAATTCTGATTATGATTAAGTCAGTTCTTATTGTTCCTGGCTTTAATATATTGTATTGTTTTTATCGGAGCACACACTTAATGCTAAGTGAGTCTATTTAATGAACCAAAATCTTCGTCTAGATTTAAAATATTTTATATGGACATGTCTGAGCATTGGTAAACAAAAGAAATGCTGGATGTGCCAATGTACAGATAGATAATGGATTAGGAGACTAACACTGACCTGCTGATAAGAGGTCAGAGTAGTAAAACTTCAGGATAGATTAATAGTTATATATTGATAGTTATACTATACTTAGCTGTGATATCTTGAGCTCTTCTTGGCTTGTACGAGTTAAAAGAATACTATGTCTATTTTTTGAATGACAAGCCCCACCCCCTAGTCTTTACAGAAACTGATGAATTTCAGTATAATGTGAGTACTGAAGGAGATATTTTAATGAGTCTGTCATATGTTTATGAACATTCCTATAATGTGTTGCAATATCTGTAGAGCGTAAGACATTTATGTTACTCTGTATTGTTGTTTCCTCTCTTTAGTTTTCCCCATCATAATAGGAGTTACTTTCTCATACACAGCAAATTTCAAAAAGGTAAATATCGTTTAACAATCCTTGCTGAATATTTAACTGCGTATACTCTATTCCCTCCATGTTAGAGTATATAACGCCAGTCCATAATCCACTTTGAGATAGCATTCAGAAAAAACAGAGGACAAAAATCATAAAATTGTTTTCACTGCGATAAATAAACATCCGACCATTGTGATCCCTTGTTCAAAATGTTGTTATCTTGGCTTCTGGAGTTGATTCTTGGCATATGATTTTCCTCCGGTAGAACTACCATAGTCTATCGACTCAGGAAGAACAGGAAAGTCACCCTCTTTGCAAACAGAACCAAAAATAATGACCACAGGTTAAGATGAAAACGAAGCCTTGCGTATCAACTGTGGGATCTACGTGATGGCGAGGCTTGTGTATTGATCATGAAATGTCTTATTTTAGGTTTATCTATTCATACTTTTCCTTTATTTTTCCCCTCATTTATCTCCTAACCTGTTTCTCTGCACCATCCTTAATGGTAATTATTCCTCTATACTCTCCACCACCATCTTGTACCACTGCCTCAGCTATTTTTCATAGTTTAGCATCCTCTTATCTCTGTTATCAGCCACTGCCTTCCTTGCCCAGAGAATCAGCTTCTACCAGCCAGTGTTGTGATGGCAGCATAGTCTCCACACTAATGGTTAGCACTTGCAGTTACCAGTAATTGTCGGTAAATATATTATTTAAGAACACACTAATCTCACGTTATCATTACCAAAAATCCAGTCAATAAGGTCGTTAAATTTAGAACAACTCTGCTCCACATGCAGCCATCACTTAGAAAATCTCAAGCTAGGTTTGGTTAGGTCTCGTGTGTTAGTATATTACTCAGTTTGTAGTTGTGGTTTCACAGAAGGGCAAAACCACAGAAGGGCAATACCAGCTCAGGGGACCTAACCTTACTGTTTAGTAGAATACATCTACACCAACTATTATATGAATTCAGTGTTATGATTTTTGTCGATATTCATAGATTACTATCACGCCTCCTCAATTTTCGCCTGTTTTTATTCTGTTATGATCACCCCCAAATAAACACCACTGATAACTGTAGGAATCAGCACAGCAGACGTTTTTTTAAATGATCACTTCTCTACCTGTTTAACAGAAATAGCCTATACAAGAGTTTTTAGTTATGGTGTATGTCTGTGGCTTTTACTGCAGAATCCTTCCTTAATTCTTGTAAAACAGTCGTCTCTTTGTATTCATAATGTAATTAATATTTATATGAGCCTTTGGGTAACTTGTCAGTTAGTTCCCTTCTGGTAATTTTTTTTCCTGTGCTTCTACATCTTATTCTTAAGTGAATAAGCTCCAGCTTCAACATTCCATACTTGGATTAAGTTTCATTTATGTTTTGTAGGTTAAGTCACAAGTTTCCTTTTTGGTAAGAAATGTAAAGAATTATAAGGAGCAATTCATGGATAATTGTCTCTGTCACCTGCCTTATAATTACCTGTAGATGTACATAAACACAGTGTATATATATAAAGATGAATATGAAACAGATGGGGTAATATGTAGCAACAAATTAATTGCATACAAGAATAAAACTTGATATGTGAATGTTTGGTCACACTGGCTAATTAATGTATCATTACATTTTATTGGGATCTAGGTAGCTGGAAATTTATTGCAGGAAAATCAGTAATTATACATTTTCCTTAATTAGGCTATGCAATATATTTGATAAAGGTGGAAAACTATGCATGTTATGATTATACAAATCCAGTTTGCATTAATTCATATATGATCATTTATTCAACATCCAAGATTTACTTGCACTGTATATTGATCACAAATACTAGAAATTCTTAATGAGTCTAAGAGAACGTTTAGTGTCTCCTGTACTTCATTTTCCCTGACTAGATATATGCAAAGGAAATTAGAAAACGTGAATATTGTACTTTTTTAAAGATATCTGGTCTTTATTTACTTTTATGCTATGATTTTCCTCATTGCACTACGATGCATCATAACTCTCTACGTGTTATGTAGTCAACAGGCAATAGAATGATAACTTTAAAGGAGTTATGTATGATCAATGAAGAATGCCTTAGGTGTCTGTCCATCACCCATCCGTCCAACATACGTATTTGTATGGGTAATTATCTTAGATAACTGTCTATGATCGGGTAAACCAACACACCAGAGGATTAAAGTCTGTATCCATTAAGGTCCTCCATTAGAGTGTAAATGTTGTAATAGATGTATATATCTGGTTCCGTGGCTGGAAAGCAAGCAGTTAGGTCATGTGTGCATGCAATTGGGTTGGCTGTGCAACGGAACCTGCAGGAAGTCATTGGATGATGGGAGCCACAGTGTTCACTGATCCGTCAGGACACTTGTGGTGAATATTGATGAAGCATCTGTATGCTAGTGCAATAAAACTGTAGTATGCATCCAGAGTCTCATTTTGTCCATGCCTTTTTGAGTCCAGCTCACAGTGCTATAGTGAAAGACCTTGTTAGCAAACCTCGCCTGTGATGGAGACGAACACAAGGTTACTGAAATGATAAGGGAAGAGATATTGATGATAGATACCTTAGGAGAAATACAAAACTGAGGGTGGCATAGAATACATTGGATTGGTATTGTTTACAGTAGGCGACCTATCAACGGCCTGGAACGGTCAAGGTAGAAGGAGTTGGGCATGAAATCTAGAAACAAATATGTAAATATGTTAGAAAATATATATGTTTACATCAGTGAGTCAAGAGGTAAGTGCAAAATACGGTAAAATCTACGGTTCACAAAAGACCTGGGTCTTACCGTGCACAAAACGAGGACCAACCTAAAAATCTAGAGTATTTGATTTGTAGATAAAATGAGTATATAACATCTGCACAATTAGCTAAAGTATAAGAATATATATCTGTGTATTACAATAATTATTTTGAGGACTATATTGAGAGCATAAGAGTTATCACTTCGTTCAATACATTATTGGAACAAAAGGTAAATAAACAGAAGA
Organism: Panulirus ornatus; assembly: GCF_036320965.1. NCBI lineage: Eukaryota > Metazoa > Arthropoda > Malacostraca > Decapoda > Palinuridae > Panulirus > Panulirus ornatus. The sequence continues at coordinate 5,640,880 of NC_092296.1, forward strand.
CGTTTGCACGTGTTCCAGCAAAGGTTCATGCAAGAACTTCAGAGTGAATGAACACATGAACATTACTGTACAACACTGGACCAGGGAAGCCCATCATGCCATCCAGCCCAGTCAGTGTACAAGATGGAGAACATGATATCACCGTAAGTCTGGGAATCTCCCTTTGGTTGATGCCTTGTAACATCATAACAAGAAAATTGTGATTTAAACCTGGTTTAAAGTTCTCATTGCGAGCAGGTTAGGTGGCGTAGAGAATCTGGAATATACTGTATTTTCATACAGAAATTAGACGAAAGTCCAGCAGTTGTTATTACAGGGAAACGGATATGTAGAATTGTAGGGAGAGTACTGGTTTAAAAGTCAGACCAACCTATCTTCCTTAACCTCCCCACCCCACCACTGAGGCAACATCCATCCTCGCTCTGACCCCCTGAGCCAGCCTTAAGCCTCAGTCAACCTAAAGATGGATGATAATGACTGGAAAATAGTGAAGGATGGGGTAGACTGCAGCTAGTTGTCTCTCAGTACAAGTAATCTCCTCCAGCCATGAACAGGATATGAATTGCACCAGCACGCCCTCGTTCCTCCTATACTGTTCACTTAAGAATTACCTGGGACCTTTTGGATGTGTTTTTATAATGGTTATCAGTTTCTGTCAAGCCTTTCACGGTTTTAAAGGTTCACAATTAGTTTACTTTTACTGAATTGGTTTTAAGCGGATTGCTATGCGATATGATGGGAATGTCTCTCAGTGGATTCTTTATGTTGGCTTGAATATTAAATGCTTTGTATGTACTGCTCTGAAGATAGGCTGAATAGGAAAACGAAAAGTGTGTGTAAGTTACTGTCCATGTTGTTTCTTTCCACTTCTAGAAATGTGTCCTGTAAGATATGTCGTGAATCTGCTGATCTTGTAAAGTCCTTTGTCTTCAGCTGTAACCTGACCCAGTTGAAGTAAAGTCGGGGACTTTTTTCTGAAAAAAGCTTCAGGGAAAACACTGAAGACGTAAGTAGGCAGGATGATAATATATATATTTATTTATTTATTATTTTGCTTTGTCGCTGTCTCCCGCGTTAGCGAGGTAGCGCAAGAAAACAGACGAAAGAATGGCCCAACCCACCCACATACACATGTATATACATACACGTCCACACACGCAAATATACATACCTATACATCTCAATGTATACATATATATATACACAGACATATACATATATAAACATGTACATATTTCATACTGTCTGCCTTTATTTATTCCCATCGCCACCCCGCCACACATGGAATAACAACCCCCTCCCCCTCATGTGCGCGAGGTAGCGCTAGGAAACGACAACAAAGGCCCCATTCGTTCACACTCAGACTCTAGCTGTCATGTAATAATGCACCGAAACCACAGCTCCCTTTCCACATCCAGGCCCCACACAACTTTCCATGGTTTACCCCAGACGCTTCACATGCCCTGGTTCAATCCATTGACAGCACGTCGACCCCGGTATACCACATCGTTCCAGTTCACTCTATTCCTTGCACGCCTTTCACCCTCCTGCATGTTCAGACCCCGATCACTCAAAATCTTTTTCACTCCATCTTTCCACCTGCAGTTTGGTCTCCCACTTCTCGTTCCCTCCACCTCTGACACATATATATCCTCTTGGTCAATCTTTCCTCACTCATTCTCTCCATGTGACCAAACCATATCAAAACACCCTCTTCTGCTCTCTCAACCACACTCTTTTTATTACCACACATCTCTCTTACCCTTACGTTACTTACTCGATCAAACCACCTCACACCACATGTTGTCCTCAAACATCTCATTTCCAGCACATCCATTCTCCTGCGCACAATATCCATAGCCCACGCCTCGCAACCATACAACATTGTTGGAACCACTATTCCTTCAAACATACCCATTTTTGCTTTCTGAGATAATGTTCTCGACTTCCACACATTCTTCAAGGCTCCCAGAATTTTCGCCTCCTCCCCCACCCTATGATTCACTTGCGCTTCCATGGTTCCATCCGCTGCCAAATCCACTCCCAGATATCTAAAACACTTCACTTCCTCCAGTTTTTCTCCATTCAAACTTACCTCTCAATTGAATTGACCCTCAACCCTACTGTACCTAATAACCTTACTCTTATTAACATTTACTCTCAACTTTCTTCTTTCACACACTTTACCAAACTCAGTCACCAGCTTCTGCAGTTTCTCACATGAATCAGCCACCAGCGCTGTATCATCAGCAAACAACAACTAACTCACTTCCCAAGCTCTCTCATCCACAACAGACTGCATACTTGCCCCTTTTTCCAAAACTCATGCATTCACCTCCCTAACAACCCCATCCATAAACAAATTAAACAACCATGGAGACATCACACACCCCTGCCGCAAACCTACATTCACTGTGAACCAATCACTCTCCTCTCTTCCCACACGTATATATATATATATATATATATATATATATATATATATATATATATATATATATATATATATTATATATGACGCAGGGAGAAAAGGCTTGTTTAAAAAGTCATGGTTTTGGGGTCTTATTTATGGATTTGTGTGAGGACAAGGTAATGAGGTCGAGTCTCACTGTTAACCTTTCAAGTGAGCGTCAAGTGTCGCGTAAGCACCTCATTCGTAAGGCCCTGGGTCTCGTATTCACGTTCATGCTGAAAAACATTCAAAAGTAAAAGTGAGGAGTGGGCAGCAGGTGTTTCTGGGAGGCACAAAGAACATGAGCGACTGACTGCCTCTTATGTCGCCAACCAATACAAAAGCTACTCCCGTTGATGCAAGTTCCTGTTGTGGATGGGGTCCCGTTAAGTTCCTGTTGTGGATGGGATCCCGTTTCTCTTGAGAGTACATTTACGAATTTTGAATTTTGTTTGAATTTATCTACGCATGAACTCCGTAACGGAATAGAAGACCGAAACACCCCCATTATGTAGAATTATGGCTTCTCTTGATGTGATATATATGCCATTGTGATCCTGGAGTATGAGGTGCCGGAGCATTGAATGGGGCGGACGGAGGGAGGCCAGTGGGATATGCTATGTGCAAGGGTTTGGAGGTGGCATTTCATAATATAGAAGACTGGTTTAATCTATTAAAATGCATACTTATTTAAAAGATTGTTCAGGAAAACCATCGAATTGCGTATTCAATTAATATCATCTAGATGTAGTTTGTGTATATGCGCTGTTTATTGTCCTGCTACGTATTGGTCTCCAAGCCTAACTAGTTAACAGTTATGTATTTCATCATTACAAAGTCTTGTGGTAAGAAACGGTGTGATTATAATCTTAAGTTTGTTGAGTGTCCGAGGACTGCGTCCATATTGACTGTGAACCTGTTAATGGACTCAGAGGTGGAGTTACGATATTTATAGGTGTGTAAATGTGGCATCTTTCTTGTCAGTACTTTTAACTTTAGTGCTTAGCATTTGTTTAATTTTTGTGCGGAGGGCTTTCATGATGAAAGTATAAACAATTCAGTAGAATTAAAAGATAGAATGAGGTTTTAAACCATTAGGTAATAATTCAGGATATGAGAAAAAAAAGGGGAGAGATAGACACACCTAACCAACCCATCATCCCAATGTAACACACACACACACACACACACACACACAACACACACACACACAAGGCTACCGCCGTCGTAGGTGGTTTTCTGGCTACGTGCATTCCATCCATACTCTTCAGTGATGTGTCCCTGGCTGTCACTCATTGCATCAAACTTATTTTTTCTCTAAGCATCACCGGCATGACGTAGATGATGCGGCCTTCAAGATGTGACTGCCAAGGAATGCCGCAAGTGCGGTATTGCTCCAGTACTTAAAACAGTTGATACTAACTTGATGGGGTAGCGAGGTCGAGCTGGGGGTATCGTAACTCCTGCCCATGTATAAAAATGGCTGAGGTTATGTATGTATGTTTAGATGGGTAGATGGCCTTCGTTTTAGATTGTGTGTGTGTGTGTGTGTGTGTGTGTGTGTGTGTGTGTTCATATTATCCTTTCCGGTCTCACCATTATCCTGGGACATGGTCGCATTATCCTGGTCTATCCCCTCACCACTCATCCTTGGATAGGCATTTTATCGTATCAGGTCAAGATATACACAACATTAGCCATAAGAAAATTGTCTATGTCCACAGACCTGGTCACATCAGACTGGCGTATGTTGGCGTATTGTCTGAAAGAACAGCCTGGCACTGGCCTCTCTCTTGTGGTGCGTGGATATGGTACTACCATGGTGACTTCAGAGGGCTGTTGCCAGTAGCTGCAGCCAGGCCTCAGGACCTGGTGTCTGGTGGATGCCGTGGGTGAGGAGTGCTTTGGGAGGGTCACAGAGGGGTATTGAGAGACGGTAGCAACAGGGTAAAAGCTAGAGTTATGCAGGTGCCAGAAGAAGGCACCAAGTCTTCCCGACCATTAATACTTGTCACATCAGTTAGTTCTTATACCTATCTGACTATATATATGTTGAGACAGGATGTCGCGGTTCATTCTTTGTGTGTGTGTGTGTGTGTGTGTGTGTGTGTGTGTGTGGTAGTCTGTGCATTAAAGGGAGGGAGCTGTACACTTGGGAGTCAATGTTTATCAACGTGAGATTGTATTGGATTTTTTTTTTGTCTCATTTTCTACGTGTTATATGTTCGTGATTGTGAGACGGCAGCTGATGGTTGTGAGTGATTTGTGTGTTTTGTTGTAGTTACATTCAGACAGGATGGACGATGACATGAGAAAGACAGACAACAGGAGGCTCGCTTGGCCCACGACTGGGTTGTGTGTGTGCGTCGTATGTGCAACCTTTTCGGGTTAAGGTTTCCTTCAGTGGATGCAGTTCATCATTCAGGATTTAGGGAGGGTCGTGTTGGTTAGAGTCAATTCTCTGCTAGTGGTTTAACATGTGATTGGAGTCTCTTTGTGTTTTCAAACTTGGGGACTTTATGTTGTCATTTAACACATTGTATTGGTACAGTAATCCCCAGTGGATGGTGGCCCATGGCTTGGATAGGTAGGGAAGGGATAGCAGTTGTGTTTGTCCATCCAGATGTTCAGTCCCAGCGGAGATGTGCCGGATGGGACGCCAGGGGGACGTGGATAGGGGAGGGATTGCGGGATGGGACGCCAGAGGGACGTGGATAGGGGAGGGATGTGCGGGATGGGACGAGGAGGCCGTGAATGAGGCAGTGGTAGTCGGGTCAGCTGGATGATAAGTGTTCTGCTTGTACTGAGGCATAGGAAGTTCTCCCTACATTGTAGGAGAGTGGAGGGCCCGCCTCCAACATTGTAGGAGAGAGGAGGGCCCGCCCCCTACATTGTAGGAGAGGGTACGGCCGCCTTCAACATAGCAGGGCAGATGAGAACCCCTTCAAACATTGCTCTCCTCTGTACATTAACTCTGCACTTTGGCTTAATCATGTCCAGTCATTTCTCCATATTAATATAGAACCTAAGGTAATTGTAGACGGGTCCATATGTCCATGTATTTCTAATGTAACCCATCAGAAAAATTGGGTAGTGTTCTTTTAGCTTACAATGTATGGTTTAATTAGATTACCTTCCAGAAATTGTACGTGTGTGTGTTTTAGGCTTTGGGATGTGTTTAATAATAGCTGGTATTAACGTTTTGCCTCCAGTGTGTGTGTGTGTGTGTTTTAGTAGTGTTGGTGTCGTTTGCTGAAGAGTAGAAAGGGGGGGGGGGATGGTTATAGTGTTGGGGAGAGGTGGTGGTGGTGGTGGAGGGGGAGGAGTGGGGGAAGAGGAGAGTCGTGGGGAGCCAGGCACCGCTTGAGGGCCAGAGTGAGGCAGTAGTCTCCTCCCAACTCCCACCGTAGCCGCCTCACTCCTCCTCCTCCTCCTCCTCCGCCTGGTACTACTGCGTCAAGCCACACTCACGCCTCCGTCAGAGCGGAGCTGCCACTACCCCCTGACCTTGACACCCCTCAGTCCAGTAGTCAGGTGCGAGCCAGGCCGGGCCCGTGGACGTGATGGTGCCCTGCCGCCTCCTGACGCTGGTGACGACGCTGGTGTGCCTGGCTGGGGCGGTGCCCGTTGAAGATGACCCCGTGCTGACGAGAGTCACCAGACAACAGCCGATATATGGGATCACGTGAGTAACCTGCCCACCTACCTACCCACCTGCCTGCCCCTGTCCTTCACCTGACCCTTTCTTCCCTGCCCATCACCTGACCCTTTCTTCCCTGCCCATCACCTGACCCTTTCTTCCCCTGCCCACCTGTCAGCTTTACCCACCCAACACCCAACACGGCTTTGCCTCACCCACCTCCTCGCTATGTCGCGCTCGTCTCGCCATCTGGGGCTTTGTCTCACCCCCGGCTGCCCACCTGTGGCTATGCCTCACTCACCTGAAGCTATGTCTCATCCACCAACCCAACTGGATGTCTGTGTCTCACCCATACACCCACCTGGGTCTGTGCCTCTCTCAGGCAGCTGGCTCTCTCTGCTAAGCTTCTGTTTCCCAGCTGGCAGGCAGACACCAGGTGACAGCAACACAGCCCCGCGGCGCTGCCAATACAGAGTCTATATTAATACATTTCTGTGGCTGTACCCAACATGTATGTTGGTCTGTGTCATACGTCGAAGGTTGGTCATGTTTGTATGTGTTTCTGCCACACATTAACTTGTGGTGTATCGGTTAGCGCTACTCGTCGAGAATCACCCACGGGCCCGCATTGGTTCGAATCTTGGGCGTGTCAGTCGTTCCACAGCCAACCCAGGTGTTCGTCATCCCCCTCGCGGTTGGTCGATAAATGGGTACCTGGCTTAGGCTGGGGTGTGCGTAAATAGAAGTAAAAGACACGAGACAAATATACAAGGTTAAGGGACGAGGCAACACAAGTGTACAACTCTCCCCCAGTAGCACACACAGATACGTACATATTGTTCCTAGTGCTCACGTTAACGTTGTAGCGCCAGGAACACGAAAAACGTCATTCATTTGCTCACATCTTGTCTCTAGCTGTCATGTTTAATGCGCAGAACCCTATCTAAGGCCAGGCCCATAGACCTTTCCTTAATTTCCCCGGATCACTTTGTATGCCCTGCTTCAGCCAGTTAACAGCACGTCGCCCCCTTTGTACCACATCCCACCACTGCTCTTTTTCGTGCACGCCTCACACCCTCCTGCATGTTCACGCCCCTCTAACTCGAAGCGTCTTGCACTCCACCCGTCCATCTCGTCTCCTGTCTTCCTTATCCTTCTTGTCCTTGTCCACGTCCGACTCATGTATCCATTTCATTAGTCTCTCTTCACTCATCCTCTCCATATGTCCAAACCATTTCAGCACAACCCTTCTCAGCTCTCTCACATGTACTATGCTTGCTGTCACACCTCTCTCTTGCACTTATGCAGAAGGGTGGGTGCTCCTGGTGGGTTGTGGTTGACTCTTCCTCACTCCCTCCCTCTTCTCACGGTAGCCTGGCCTCCCTCCCACGTACTGTCCATCTCTCAGTAATGGATCCAGAAGTGGCTAACGCAGATAAGCTGACAGCTTAATTGATGCGAGTCTGGAGTGTTTGTCTCCAGACCTACCCCCCCCCCCCCTGGCCTGAGTGGTTCCCACTAGGATGGTTGTGTGGTTGTATCACACAAGGATGGTTGTGTGGTTGTATCACACTAGGATGGTTGTGTGGTTGTATCACACAAGGATGGTTGTGTGGTTGTATCACACTAGGATGGTTGTGTGGTTGTATCACACTAGGATGGTTGTGTGGTTGTATCACACTAGGATGGTTGTGTGGTTGGCTCACACTGTGAAGGTTGTTTGGTTGGTCCGGGCCAGGATACCTTTATTGTTGAGTCAGGTCTGGTGCGGGGAAGGCAGTACCCACTCCCTCACAAACGGACATTAGGCTCAAGATCACAGACGACTGTTTCTTGAGAGACACCAAAGCCATTGCCTGTGGGACACTGGCTTGGCGTCTTGTAGGTGTGAGGGTGACATGTATGAAGTAGGAGGTGCATTGAGGAATGATTGGAATGATGCATTGCCATCCTGAAGGATCTGGGAAGAGGAGAGTGGGATATGCTAGACAGCCACAGCCACGCATGGGAGGTCTTCGTCCACGTCGTTTTCCTTGCACGTTGCTTCTTCTCCCTCTCCTCGCTGTCGTCTTCACCACCGCCGTTCGTCCAGCCCTGTCGTGGGGCAGTTGCCTCCTCCTCCTCCTCCTCCTCCAGTACTCTCGAGGTGGTCGTCTAACCCTTCCTTCGGCTCCGTGTGGTGATGATGGTGGTATGTGGTCATTGTGGTGATGGTATGTAGTCATTGTGGTGATGGTATGTGGTCATTGTGGTGGTGATGGTATGTGGTCATTGTGGTGATGGTATGTGGTCATTGTGGTGATTGTGTGTGGTCATTGTGGTGATGGTATGTAGTCATTGTGGTGATGGTATATGGTCATTGTGGTGGTGATGGTATGTGGTCATTGTGGTGATGGTATGTGGTCATTGTGGTGATGGTATGTGGTCATTGTGGTGATGGTATGTGGTCATTGTGGTGATGGTATGTGATCATTGTGGTGATGGTATGTGGTCATTGTGGCGATGGTATGTGGTCATTGTGGTGATGGTATGTGGTCATTGTGGTGATGGTATGTGATCATTGTGGTGATGGTATGTGGTCATTGTGGTGATGGTATGTGGTCATTGTGGTGATGGTATGTGATCATTGTGGTGATGGTATGTGATCATTGTGGTGATGGTATGTGATCATTGTGGTGATGGTATGTGATCATTGTGGTGATGGTATGTGATCATTGTGGTGATGGTATGTGATCATTGTGGTGATGGTATGTGATCATTGTGGTGGTGTGTGTGTGCTTGGCCTGGCTACACTTAACCCAGGTCTGCTGAGGCAACACTCGCTCCTTAAGGTAAGCCCTCCAGATGATCGCATTCTCTCAAGCACCCGCCAAATACCTTATTACATTGCCTCTTCTTCTGAAGAGTTCCTGCAGCCACGAGATGCGACGACCCCTTCCCTTGGTTTTGACGGTCACTGTACACAGCTCAGAGGTTGAGAGAGAGTAAGTAAAGGACACTCGTGTTCTTTTGAGAGTGTTGATGATTTTGACCCTCGTTGAAGTGATGCCTGGGTGTTGATGGTGGGGTCTGGGAGTTTGCGGGTCTGAGAGGTTCAAGTGAGGTTAGAGGTCAGTGCGATTCCATCTCTGATTGGCCAGGGGACACCCATACACCAGCCAGTCTTCATGATGTCACAGGATGTTAAAAAAAAAAAAAAAAAATACTGCAATCACTATCTTCAAGAAATGGTCACTGCTACTATCACTGATCTATTTAGGCCATCGAGGTTCACGTATGAATAGGAGAAATTAGTGTGAGAAGCAGCGACTGCTTCGTGCTTGGAGGCAGAGTGGGCGAGGAGCGCAGTACTCCCTTAAGCTGCTTGTTGGCTCAGGTCTGGCTGAACCACGCGCGACATTGACCACGGAGATCGTCATGACGCGCTGCTAACATCGTTCCTGCGACTTTACCAAGAATCTGAGTCGACCAGTCTTCGGTGGCTTAGTGGAATGGTTACAAGTCGACATTTTCTTGAACTTTAAGCTTTCAGAGGAACTTTCATGTTTTCATATCTCGCGTGTGAGGATTACCTTTCCTTCCCAAGATTTCGCCAGAGTTCGTCTGGTGTCTTAGTTATCACCCTCACCCCCAGGCGCGCTGAGATTACCTTTCGAAGTTTCCCAAATCTTGTGGTGAATTTCGCGATCTGGTGGCGGTGCTTGGCTTCTACAGTCTACTCATCGTATTAGATAAGCAATAGAAGACTTGGCTCGTCTAGAAGTAATGCAGAGCAATAGCTGAATATGTATAAAGGACGTGTAATGTATAAGGACCGAGAGTATTCATAGACTTAACCTCCCACTTGCGTGCATGTATGATGTTTGACGCGGGGGATTGTTGCATTACTTTTCCTGCTTCGCCTCAGAGACCTCGTCTCGAACCACAGTCCAAACTGGGCTTCCCAGGATCACAACAACACTAACTAGTGTTTACATCTTCTCCTGAAGGACTTGGTGCCTTGCACAACCTGGCTCCTCCTCCTTCTACCCTGCGCTGCACTCCACCGCTTGGTGATGTGCCTCGCTCCATGGCCTTTCCCAGCAGCCCATAGTCACGACCCGCGCCGTGGCTCCAAGTGGCCCGTGCGTCGTGGTCCGTGGCCCTTGATAGACCATGCATCATCGTCGTGTCTCACCACTCGTTCACACACCAGACGGTAGTGGGGCTCCAGGCGTTAGCAGGAGCCTCCACCCTCTGTGAATCTGAGCGGCCTTCCTTTTGTCCCCTTCAGGAAGAGCTGTGTGGGACCTCCTCATCCCTTCTCTCCTTCAGGACGGTCCATCGGCACGGCCTTATCCCTCCCTTGTGATCTCAACAGCGTCTGCATGAGGAAAACGGCCGTTAATGAGCGATCTCCGCTAGGGAACTGTCAAAGTTTACCTCCTCCGTGTCTGCCTCTGTCTAGCACAGTCTTGGTGTACCTGCATCTCTGGTGAACATTCTCATGGTTTACCTCCTCTGTCTCTCGTAATGGCCAGAATTGTCCTGGTTTCCCTCTCATCCTCAGTCCCTGGCCAATACTGTCCTGGTTTACCTCTCCCCACCACCTCCGCATATGGTGTAGTCTCCTCGCCAACTGTGCCGAACCTTGGCACGTGGTTCACCAACCTGTTAGGGGCGGGTGTTTTTTTTTTTTCTTTTTTTTTTTGTATGTGGTTATTATTAATGTGCGGGACGGAGTGGCTGAGGATGGGACCGCTGCCAACTGGTTACGTAATATTTACGCTTCTCAAACACTCCCGGCCCATCTGTCAGGCCGATAGACAATCTATCAACTGATTCAAACTTAAGTAGATCTCATTAAGTCCTGCAGAACCGAGGAATATTACTGATTCGATAAAGATTATGGTCTATATATGTGTATGGGTCATTCTTTCGTCTGTTTCCTTGCGCTACCTCGCTGACGCGGGAGACAGCGACTAAGTATAATAAATAGATAATAAATGTATGTATGTGGCCATGACCTTGAACGAGAGGGGGATAAAACAACCATTTAAGCCGGAGGGTTAAGGTGAAGGAAGAGTTAATGCTCAACAAGGCCAGAACATTGAGGGGGACGAGAGGCGTGCGTTGGATAGAAGGAATTGGAGGGATGTGATATATGGGGACGGGGAGGGGGCAACTTGCTGGTAATGGGATTGTCGCTACTTACCGAAGTGCTTAGTATGCCTCACAGATATGACGTACTCCTGTGGCAGTAGAAGGGAAAGGAAGTATACCTTAAATCCACGGCTTCCAGGTACTGATGGGTTGTGTTAGCAGTGGGAGGGGAACCAGAGAGAGAAATGATTGTGTGTGTCAGGACTGGAAATGATGGGTGGCAGTAGATAAGGGCCAGTCGGTACGCCAGCCAAATTAGTTAGATTAAAGTTAGGGATGTCCTGGTCGCGCGCGTGTGTGTGTGTGTGTGTGTGTGTGGCTATTACGTTTGGAACCCTCAATAAGGAGGACACGTGTTGGGCACATGTGATGTAACATCTGTTATTGGTTATATCGTCCGATCATTACTTGATTTGGTAACGTGAGATCCCCAGTAAACGAAGAGACTTGACCCCTGGATGTTTTGTATCGGTGTGGACGCCCCCTCCCTGTGTGACCCGCAGATAACACTTCGGGGTTTCAGGTCATCGGGTCTGTGTTTTGGTGTGGTGTTTCGTCCGAAGACCACTCGGTAGTTTGATGTGATTCTTCCTTTATGGGTGTGATAATTCACGTTCCTTTTCTCGTGTCGATGATAGCTATGTGTTCACCTGTGTCACATACCTGACCTCGTTTGACCCGGGGGTTAACAGCGTTAAGTATGAATCGCCAAGCTGGAGTTCCAGTCAAGGTATTGAGGGGGGGGGGGGGTCGACACTCTCGGACCTAAGTCACCATATCTTCGTCCCTTTGGCTCAGGTCAATGACTCAGGTCAGTGACTGAGTACCTGGTGTTTGTTGGTAATCTTACTCAGGGATTTGCGTCATGGAAGGGAAGAATGACGATGCCTTTGTGGCATGTTATATATATATCCCGCTGGGGAATTATCCCTAGGTATCGGGAGATTACCCCAGCTGGGGTACATGTCCCATCTGGGGAATCGCTAGTGCTGCAGGTGGTGCAGTTCGACCCCTCAGGCATGAGACACTCCCTTTCTGTCCTCCCCATCCTGGCACAACTATGCCTAAACGCTGATAAACCATCCACGGATGTGCCTGGGTCGTAGGCCTCCCTCCCCACCCACGCTCTGGGCCGTCCTGGGCGTCCACAGATGTAGGGCGGACGGAGGGTGACCATGCCACTCCTGCCGCCAGCACCCATGACTAGAGGATTTACTGTGAAGGACGAGATCGCCTGTCGAACCTTCGATGAGGCAGTGTCGTGGTGGTGCTGGGGGAGGGAGATCGTGCCACGGCCTCTGTAGTGGAGGTGGCCGTCACGAAGAAGACAGCGGCCACTCCATCACAAGCTTTGTGGTTATTGTTGTGGCAGATCGTGAGTGACCGTGAGGAGAGAGAGGAGAGGAGGGAACATACAGGGCGACATGTCCTTATCTTTTGGTACAGAGCCGCATGCTACTATGGGCCAGGGTAGGTGGAGGTGGGTCGAGGGGTGGGGGATGTCGTGTTACTATAATGGAGGGGCAGCACGCCTGGTATACGACCATGATGAAAGGAAACGTATATATATATATATATATTCTCAGTCGCTGCACCTACCTGCCTCCCCTCCCCCAGCTCTCTCGTCGTCTACAGCCGTTTTTCACGCGCATTCTGGGTCTTTCATATATTAGATTAATGATATACGATTCTCTCGCTCGCTCGGTTTACGCGCCACGCCACCGTCTACTGCTGCGCTAATTATATCGAGAGAGGAGCAGAGGGCCCTGAAGGTGGCTTTGTCGAGATGGGAAGGGGAGGGATGGATGTCTATCGCAGGTGCAGCGACCTCGAGCTACGTGGTAGGCACGTGAGAGGGGATAAATGTGCCCTGGTGATGCCTGGTCTTAGCTCCCGAGGCGGTAGCTCCTGTGAGCACAAAGCGTGACGGGAAGAGGACAGGTGTGACCGTCCGTCCGTTCGTGACTGGTTCAAGAAACCCTTTTGAGACAGGTGAGGGTAGAGGACGTGGAAGATGAACACTCGGGGCGCTCCATCAGTTTTTGCTCTTTCCTTTTTTTTTTGTCTTCGACGATTTGCCCTCCAAGTTCGATGTCTATTCTCAGGTCTGTTGTCTCCGTTACTCCTTTGTATATATCGGTTATTTAGTCAAAAGTGATTGGAATCATTAGCTCAAAGTTTTCATATTGCCTGAAGCATTTCACGTCGCGTGTCTGCGTAATGCCGTGGGTCGTATGTAAACAGTTGCTTTGTCCGCTTTTACCTTACGTTCCATCGGTCAGCTGTGTTGACATATTTTTTCAGAGAGTGTTGCATACACCATCCTGGCTCCATCACCATCCTGGCCCCATCACCATCACCCACACCATCCTGGCCCCACCATCACCATCCTGGCCCCATCACCATCACTCACACCATCCTGGCCCCACCATCACCACCACCATCCAGTCTCCATCACCGCCACTCCGTCCCGTAAACCCTGTACAACCCACCATCACCACTCACACGAGGGAGGGAAGGTCTGCACAGTTGACCCTCGTCTTGTGTGTGTTTATCCCCTCATCTCCCCGTAGTGTCCTCCCTCGTCTTGTGTGTGTTTATCCCCTCATCTCTCCGTAGTGTCCTCCCTCGTCTTGTGTGTGTTTATCCCCTCATCTCTCCGTAGTGTCCTCCCTCGTCTTGTGTGTGTTTATCCCCTCATCTCCCCGTAGTGTCTCCCTCGTCTTGTGTGTGTTTATCCCCTCATCTCTCCATAGTGTCCTCCCTCGTCTTGTGTGTGTTTATCTCCTCATCTCCCCGTAGTGTCTCCCTCGTCTTGTGTGTGGTTATCCCCTCATCTCCCCGTAGTGTCCTCCCTCGTCTTGTGTGTGTTTATCCCCTCATCTCTCCGTAGTGTCTCCCTCGTCTTGTGTGTGTTTATCCCCTCATCTCTCCGTAGTGTCCTCCCTCGTCTTGTGTGTGTTTATCCCCTCATCTCCCCGTAGTGTCTCCCTCGTCTTGTGTGTGTTTATCCCCTCATCTCCCCGTAGTGTCTCCCTCGTCTTGTGTGTGTTTATCTCCTCATCTCCCCGTAGTGTCTCCCTCGTCTTGTGTGTGTTTATCCCCTCATCTCTCCATAGTGTCCTCCCTCGTCTTGTGTGTGTTTATCCCCTCATCTCCCCGTAGTGTCTCCCTCGTCTTGTGTGTGTTTATCTCCTCATCTCCCCGTAGTGTCTCCCTCGTCTTGTGTGTGTTTATCTCCTCATCTCCCCGTAGTGTCCTCCCTCGTCTTGTGTGTGTTTATCCCCTCATCTCCCCGTAGTGTCTCCCTCGTCTTGTGTGTGTTTATCCCCTCATCTCCCCGTAGTGTCTCCCTCGTCTTGTGTGTGTTTATCCCCTCATCTCCCCGTAGTGTCCTCCCTCGTCTTGTGTGTGTTTATCCCCTCATCTCTCCGTAGTGTCCTCCCTCGTCTTGTGTGTGTTTATCCCCTCATCTCTCCGTAGTGTCCTCCCTCGTCTTGTGTGTGTTTATCCCCTCATCTCCCCGTAGTGTCTCCCTCGTCTTGTGTGTGTTTATCCCCTCATCTCTCCATAGTGTCCTCCCTCGTCTTGTGTGTGTTTATCTCCTCATCTCCCCGTAGTGTCTCCCTCGTCTTGTGTGTGGTTATCCCCTCATCTCCCCGTAGTGTCCTCCCTCGTCTTGTGTGTGTTTATCCCCTCATCTCTCCGTAGTGTCTCCCTCGTCTTGTGTGTGTTTATCCCCTCATCTCTCCGTAGTGTCCTCCCTCGTCTTGTGTGTGTTTATCCCCTCATCTCCCCGTAGTGTCTCCCTCGTCTTGTGTGTGTTTATCCCCTCATCTCCCCGTAGTGTCTCCCTCGTCTTGTGTGTGTTTATCTCCTCATCTCCCCGTAGTGTCTCCCTCGTCTTGTGTGTGTTTATCCCCTCATCTCTCCATAGTGTCCTCCCTCGTCTTGTGTGTGTTTATCCCCTCATCTCCCCGTAGTGTCTCCCTCGTCTTGTGTGTGTTTATCTCCTCATCTCCCCGTAGTGTCTCCCTCGTCTTGTGTGTGTTTATCTCCTCATCTCCCCGTAGTGTCCTCCCTCGTCTTGTGTGTGTTTATCCCCTCATCTCCCCGTAGTGTTCTCTCGTGGTTTTGCCAGGTAGAACCCAACCCTCAACACACTGTGATGACCTAGTGCAGTAGCCTCACATTCCGAAGTGTTCTTTGACCCGTCCCCATGTGTATTTTGACCTCCTTGCAATATATCTTGGCCCCTAGGCTTTTTAGCCAGTCCCCTGTGTCTTTGAACGAGGTCCGGGGGTCTCTGGACGGGCCTCGTGGTCATTAGACGGGGCCTGGAGTCCATGGAAGGCCTCCAAGGGCCCACAGATTACCTCCAGAGGAGCTGTGGATGTCCCCCGGGGAGCCACGACCTCCTGAGGGCCGGAGTAACGAACAAAGAGAGAGACCAGTGGTGGGGCAAGGAGGCGGGCGGCGGAGGCCGTCTGGCCTGTGTTAAAATGGAGTGGCCCCGGTCCTGCTGGGGCCGTATGTTGATGCTGATGGTGTGGGGGAAGTGCTTGACGCCACCCATCCATCCATCCACTCAGCACACGCTCAAGTTGTGTGTGGGGGGAGAGGTGAGGGTCTGTAGAGAGAGAGAGGGAGGGAGTCTGTTGTTATCCACCATTGATACTGTTGTTAGAGGGAGTGGGGGAGGAGGAAGAGAGGCTATTGTTAACACCATTCATACTGTTGTTTGAGGGAGTAGGGGAATTGTTTGAGGTAGTTGGGGGGGAAGGAGGGAGGCTATTGTTAACCATCATTCATATTGTGGGTCATCTATCCGTACCTACATCAGGTTGTCATCGAGCCCACTGAATTTCAGATACTCTCAAGTCCACTGGAAAAAGATGTACATATGAGGGCTGTACCCAGTGTGATGTTCCCCCTTACCCACCTCCGACCTACCCACTCTTGAAGTGGCTGCATTTAGACAAATTGAGATTTTGTAGAATCAAGACATTTAGATATCGGACTGGTCGCCACCTTTGGCTCATGTGCTGTGCCACTTTTGAACAACCTTGTTCAAGTTGCAACCCTTGATTGGCCACTGGGTATGCACACTAGGGACGACGGAAGTGCAATAAGGAGAGCAAGAGCAGTGGAGCGAAGGGTTAGAGAGGAAAGGTGGGGTAGGGGCGGGCTATACACGGTGTGTGTGTGTGTGTGTGTGTGTGGAGCATGAAGAGAGATTGTGTGGACGAGGACATGAGAGACAGAAAATGAGTCTATGTCTGTCCCACTGTTCTCTCACTTCCCTTGTCTGTAGGGAGGAGGAGGAGAGTGAGTGAGTAACTGCCTGGTCTGTAGGGAGAGGAGGAGAATGAGTGAGTGAGAGTAACTGTGGAAATTTCCTCACTCAGACGATAATTGATCAGTAGGTCAATGGTCATGTCTCATGTTGTGCTTGTGACCCAGCCAGGTCGCAGAGCCTTACCCCCTTAGCGTTGCCACGCTCCCTGATGGTTGCGGTTCCAGCCTTGTGGTGAATGAGGATATGTCCTCCCCCCGATACGTGTGAGTGACCACGCCCCACCCCCCCTGATACTCCCGATTGACCCCTGGTACTCCCGAATGATTCTTGACACACCCATGTGACCCCTGACACGTTTGAATGACACTCTAAGAAGCGAATGATCCCTGACACTTCCGAGTGACCCCATGACACTCTCGAATGACCCCTTAACATTCCCAGGTGACCCCTTGACACGCCTTAGTGACCCTCTGACACTTGAGTAACACCCTTGATACTCCTGAATGAATGACCTCCTCCCCTGCACCACCTCCCCTGCCGCACCACCTCCCCTGCACCACCACCTCCCCTGCCGCACCACCTCCCCTGCTCCACATAGTAACCCCAGATCGTCCATCCTCAGACACCTGGACATCCGCGACGCCATCCTGACGCTGGAGAAGACCATCAAGGACGTCACGGACAAGTTGAACCGACACGAGGCGCGGGAGGCGCAAGTGGCCGACTTTTCGAGCAAGACCCTGGCCTCCCTGAGCTCGGAGCACACCCAGGCTGAGCACGACGTCCAGGCCATCGCCCGCCAGCTGGCCAAGATGGAGGAGAGGCTCCTCTCCATGGAGGCCCTCGTCCAAACGGTCGGTCTCACACACACACACACACACACACACACACACACCTGAATGGTAGCTCACATCCTCATGTTTCCCTCATTGGTAGCTCACACACCCGCTCATGTTGACCTCATTGTTTGTACACCCACTCATGTTCCCCCTCATTGGCAGCCTCATTTAGACCACAAACAATGGAAGTTGTGGCGGTGGTTCCAGTCATGTGTGCTGGCCCTGCCTACCGTAAGTGGTCACAGACCTAACACCAAAAGAAGTCAGAAGTGAACATTGGAATCCCTAGATATAAGATAACCCCGTCCATATTCTAGGTATATAATACAGTATTGTAGGTAATACAATGATTTATTGTAGGTCATACAGTATCTTGGTGTGTTCGTGATGCAATACCATATTCTCATGTGTGTCTCTCTCTAAACACCTACCACCTGACCCTCTTCCAAAAAGGGCAGGTGTTCCAAAACCCTCAAAACATATGTATCGTTTCCCTGCTTCTTTTTCTAATCGTTTTATTTTGTTTCAGTCTATAGTTGTCACCTCATTTAAAGGCCCGGCCTTAGTGATAACGTCTGTTCGTGACTGTAGCCTGGGGCATTTAAAATTAGTGTTTGAGGGAAATGAAACGTCAAGTGTTGAAGTGTGTGTGTGTGTGTGTGTGTGTGTGTGTGTCGTCAGTTCTAGGCTTCCCTCATTTCGTAGTCAGTGGCAACACAGTGAGGGAAGACGTCACCACACAACGCATCGTTGTACGAGGCCGTGTGTGTGCACACAGGCCACCCCTGGGGTCTGTCACCTGAGATTAAGTGGCAACTGTGCAACCCTACACTAAGTCTCTGTGTGTCAGGGATGACCCCCTCCCTTCCCCCAACCCGTAACCCAAGACGGGGATGACGGAGGTATCCTGGTAACCCCAATTTTCTCAAGATGGGTTGTCAGAGCCTAGCCTGGTAACCTCAATAGCAGGGGATGGAATGACGGAAAAATCCTGGTAACCCCACCGGCCCAGGATGGGGTATCAAGACCCGATCCTGGTAACCTCACCGTCCCAGGATGGGGTATCAAGACCCTATCCTGGTAACCTCACTAACCCAGGACGATGGGATCAGAGAGCCATCAAGATAGGCAGCAGTTCGGGGTTGGGTCGTGTCACCAAGAAGACATCATACGTTTCTACCACTGGTCGGTCTGACGAGGCCACCATACAGGAGTGGGGTGCTGACTAGTGGTGGGCGGGGGTGTTTGTGGATGCGGGTACAAGTGGCCCTCCCACCTGCTTTTGGAGGGGCCACATGTAGTGGTTCCTCTTTCCCGCCTTCTTAAGTGGTGGCAGTGGCCTCCCCTCTGTTGCCACGCTCGAAGGAGAAGGGGAGGACTCTCCTCTCAACTCCAAGACACTCGCTAGAATTGTGTTCGGAAAGACGGAGGATGGAAAACAACATCGTAGACGACCATTTTATTGAAAGCAATGTAGTAATATGCATGTAGGTGGCTTCAGGGTCTACCATGATATACACAGAGGTGTTAGGAGGTCAGTGCTTCGTGTATTGAATAGTTTTATGCCATTTCTCAAACCAGTCATTTGAACGGTATGATTATGGCTCTCAGATCAGTGATCGACGTTGATTTAGTGAGCTGGCCATCGACTGATAGACTCTGGGCTATACATGCCAGCCTCAGAAGTCTGTGTGCACAACTCTGACCAGTCGTGAGCAACATGGAATCACGCCACTTTGAAACACTGACTCATGAAGGGTAAACAGTCACATGAGTGGAATATGAGGCCTCATTGTGCCTCACCATCCGTCACCACCAGGCCCGCCCTACTGCAAGGGCCGCGTGAGGCCTGAGTGCAACTTTTTGGTTCTCTTGAGGACCTTGATGGTCAACTTCTTCAGAAGCCTTCGGGAGGCGATCATCGTCTTCAGGACGGAGCGAGGCACCTGGTCCAGGTACTGGACGAGAGGGCCTAGCTGTTCATCCACGTAACTCTGGTCATGGGGTTAGAAAAGAGAGAGGAAGTGTTAGTGTCGTTCGTGCGGGACGTGGGTAGTTAAGGGGACATCACAGGATGACTCGTGGGAGGGGGTAGTAGGGGGTATACCAGGCAGCCCCAGTACTGGTGGAGGACGGGACGAAGACACACAGAAATCATTCATTTTCTCACTCGTATACAACATGCTCTGTCTCTCTCTCTCTCTCTCTCTCTCTCTCTCTCTCTCTCTCCAGCGGTTCATGGCGTCACGGCTGGAAGAAAGAAAATGTAAACCCCCAGAACTCTAATTATGGAACCTGGATCGTCCGGTACCTCTGGAAGTCCCCCGGGGGCGGCGAGGCATCTGAAACCTTGGAAATGACCTGGAGGACAAGGGACTTTAAGCCTTGGAACTGACCTGGAGGGCGAGGCACTTCTCCCTGGAACTGACGTCGTTGTGAGAGCCCCACACCACAGCGCCTTCCAGTCCCAGCACCTTCGTGAACCCCAGGGTGTTGACCACGTCTATAGGCGAGAGCAGACTAGCGTCGTCGTGGTACCTGAGGCGAGACGGACGTGATAAAGACCCGCTACAGACACCCAGGTCCTCACACACACACACACACACAGGAGGAAGGGCGTGACACTAACCTGTACCAGAAGTATGGCAGGATGGGCATGTGGGTGCCAGTTCGACGTCGCATCCTCAGGGCCTCAAGTAACCTGCCTCTGGTGTTCAAGCGGCGTGTCTGGGGATCCCAACCGCTGTTCTTGAAGATGTAGATGCTCGGGTAGAGCGCCTGGCTCATCTTGATCAACCATGATATCTCATTGTTGTATTCCATAACCTAAGGATCGAGACGATGGAGAGGAGGCGCTGGATGAGAGCTGGGCTACGGATGTCTTCGGGAGGATAGAGAGAGGGACGAAATGCCATATAACAACGATCCTGTGACAGACTTGAAAAGTCTGGCTGAGTCTTGAACTGCTGTGATCTGCATGGTTCTACAGGAGAGGAGGGAGAGCAAGGAGGGTCGGCAAAAGAACGCCTCTACGAATCATTTAAAAAAGCTTTTGTGTATAGATAACATGACACTGGAGGGAAGGTGCTCCCTAACCTGCGGCAGTACTCACCTGTGGCTTGCAGTTTCCAACGCCGGGGCCGTAGTTCTCACAGTATGGGTAGTGATAGAAGCCCCAAAGGGCGTCCGGCCGCAGCTGCCGACCCACCCAAAGCAGCGCCTGTTGAAGCGACGAGAGAAAAGCAAGAGTTATTCCAGCCATTCCTCACACGCCTGCCCCTCCCCGCCCGCGTACAGTATAGACGAAATAAAGCTCCTCAAGTTCCTTTATTAAGACTGAAACCAGCCACTTCCTGTGTGTAGGATTTGTTTATATTTAAAGACGATTAATTGGAGGATAACCTTCAAGTGAACGTGACCTTCCGTCCGCCCTGACGGTGAGGAATGTCGTCCATTGTGCCCCCACTTCACGGCCGCTCAAGTGGCCACTTGCTGGACTTGAGCAGAGGAGGGGTTTGGGGGGGATGACCCCTCTCCCCAAGGGCCATCCTGCCCTCCCGGTACCCTCACCTCATGCTGTACCCGAGTCCTGACCTCTTGCCTCACCTCACAACCTCTCTGCTGCACCCGAGCCTCACCTCACCCTCCTGCCGTACTCCCTCCGGCAACAAGACATAGCATGTCAGACATGACCATCCTTCCCTCCTTTTCCTCCCCTGCACTGCACAAGCTCCACCAAATCTTCTCCCCAACCAACCCCTCTTCCTCCTCCTCCCCCTCCCCACTTCTGACCTGGAAGAATTGCCTGGCCGTCTGGTTGAAGCTCAGCTGGGCGACGCTTTCCACCCGGGCGGGTGGCCAGTCTGGATGGGCGGCAGCCACCCACTCTCGAGAAGCCTGGCGGTACTCTTTGGGACTCATCTCCAGACTCGGGTAGTACTTCTCGAAGTCCAGTACGGCCACACCTACCGGGTAGGAAGAGCCTGGTAAGTCTCCACCAACCCACACCCACCCGCACACACACACACACACACACACACACACACACACTGTAGCTGCTGGACTGACCGGAGAAGTTCAGAGGCAACTTCTTCAGTTCCTTGATGAAGACGTGGATGTGGTCTGCAAGGTTACCGTTCTGTGGGATCCCGCCGTTCACCGGGTCACTGCCGTTCAGCCAAGGGAACGCCCCGGGCTGGTAGAATATGTTCACCTGTCAAACCAGAGGAGGAAAAATATAGAACATCTTTGGGATAGGGAGAGGAACTGTTTGCATAGTGTGGCTACATCTGTCGAATGCAGAGACTATTAATCTGTATAGCTATAAGTATATATAGCTATATGTATAGTGCTAACATACACCTCCAGATCCAGATATGTCGCTCACAAACCCTCTCCTTCCTAAAGTATTTCTCACCCACACTCACACACACATGTATTCCTCCGGGCAAACATCTTATTCACACCTCTACCACTCCTGAAACCACCCACACTGTTCCTCCACCGTCTGATGCTTCGTACGTACCACCACCCTCTCAGTCACCACACTCCCGTACAACATGCCAGTAGCTACTCTCAACCAAACTGTAATTCGAAGTTTCACTTCTGCTCCCATTGCATTTATGCCATGGCAATGAACAGGCGTTTCCCCAGTCTTCAGGGATCCAGCCTTCAGCCACACACACACTGGAAATCGCAGCTGACTATTCGTCAACACTGTCATTCCCTTTCTTAAGGACTTTAGCTGCAGTACACACCAATTTAAGCCCCTTTGCCACACTTGATCTTACGCAATGCTTTCACTTCCTCCTCTCTTTTCAGCAAACTATTAACCATGACACACTCGCTCCTCATACCTCCACGCCCTAGACACCCTGTAGATCCCCCTCCCCCTCCCGTCATATGTAATCTAATACATTCACTTTCCATTCAAAATACTCGCTCCATCTCGTCACAACCTGTTACCACTTCCCTGAAGTTCCAATCTTTGTTCTCTTGTTTTTACTCGGTTGTTAACCTTTTAGCAAGACGTCTTATCCTCCCTGAGGTTTACTGGTGCTCGCTCAACCCAACACTCGCTTGTCTACAAGCCCCTGCACTCACCTTCCTCTCGTACACATTTTTTTGTTTATAGATGATTTGCACTGCTTCCTCAGGTAGCGGCCGCCCGTACATTTCTCTCTAACTCCCTTGCTCACCCCAGCTCATTCCTTGCTAGCCTCGCAGTTTCGTTTTCTCTCATCTTTTTGCCAATCGTCCACCACGCCACACAGCATACCACACCACCACACCACACCACACCACATACCACACCACACCACGCCACATAGTATACCAAACCACACAACACAGCACCACGCCACACAGCACTGCACACCACGCCACACACCCCATACCACACATCACACACACACACACACACACACATACACACACACACGTACCTTGTCACCGTAGAAGTGGTCACGGGTGTTTTGGATGATGCCGAAGGCAGATGCGTTGATTTTTATACCAAACTTGTGGCAGACCTCTGTGGGGGAGTTCCAATAAACGGTGAATTTGGCTCCGACGGAGGTGCTGGCAAGGAGAAGCACCCACACACACCACCACATCCTGCTGTACAGATACGGCGCTCTGGCCAGACCGGGGGCCAAACTCCCGCTCATCGTAGGACCGTCTAGGTAGCTCTTAGGGGAGCAGCAACACCCGCCTACAGACGTGCACGGAGGGAGCAGCAACACCCGCCTACAGACGTGCACGGAGGGAGCAGCAACAACCGGCTACAGACGTGCACGGCCCTGCAGGACAACTTGTTACTGGGGGTGGCGTGTGGCGAGAGAGAGGGGGATAGGGCGGGTGTGGCGGAGCGGGAGGACGCAGTAACTAAGCAGGGAGGATGCGGACATGGATAACGTTTTATATACCCCGTGTGGCTGTAGGGGATAACCACTGTGGCTGCGTCCACACACAAGGGGAGGCGGCAGTTTCTGATAACACACAGTCCACCCACAAGATAACATCGCTTGGCCAGTGATCACACGTGTGTGTGTGTGTGTGTGTGTGTGTGTGTGTTATTTTTTTTCTTCTTTCTCAAGTTTCATTTCGTGTGTGTAGTCAGAGGAACGTCTCACACCAACGCAGGACAACTGCCATATGGTCTGTGTCCTTGAATCTCTTGAGAACTGTGTGGTTATAGGAGAGCAGAAGCAGACGAATTATCTCAAAGTGTATCTTAGTTTAAGGCTAGTCTAAAATTCCTGTGAATTAGCAGGAGGCGAGATAAACTTTCATGTGGGTACGTCGATTTGTGGGTATGTTGATATGTGGGTATATGGAAGTGTGGGTATGTTGATATGTGGGTATATGGAAGTGTGGGTATGTTGGTATGTGGGTATATGGAAGTGCGGGTATGTTGATATGTGGGTATATGTAAGTGTGGGTATGTTGGTATGTCGGTATATGGAAGTGTGGGTATGTTGATATGTGGGTATATGGAAGTGTGGGTATGTTGGTATGTGGGTATATGGAAGTGTGGGTATGTTGGTATATGGGTATATTGAAGTGTGGGTATGTTGATATGTGGGTATATGGAAGTGTGGGTATGTTGGTATGTGGGTATATGGAAGTGTGGGTATGTTGATATGTGGGTATATGTAAGTGTGGGTATGTTGGTATGTGGGTATATGGAAGTGTGGGTATGTTGATATGTGGGTATATGTAAGTGTGGGTATGTTGGTATGTCGGTATATGGAAGTGTGGGTATGTTGATATGTGGGTATATTGAAGTGTATGTTGATATGTGGGTATATGGAAGTGTGGGTATGTTGATATGTGGGTATATTGAAGTGTGGGTATGTTGATATGTGGGTATATGGAAGTGTGGGTTTGTTGGTATGTGGGTATATGGAAGTGTGGGTATGTTGATATGTGGGTATATGGAAGTGTGGGTATGTTGGTATGTGGGTATATGGAAGTGTGGGTTTGTTGGTATGTGGGTATATGGAAGTGTGGGTATGTTGATATGTGGGTATATGGAAGTGTGGGTATGTTGGTATGTGGGTATATGGAAGTGTGGGTTTGTTGATATGTGGGTATATGGAAGTGTGGGTATGTTGATATGTGGGTATATGGAAGTGTGGGTATGTTGATATGTGGGTATATGGAAGTGTGGGTATGTTGATATGTGGGTATATGGAAGTGTGGGTTTGTTGGTATGTGGGTATATGGAAGTGCGGGTATGTTGATATGTGGGTATATGGAAGTGTGGGTATGTTGGTATGTGGGTATATGGAAGTGTGGGTTTGTTGACATGTGGGTATATGGAAGTGTGGGTATGTTGATATGTGGGTATATGGAAGTGTGGGTATGTTGATATGTGGGTATATGGAAGTGTGGGTATGTTGATATGTGGGTATATGGAAGTGTGGGTATGTTGATATGTGGGTATATGGAAGTGTGGGTTTGTTGATATGTGGGTATATGGAAGTGTGGGTTTGTTGATATGTGGGTATATGGAAGTGTGGGTATGTTGATATGTGGGTATATGGAAGTGTGGGTATGTTGATATGTGGGTATATGGAAGTGTGGGTATGTTGATATGTGGGTATATGGAAGTGTGGGTATGTTGGTATGTGGGTATATGGAAGTGTGGGTATGTTGGTATGTCGGTATATGGAAGTGTGGGTATGTTGATATGGGGGTATATGGAAGTGTGGGTATGTTGGTATGTGGGTATATGGAAGTGTGGGTATGTTGGTATGTCGGTATATGGAAGTGTGGGTATGTTGATATGGGGGTATATGGAAGTGTGGGTATGTTGGTATGTGGGTATATGGAAGTGTGGGTTTGTTGATATGTGGGTATATGGAAGTGTGGGTATGTTGATATGTGGGTATATGGAAGTGTGGGTATGTTGATATGTGGGTATATGGAAGTGTGGGTATGTTGATATGTGGGTATATGGAAGTGTGGGTTTGTTGATATGTGGGTATATGGAAGTGTGGGTATGTTGATATGTGGGTATATGGAAGTGTGGGTATGTTGATATGTGGGTATATGGAAGTGTGGGTTTGTTGATATGTGGGTATGTTGACACTGGTCGATGGAGGCTTGGCAAGGAAGCTGATGGTATGCCAAGAATCCAGACACATCTTGCCTCACTGCTCATCTACAATCCTACAATCGTAGCCTTAAACTATTTACTGTTTCTTGTGTTGTAAACTTCAACATTTTGATCTCGTCTTTGTGTAGTATTTTAGTGGAGGTTTTCAACCCTAAATTAAGGGGCGTCGTAACTCGGGGGTGTTTGTGGCTGTAGTGTTGAGGTTTCTGGAACTCGGTCATGTATCAACCCAGTATTTTATAAGCAGTCGTTTTCCTCACTTTCTTGTCATTTTGGTATTCCTATCTGTCATCCACAATTTTATTCACTGACAAGTTTCTCTTTTTTTTAAGGGGGGGGGGGGATTTTGCTTCATATAACGTTGTCCTGCTTCGTATTATTTCTCTCTCTCTCTCTCTCTCTCTCTCTCTCTCTCTCTCTCTCTCTCTCTCTCTCTCTCTCTCTCTCTCTCTCTCTCTCTCTCTCTCTCTCTCTCTCTCTCTCTCTACACGCACACACGATACAGTAATGTGATAGACCCGCATATCAATTTTTATTATGTATCTCCTGAGAGTGTTGTGTTGTCTATTATGTATCTCCTGAGAGTGTTGTGTTGTCTATTATGTATCTCCTGAGAGTGTTGTGTTGTCTATTATGTATCTCCTGAGAGTGTTGTGTTGTCTATTATGTATCTCCTGAGAGTGTTGTGTTGTCTATTATGTATCTCCTGAGAGTGTTGTGTTGTCTATTATGTATCTCCTGAGAGTGTTGTGTTGTCTATTATGTATCTCCTGAGAGTGTTGTGTTGTCTATAAAGATCCATGTACCCGTGATGAGATTTGGTACCATAAGGGAGGGCTTAGTAGCTCAGCGATCACTGTTCATTGCATAACTTGTCACTGTTGGAAGAAGAAGTAGAGCTATAAGGAATGAGTTGTGAGTTATATGTTGTTAAGTGATGAATGTGAGATGGAGCAGATCATATGGTTATGGACATTCCATGTATGGGAGGGGCAGATAGAATTTGAAGGAATATGAGCTAGGGAGGGGAACGTGACAGCTTTTGTAGTCATTATTTAACCAAAGAAACATAAAAATTGTGAGTGAAGAATTCCTCTTGTAGTATGAGAGTGGCGGAGTGATGAAGTGGAATAAATGAAGATATTCCTCCTCATCCAAGTATCATACACAAATGTTGAATGTTGTATGTAAGGGAAATATACAAGAGATGAGACAGTACAAGTGTAGAATACTTTCCCTAGAACACAAATATGTGATTTACAATTTAAAGATTAAGATTTAAAAGTCAACATACAATATTACTGTACTGTTTTGCATACAACTTGTGACCTACAGTGCATTTCTTTCAAGAGTCATTACCTTGATCTCATTGTACATGGTAGACCAGCACAGTTACCTTAATCTCATTGTACCTGGTGTAGCGACGCAGATTTGTGAATAATACCCGCCACTTACAAGCACCATCGCTGATGCCACACTCACGTCCTGTACATTCTTCCACAGACGGACGAGCGGCAGAGGATGATGCTAACTCAGCTCTCGCAGGGACTGGACCGTCTGCTATCCCAAGGCCCACAACTGCCCGGAGCCCCTCCCTCCGTGCAAGGCAGCGATGATACTGCCATCGTCAAACACGTGAAGAAGCTGACCAGAAAGGTCAACAGTGTGGACAGCTTCATTCAGCGTGAGATGAGGCAGGTCACAAATGAGGTAAGGAAACACTCGAGGATTTCCTTGTGCCCCTCCTTCGGTATCAAACTAACCATCCCAGAATCCTAGATATAAAACATGTCTAACAAATCTGCTTGATTTCTTATAAGAGACGACCATGTTTGCATGAATTGATGAAGTTCCACATATGACCATGTTTGCATGCATTGATGAAGTTCCACATATGATCCGATCATGTTTGAATGACGTAATAAAATTCCACGTCAAAGTTTACTAACAACAGTTGAGTCACGAGGTGTAGACGAGCTTGAACTTTGATGACTTGGAAGTTGGTTACTGGTTGTAAACAAAGAGCATTGCTTCCAGCTCAACCCTCTGAGAGGTAGCGGGTATAGTGTACCTCAGCGGTCAGTCTTAGGAGCAAAGTACTTTTTTCAACGGGATATTTGATATATGGTAAGATGTACCAATTAGATCATTTGAAAGCAATATCATAGGTACATTCAAGCTTAGACTGGATAAATGTACATTCAAGCTTAAACTGGATAAATGTTTGACTTTAGATCCCTGACATATAATGTGTACCTATTTAGCTATATGAAGAGTTCACACAGACTTCCCCCCCCCTTAAAAATCTCCTATATATCCCTACCACACTAATCTTTGAGTATCTGTTCTCATCCACTATTTACAGACTCGCTGAGATCCGTTGGCATGCTGATGTTTGAATTCATTGATCATTCTAGTGACACACATCACATCTCTGAGAACAGTCACTGGGTGTCTGTGAACCGCATTCAACACCCACACAGGGAACGTGGCTTTTCAGTCGTAACGATATTTAGTAGAAGAAATGAAACTCAAAATACCTTGAAGTTTAACATGTTTAAAACTATTTCTTTTCAATGTGAATTGGGAAAGTCTCCTTCTGCTTCAGTGTCTGGAGGTTAATGTTAAAACTCATGTTAGCTTCGATGTTAGAGCGGTTGCTTGATGATGTTGGGAGTCACTGATGCATTTGCTGTTGCAGGTGAAGATAGTGGGCGAGTCGCTGGGCCAGCACATGGATCAGCTACAGGAGCGTCATAACCGCCTAGCCTCTGGCCTGGACACGTGTGAAGCCCAGTCGGTGGCTTCTATCCAGCAGTTGTCTGCGATGGTGTCTGCCACCACTGACATGATCCAGGAGCAGGTACTGCCTCTGTGGTGGGGCAGAAAAACATCTCACACTTGAGCCCACACTCTCGTTCTTGTCCCCATTTAGTGATTCACTTTCTTGTAGTTTCTTAATAATGATAATCTCCTCTTGTCCTCGACCTTTCTCGTGTACTTTATTTTACACAAGTCTCAAGATGGTGTTAACTCCCATGAATCTGTTCATAACATTGATGCATTACAGTGCCTTCTTTGGCAGATCACCTTAGAACTGTCTGGTACAAGTATGGTCTGTATTGTAGGGGTGTTTATGCTCTGAAAATAAAGAAGCATATTAGTGTAATTCTATCTCAATGTCATGATATAGTGCTGCTCTTAGTAGCCTGATGGTGTGATCAAGTGACTCGTGGTAAATAAGTTATCTTTGTCTTTCTCTGATAAAGTTAGTCGGTAAATGAAGACAAAAAGATCGTCCATACGTACAAAGACCGATGTTTGTCGCATTATGTGATGACCGTATCTGATCTTATCTCTTATATTGTCTGTTGATGTCATTATCAGCCATACCAAGTCTTGGAAATTCTATTTATTCTATTGGATGGTCAGGATGGGATGCATGTATAGGGGTTGGTGTTGGTGTCTGCTGAGGGTTCGTGTTGTTACAGATGCAGCGCCAGGGGTCAGGCTGCAGTGGCGGGGGCAGTGAGGTGACCTCTCGTCTCGATTCTCTGGATCGCCTTTACCGTGAGCAGGAAGAGGAACTGCATGACCTGACCGAGCAGACACACAAAGTGAGTAGCAAAAAAGCGCAACTTCTGTGATAGTATGTATTCTTACTATTGGGCAGAATATAACAGTATCAATGCCATATAATTTTTAAGGTTTCAGCAGAATGGAGAGGATGAGTGGGGAAATGATAACTAAAGAGTACATACATGTCAGTAGTGGAGAAAAGGGAGGAAATTAAGGAGTTGGAAGGATGGAGTGAGGGATGCTTTGGGATATTGGGGCCTGAAAATGCACGAGAGTATGGGGCTTGCAAGGGATAGGAGCAAATTGTAGCAATGTGGTGAACAGGATGACAAACTGTCAGTGGGCTGAACCAGGGTGTAAGAAAGTCAGGAAATTACTGAAAGGTTTGTGGGGACTGGTTTCTCTGCTAGAAGATGGGTGGATATGAGCAAATGAGGCTGCTCCTCTTGTTATCCTACTGCTACAATTCTGTTTTGGGAAGCAGCAAAAATTATGTATAGTATTTAAGCAATAAAAGTTTGAGAAAACAATTTAACTTGATGAATATGTGTAAAGTATGAGGTGCTCTATCGATCTTTATATTATTTTGGAAAAAATCAGTAAAATACACATGCTGTACCTTCCCATGTTGTACGAGAAGAAATCTACTTATGTCTTAAGGTCATTGAAGTAGCACTATAGTAACAGTATGAATAGTTTCCTAGTAAATTTCCAAGTTAAAAAGATATTCAGAATTTCATCCCATAAAGTCCTTAACTTTGTTCTTCTACGTTTTAAGATGATTTCATGATGCAAGACCATAATTCTGGTGTTTATTTCAGAGTCTGGATGAGCACTTGGCCACGCTGAAGACGCTGCTTGTGGAGAGTCATGCAGGCCAGGCACTTATCAACGCCTCCATTGCTGGTCTTGCACGTAACCTCAGTCACTTGGATAACACCACCCTAGAGGGCCTGGGACACTTCTCCCTAAATGTGACGGCGGCGGTGAGGGACAGTGCGGCCACTGTCGCTGAGACGGTGTCCAACATGAGCGACGAACTGAAGCAGGATACGAGCAACATCATGGATATCCTGGATGACAGGGCATCACAGACCGAGAATCTCCAACACACCGTATTGGAGAACTACTCCGAACTGTCAGCGGAGATTAGCAGCCTGAAGAGTGTGGAGCAGGTGATGATCAACACAGCAGACTCTGTGCTGGACACCAAGCGTAGCATTGAGTTCGGCATTCAGCAGATCATCCTCGAACTGGGCGAGATCGTGAAGAACAGCGGCAGCACCATCAACTCCACCCTGTCTGACCAGATCAGCAATATATCCTTCGCCATTCTGAAGAACCAGACGTCTGCCCTCACCAACATGACGGCCAAGATGGAAAAGGAGATTTCGCAAGTCTGGCGCCAGATAGGTATCATGTATCAACAGATGTCGCAGTCTGTGCAGCTCCTGGACCAGCTGAAGGACACGACGAAGGAGCATATGAATGTGTCCCTCTCCCGAGTGGGCAACATGGACGGCACCGTTGATAAGATCAGCACTAAAGTGACTGATGTTGAAGATAACCTGAACTACCTCCTTGGCCGGCTGTCCCTGGTCGTGTCGGAGTTCAACCTGATGAAGGCTGGTGTGGGCGAGGAACTCATGAGGCTGAGGGAGAATCTGGCCAAGGAGAATGATAGCGACGTGCACTTCGCAGAGGGCCAGCCGTCGTCCGAAAACCGATACGAGGTCAATCGCAAGCGTCATGCAGTTCATGCAGAGCCGTACCCAGGATTTATCCCTGAACCCATCCGTGTGTTTTAGCTGTGAGTCAGTCGTACAAGGTCTAGCAAGTCTTGCCTTAGTTATGGAGTAATACGGTTCTTCATCTCAGTAGTTTAGTGCTTTGTTTGGTTTGATCTTGACTTTCTGCTTCTCTAGCGTTAATAGCAGTGCATGGGATGGGAATCACACACACACACACACACACACACACACACACACAAAACAAAACAAACTTCATCATCATCTATAGAATAAGTTTGTGTAGCACTTTATACTGGTTTTAACACTGAGAGTTAGCACAGTTGTATAGAAAGTTTATTGAATTTAGATTTACATAAGTACTAAAGATAAAAAAATGTGTGCATTACTCTTACTATTATTACAGTACAACATATTCTCATATATCGCTGATGATAAAACACTAAACTTTTTTTGTATATATTCATATAGACCCCTAGCTTAAGCCACATACCTATTTTATGGACCAACCTCTTGTAATGGATGAATGGCCAGGTTAACTGTGGACCAACTCCCGCAATCAGGATTCGAACCGATGCACTTAAACATGGAAGGCTCGTAGATGCGTCATGGTCAGGAAGGCTAACCACTACACCACGGAGGTCCAAACTAACATTTTTAACTCAGAACATGAGAGGTCAAGTTACTAACTTGTACTTCTGAAACAGTTAGATATCTAAGGCTTAAATTTGAGGATAAACATACAACCTTCTTTGCAACAAAGTCTGTAAGACATGGCAATTGGAATACTGAATCAATTCATGGCACTAACATGAAAAGCTGGCACTCATGAGTGGGAATGCATAGTCAAGTGCCAGTGGTGGTGACCGGCCAGCTGTAGGTGAGGTAGTAGGATGTGGGCGTATAACAGGTATGCTCCCTGTTGTAGGTGTAAGGCGAGGGTGGTGTCTAAGAGGCCAGGGTGCCCGACATATGGGACAGAGGAGAAGCTGGCCCTGCGCATTCCGATCAGCGGACCACACTGCCATGCAATGGTGATGCAATAAATTGCGGCACCCAGCCTCACACATCACAAGGGTCTCACCTTCCACCATGTACAACAGGCAGATTGGGCACTGGGATTCATCATCACTGTGAAAAGTGGATATCTGAGATACTGTCTAATAGAAGGGTGGGGCTTGGACGTTACTGATGGTCGGATAGTTTGTTGGGTACATGTCCCGCTCTTCAGATGAAGTCACCCGGGTAGCGTAGAGCTGCAACCCTACCTTATGATCTGTTTGGCACCTTTTCCCCTCATGGAGGCCTATTTCCTTGGTGATGACAGACGGCTCTCACTCATACAATGTAATCCTTAAAATTATAATTTTTGTTTTCTAATTTTATGTATATCTTAATAATGTTTAAATTAGTATTAAATTTTAATTATGTAATTAGGAAAACTGCATAGTTTACTGCTATCTTTCTTATTATAATCCAACATTACATATATATTTATATTTATAGGATTTTACCCGCAGTTTTTTAAATTTTTTGTAATGATATTTTACTATAACTGCTAGCTATAACTAGCTTAAATTACCTCTAGAAAATTCCTATTACAAGATTCATTGGCTTATGAAGACTTTATATGAAGAAATCTCATGGATTTTCCTCCTATAATCATTTTATTTTTACCTGAAAAATATCTATATTACTACAGGACCATTTTTAAGAACACATTTCCCACAGGAGCAGGGATGGGTAGGATCTCAACGGGTTTAACTCCTCTCCCCGTCCACTGAGGAAGATGCAGCCTCCCAGATGGTGAATTACTGATCACGGAGCAACCATCTGAGGGTGGAGTTTGGTACCACATATACATTTCTATTTCATTATATCTTTATCTTTTCTTTTTTGCTCGTCACAATATGATATGTGTCTGTTTGTGTGCTGGTGACGGCTTCCTTTATAAGTAAAATATTTTATTTGTTATATAGGTATATAGATCTTATACGTATAAAATAGCTCCTTTGAAAATTTTCTTTTTGTAACTTTGTATATTTCCATAATCGTTAGGTATCCTTTTTATTTCTTTTATCGTCAAATTGTTCCTTTCATCTTAAATGCTGACAATGAGTTGATTATACGATTTTTTAATATTCCTTGTACAAGATTCATCAACTGTATTTTTTTTCTTTATGTATATGAATAAATATTAATATATATATATATATATATATATATATATATATATATATATATATATATATATATATATATATATATATACATATATATATATATATATATATATATATATATATATATATATATATATATATATATATATATATATATATATGCATAGTTTATGTAGCATATATTTTTTTTTTTTTTTTTTTATACTTTGTCGCTGTCTCCCGCGTTTGCGAGGTAGCGCAAGGAAAC
The DNA here is from genome assembly GCF_036320965.1 of Panulirus ornatus. Lineage (NCBI taxonomy): Eukaryota > Metazoa > Arthropoda > Malacostraca > Decapoda > Palinuridae > Panulirus > Panulirus ornatus. The sequence goes on from NC_092296.1 coordinate 5,674,131, forward strand.
AGACGAAAGAAATGGCCCAACCCCCATACACACGTACATACACACGTCCACACACGCAAATATACATACCTACACAGCTTTCCATGGTTTACCCCAGACGCTTCACATGCCTTGATTCAATCCACTGACAGCACGTCAACCCCTGTATACCACATCGCTCCAATTCACTCTATTCCTTGCCCTCCTTTCACCCTCCTGCATGTTCAGGCCCCGATCACACAAAATCTTTTTCACTCCATCTTTCCACCTCCAATTTGGTCTCCCTCTTCTCCTCGTTCCCTCCACCTCCGACACATATATCCTCTTGGTCAATCTTTCCTCACTCATTCTCTCCATGTGCCCAAACCATTTCAAAACACCCTCTTCTGCTCTCTCAACCACGCTCTTTTTATTTCCACACATCTCTCTTACCCTTACGTTACTTACTCGATCAAACCACCTCACACCACACATTGTCCTCAAACATCTCATTTCCAGCACATCCATCCTCCTGCGCACAACTCTATCCATAGCCCACGCCTCGCAACCATACAACATTGTTGGAACCACACTTTTCCTTCAAAAAACCCCTTTTTTGTTTCCGAAAATAATTTTTCCTCGCTTCCACACATTTTTAAAGGTTTCCCAAAAATTTTCGCCCCCCCTCCCCCACCCTAGGGATCCACTTCCGCTTCCATGGTTCCACCCCGCTGACAGATCCACCCCCAGAAAATTAAAACATTTTCATTTCCCTCCAGTTTTTTCCCTCCATTAAAACCCCCTCCCAATTGACGGGGACCCTCAACCCTATTTAACCTAAAAACCCTGCTCTTATTCACATTTACTCTTAACTTTCTTCTTCCACAACTTACCAAACTCATAAACCCCTTTCTGAGTTTTCTCACATGTTTTCAGCCCCCCCAGCGCTGTATCATCACGAACAACAACTAAACTCATTTCCCAAGCCCCTCTCACCCCAACAATTTTTCAAAACTTCCCCTTTTTCCCAGGACTTTTGCATTTACCTCCCTAAAAACCCCCAAATCCAAAACCCAAATTAAAAAACCCAAGGAGACATCACACACCCCTGCCGCAAACCTACATTCACTGAGAACCAATCACTTTCCTCTCTTCCTACACGTACACATGCCTTACATCCTCGATAAAAACTTCTCACTACTTCTAACAACTTGCCTCCCACACCATATATTCTTAATACCTTCCACAGAGCATCTCTATCAACTCTATCATATGCCTTCTCCAGATCCATAAATGCTACATACAAATCCATTTGCTTTTCTAAGTATTTCTCACATACATTCTTCAAAGCAAACACCTGATCCACACATCCTCTACCACTTCTGAAACCGCACTGCTCTTCCCCAATCTGATGCTCTGTACATGCCTTCACCCTCTCAATCAATACCCTCCCATATAATTTACCAGGAATACTCAACAAACTTATACCTCTGTAATTTGAGCACTCACTCTTATCCCCTTTGCCTTTGTACAATGGCACTATGCACGCATTCCGCCAATCCTCAGGCACCTCACCATGAGTCATACATACATTAAATAACCTTACCAACCAGTCAACAATACAGTCACCCCCTTTTTTAATAAATTCCACTGCAATACCATCCAAACCTGCTGCCTTGCCGGCTTTCATCTTCCGCAAAGCTTTTACTACCTCTTCTCTGTTTACCAAATCATTTTCCCCAACCCTCTCACTTTGCACACCACCTCGACCAAAACACCCTATATCTGCCACTCTGTCATCAGACACATTCAACAAACCTTCAAAATACTCATTCCATCTCCTTCTCACATCACCACTACTTGTTATCACCTCCCCATTTACGCCCTTCACTGAAGTTCCCATTTGCTCCCTTGTCTTACGCACCCTATTTACCTCCTTCCAGAACATCTTTTTATTCTCCCTAAAATTTACTGATAGTCTCTCACCCCAACTCTCATTTGCCCTTTTTTTCACCTCTTGCACCTTTCTCTTGACCTCCTGTCTCTTTCTTTTATACTTCTCCCACTCAATTGCATTTTTTCCCTGCAAAAATCGTCCAAATGCCTCTCTCTTCTCTTTCACTAATACTCTTACTTCTTCATCCCACCACTCACTACCCTTTCTAAACAGCCCACCTCCCACTCTTCTCATGCCACAAGCATCTTTTGCGCAGTCCATCACTGATTCCCTAAATACATCCCATTCCTCCCCCACTCCCCTTACTTCCATTGTTCATGTATATATATATATATATATATATATATATATATATATATATATATATATATATATATATATATATATATGCATAGTTTATGTAGCATTTATGGATCTGGAGAAGGCATATGATAGAGTTGATAGAGATGCTCTGTGGAAGGTATTAAGAATATATGGTGTGGGAGGCAAGTTGTTAGAAGCAGTGAAAAGTTTTTATCGAGGATCTAAGGCATGTGTACGTGTAGGAAGAGAGGAAAGTGATTGATTCTCAGTGAATGTAGGTTTGCGGCAGGGGTGTGTGATGTCTCCATGGTTGTTTAATTTGTTTATGGATGGGGTTGTTAGGGAGGTGAATGCAAGAGTTTTGGAAAGAGGGGCAAGTATGAAGTCTGTTGGGGATGAGAGAGCTTGGGAAGTGAGTCAGTTGTTGTTCGCTGATGATACAGCCCTGGTGGCTGATTCATGTGAGAAACTGCAGGAGCTGGTGACTGAGTTTGGTAAAGTGTGTGAAAGAAGAAAGTTAAGAGTAAATGTGAATAAGAGCAAGGTTATTAGGTACAGTAGGGTTGAGGGTCAATTCAATTGGGAGGTGAGTTTGAATGGAGAAAAACTGGAGGAAGTGAAGTGTTTTAGATATCTGGGATTGGATCTGGCAGCGGATGGAACCATGGAAGCGGAAGTGGATCATAGGGTGGGGGAGGGGGCGAAAATTCTGGGAGCCTTGAAGAATGTGTGGAAGTCGAGAACATTATCTCGGAAAGCAAAAATGGGTATGTTTGAAGGAATAGTGGTTCCAACAATGTTGTATGGTTGCGAGGCGTGGACTATGGATAGAGTTGTGCGCAGGAGGATGGATGTGCTGGAAATGAGATGTTTGAGGACAATGTGTGGTGTGAGGTGGTTTGATCGAGTAACGTAAGGGTAAGAGAGATGTGTGGAAATATAAAAGAGCGTAGTTGAGAGAGCAGAAGAGGGTGTTTTGAAATGGTTTGGTCACATGGAGAGAATGAGTGAGGAAAGATTGACCAAGAGGATATATGTGTCGGAGGTGGAGGGAACGAGGAGAAGAGGGAGACCAAATTGGAGGTGGAAAGATGGAGTGAAAAAGATTTTGTGTGATCGGGGCCTGAACATGCAGGAGGGTGAAAGGAGGGCAAAGAATAGAGTGAATTGGAGCGATGTGGTATACCGGGGTTGATGTGCTGTCAGTGGATTGAATCAAGGCATGTGTATGGGGGTGGGTTGGGCCATTTCTTTCGTCTGTTTCCTTGCGCTACCTCGCAAACGCAGGAGACAGCGGCAAAAAAAAAAAAAGAAAAAAAGCATAGTTTATGCATAGTTTACTGCTATCTTTCTTATTATAATCCAACATTACGTATATATTTATATTTATAGGAGTTTACCAGCAGTTTTTTAATTTTTTTGCAATGATATTTTACTATAACTGCTAGCTATAACTAGCTTAGATTACCTCTAGAAAATTCCTATTACAAGATTCATTGGCTCATGAAGATTTTATATGAAGAAATCTCATGGATTTTCCTTCTATAATCATTTTATTTTTACCTGAAAAATACCTATACTACTACAGGACCATTTTTAAGAATACATTTCCCACAGGAGCGTTTGCGAGGTAGCGTAAGGAAACAGACGAAAGAAATGGCCCAACCCACCCCCATACACATGTATATACATACACGTCCACACACGCAAATATACATACCCATACATCTCAGTGTACACATATATATATATATACACACACAGACATGTACATATATACACATGCACACAATTCACACTGTCTGCCTTTATTCATTCCCATCGCCACCTCGCCACACATGGAATAACATCCCCCTCCCCCCTCACGTGTGCGGGGTAGCGCTAGGGAAAGACAACAAAGGCCCCATTCGTTCACACTCAGTCTCTAGCTGTCATGCAATAATGCCCGAAACCACAGCTCCCTTTCCACATCCAGGCCCCACACAACTTTCCATGGTTTACCCCAGACGCTTCACATGCCCTGATTCAATCCATTGACAGTACGTTGATCTCGGTATACCCCATCAATCCAATTCACTCTATTCCTTGCCCGCCTTTCACCCTCCTGCATGTTCAGGCCCCGATCACACAAAATCTTTTTCACTCCATCTTTCCACCTCCAATTTGGTCTCCCACTTCTTGTTCCCTCCACCTCCGACACATATATCCTCTTGGTCAATCTTTCCTCACTCATTCTCTCCATGTGCCCAAACCATTTCAAACCACCCTCTTCTGCTCTCTCAACCACACTCTTCTTATTTCCACACATCTCTCTTACCCTTACATTACTTACTCGATCAAACCACCTCACACCACATATTGTCCTCAAACATCTCATTTCCAGCACATCCACCCTCCTGCACACAACTCTATCCATAGCCCACACCTTGCAACCACACAGCATTGTTGGAACCACTATTCCTTCAAACATAGCCATTTTTGCTTTCGGAGATAATGTTCTCGACTTCCACACATTCTTCAAGGCTCCCAGGATTTTCGCCTCCTCCCCCACCCTATCATTCACTTCCGCTTCCATGGTTCCATCTGCTGCCAGATCCACTCCCAGATATCTAAAACACTTTACTTCCTCCAGTTTTTCTCCATTCAAACTTACCTCCCAATTGACTTGACACTCAATCCTACTGTACCTAATAACCTTGCTCTTATTCACATTTACTCCTAACTTTCTTCTTTCACACACTTTACCAAACTCAGTCACCAGCTTCTGCAGTTTCTCACATGAATCAGCCACCAGCGCTGTATCATCAGTGAACAACAACTGACTCACTTCCCAAGCTCTCTCATCCCAACAGACAGACTGTATACTTGCCCCTCTTTCCAAAACTCTTGCATCCACCTCCCTAACAACCCCATCCATAAACAAATTAAACAACCATGGAGACATCACACACCCCTGCCACAAACCTACATTCACTGAGAACCAATATCTTTCCTCTCTTCCTACACGTACACATGACTTACATCCTTGATAAAAACTTTTCACTGCCTCTAACAACTTGCCTCCCACACCATATATTCTTAGTACCTTCCACAGAGCATCTCTATCAACTCTATCATATGCCTTCTCCAGATCCATAAATGCTACATACAAATCCATTTGCTTTTCTAAGTATTTCTCACATACATTCCTCAAAGCAAACACCTGATCCACACATCCTTTACCACTTCTGAAACCACACTGCTCTTCCCCAGTCTGATGCTCTGTACATGCCTTGACCCTCTCAATCAATACCCTCCCATATAATTTACCAGGAATACTCAACAAACTTATACCTCTGTAATTTGAGCACTCACTCTTATCCCCTTTGCCTTTATACAATGGCACTATGCACGCATTCCGCCAATCCTCAGGCACCTCACAATGAATCATACATACATTAAATAACCTTACCAACCAGTCAACAATACAGTCACCCCCTTTTTTAATAAATACCATACAGACCTGCTGCCTTGCCGGCTTTCATCTTCCGCAAAGCTTTTACTACCTCTTCTCTGTTTACCAAATCATTTTCCCTAACCCTCTCACTTTGCACACCACCTCGACCAAAACACCCTATATCTGCCACTCTATCATCAAACACATTCAACAGACCTTCAAAATACTCACTCCATCTCCTTCTCACATCACCACTACTTGTTATCACCTCCCCATTAGCCCCCTTCACTGAAGTTCCCATTTGCTCCCTTGTCTTACGCACTTTATTTACCTCCTTCCATATATACATACATATATATATATATATATATATATATATATATATATATATATATATATATATATATATATATATATATCTTTTTCTTTCTTTTTTTCAAACTATTCGCCATTTCCCGCGTTAGCGAGGTAGCGTTAAGAACAGAGGACTGGGCCTTGGAGGGAATATCCTCACCTGGCCCCCTTCTCTGTTCCTTGTTTTGGAAAATTAAAAAAAAACGAGAGGGGAAGATTTCCAGCCCCCCGCTCCCTCCCCTTTTAGTCGCCTTCTACGACACGCAGGGAATACGTGGGAAGTATTCTTTCTCCCCTATCCCCAGGGATAATATATATATATATATATATATATATATATATATATATATATATATATATATATATATATTAAGAATATATGGTGTGGGAGGCAAGTTGTTAGAAGCAGTGAGAAGTTTTTATCGAGGATGTAAGGCACATGTACGTGTAGGAAGAGAGGAAAGTGATTGGTTCTCAGTGAATGTAGGTTTGCGGCAGGGGTGTGTGATGTCTCCATGGTTGTTTAATTTGTTTATGGATGGGGTTGTTAGGGATGTGAATGCAAGAGTTTTGGAAAGAGGGGCAAGTATGCAGTCTGTTGGGGATGAGAGAACTTGGGAAGTGAGTCAGTTGTTGTTTGCTGATGATACAGCCCTGGTGGCTGATTCATGTGAGAAACTGCAGAAGCTGGTGACTGAGTTTGGTAAAGTGTGTGAAAGTAGAAAGTTGAGAGTAAATGTGAATAAGAGCAAGGTTATTAGGTACAGTAGGGTTGAGGGTCAATTCAGTTGGGAGGTAAGTTTGAATGGAGAAAAACTGGAGGAAGTGAAATGTTTTAGATATCTGGGAGTGGATTTGGCAGCGGATGGAACCATGGAAGCGGAAGTGAATCATAGGGTGGGAGAGGGGGCAAAAATTCTGGGAGCCTTGAAGAATGTGTGGAAGTCGAGAACATTATCCCGGAAAGCAAAAATGGCTATGTTTGAAGGAATAGGGGTTTCAACAATGTAGTATGGTTGCGAGGCATGGGCTATGGATAGAGTTGTGCGCAGGAGGGTGGATGTGCTGGAAATGAGATGTTTGAGGACAATATGTGGTGTGAGATGGTTTGATCGAGTAAGTAATAATAGGGTAAGAAAGATGTGTGGTAATAAAAAGAGTGTGGTTGAAAGAGCAGAAAAGGGTGTTTTGAAATGGTTTGGTCACATGGAAAGAATGAGTGAGGAAAGATTGACCAAGAGGATATATGTGTCGGAGGTGGAGGGAACGAGGAGAAGTGGGAGACCAAATTGGAGGTGGAAAGATGGAGTGAAAAAGATTTTGAGTGATCGGGGCCTGAACATGCAGGAGGGTGAAAGGCGTGCAAGGAATAGAGTGAATTGGAATGATGTGGTATACCGGGGTCGATGTGCTGTCAATGGATTGAACCAGGGCATGTGAAGCGTCTGGGGTAAACCATGGAAAGTTCTGTGGCCCTGGATGTGGAAAGGGAGCTGTGGTTTCGGTGCATTATTACATGACAGCTGCAGACTGAGTGTGAACGAATGTGGCCTTTGTTGTCTTTTCCTAGCATTACCTCACTCACATGAGGGGGGAGGGGGTTGTTATTCCATGTGTGTTGGGGTGGCGATGGGAATGAATAAGTGCAGATAGTATGAATTATGTACATGTGTATATATGTCTGTGTGTGTATATATATGTATACATTGAGATGTATAGGTATGTATATTTGCGTGTGTGGACGTGTATGTATATACATGTGTATGTGGGTGGGTTGGGCCGTTCTTTCGTCTGTTTCCTTGCGCTACCTTGCTAACGTGCTGTCAATCCATTGACAGCACGTCAACCCCGGTATACCACATCGCTCCAATTCACTCTATTCCTTGCATGCCTTTCACCCTCCTGCATGTTCATGCCCGGATCACTCAAAATCTTTTTCACTCCATCTTTCCACCTCCAATTTGGTCTCCCACTTCTCCTCGTTCCCTCCACCTCTGACACATATATCTTCTTGGTCAATCTTTCCTCACTCATTCTCTCCATGTGACCAAACCATTTCAAAACCCTCTTCTGCTCTCTCAACCACACTCTTTTTATTTCCACATCTCTCTTACCCTTACATTACTTACTCGATCAAACCACCTCACACCACATATTGTCCTCAAACATCTCATTTCCAGCACATCCACCCTCCTGCACACAACTCTATCCATAGCCCATGCCTCGCAACCATACAACATTGTTGGAACCACTATTCTTTCAAAAATAACCATTTTTGCTTTCCGAGATAATGTTCTCGACTTCCACACATTCTTCCAGGCTCCCAGAATTTTCGCCCCCTCCCCCACCCAGTGATTCACTTCCGCGTCCATGGTTCCATCCGCTGCCAAATCCACTCCTAGATATCTAAAACACTTCACTTCCTCCAGTTTTTCTACATTCAAACTTACCTCCCAATTGACTTGTCCCTCAACCCTACTGTACCTAATAACCTTGCTCTTATTCACATTTACTCTTAACTTTCTTCTTTCACACACTTTACCAAACTCTGTCACCAGCTTCTGCAGTTTCTCACATGAATCAGCCACCAGCGCTGTATCATCAGCAAACAACAACTGACTCACTGCCCAGGCTCTCTCATCCCCAACAGACTGCATACTTGCCCCTCCTTCTAAAACTCTTGCATTCACCTCCCTAACAACCCCATCCATAAACAAATTAAACAACCATGGAGACATCACACACCCCTGCCGCAAACCTACATTCACTGAGAACCAATCACTTTCCTCTCTTCCTACACGTACACATGCCTTACATCCTCGATAAAAACTTTCACTACTTCTAACAACTTGCCTCCCACACCATATATTCTTAATACCTTCCACAGAGCATCTCTATCAACTCTATCATATGCCTTCTCCAGATCCATAAATGCTACATACAGATCCATTTGCTTTTCTAAGTATTTCTCACATACATTCTTCAAAGCAAACACCTGATCCACACATCCTCTACCACTTCTGAAACCACACTGCTCTTCCCCAATCTGATGCTCTGTACATGCCTTCACCCTCTCAATCAATACCTTCCCATATAATTTACCAGGAATACTCAACAAACTTATACCTCTGTAATTTAAGCACTCACTGTTATCCCCTTTACCTTTGTACAATGGCACTATGCAAGCATTCCGCCAATCCTCAGGTACCTCACCATGAATCATACATACATTAAATAACCTCACCAACCAGTCAACAATACAGTCACCCCCTTTTTTAATAAATTCCACTGCAATACCATCCAAACCTGCTGCCTTGCCGGCTTTCAGTATCCCTCTTATAACCACTGATTCAACATCATACTGAAATATTTGCTTCCAATTCCTTCGTATAACTTTTGTGTTTTTGGTACGGTAGGAGCAATGCTTATCTATAGATATTTGTGCTATATGTATACAACTGTACATAGTGTCATTATCCTCTGTGGATGAAAGTAGAACTTATCTCTCTACCATCAACTTCTACGAAGGTCTAGTGACGTTTATCCTCATTCATCATCCTAACAATCAAAATGTACCTCAGACATTTCAGTTAGAGAGGGTGTAATATCTATAAAGCTGGAGGTAGGAGAAGGCTGCAAGTGCTGCTGTAGTACGGTTAAGTATCTGAGCAGCGAGGTGTATACTTAACTGAACACTGCTGATATTATGGAAATAGGTTACAATTATGCCACACGATTTTCCCATTATGACATTCGCTTGGATACTCCTATCACTATGGATGTGTCCTTCTCGTAAGCAGGACATTGATACACTCCATCATTCGTCAGCAGTAAAGTTGGCCGATACTCAAATCATTTATTTCTTCCTCTTTACTGACGACTCTTCGTTCGTATCACACTGCAGCGATGCCATGTTTTGGTGGGAGGTTCTGCGTTTAATACAGCTCAAAAACACTAGACATAAAATCAAACAATTAAACGATCAAATATTTTATTGTAATCGTTATCACTCGATCATAATTTCATACAGCTGGAGAGACAAAAATGTTGGTGGCCGCCATTTAATTCACAACGGCATGAACAACCCTCCATAACGTAAATAAATCACATGCATATATTTTCCTCTACATATCGTATAAGTACACATTGCTTTCTGCTTATTCTTGACACTAATGTATATCAAGCAATAATAAGCCTATCAATTTATAGAGAGAAAACCCAACTTTTAGGTACAATTCAATACCCTGTCCAGCCTGCAGAATTCCCGAAGGGCGTGGACGTGGTTCAGTAGTTGATAGCTACACTTCTCGTCTCCTGGTGGCCAGGTGCACACCATTTATGCCCAAATATGTTCAATGACAATCGGGTCCACTCCTTTGCTGGCCTAGTCCAGGAGCTGTAGGATGTCTTGTTCCTAGGGACCAGCGTTCAACAAGAGCAGTGTGGACTGAGCACCTGTCGCTAATAGAAATGACAGGCCCGACAGGGAGAGGTACCCCCCCCCCCCCCCCCCCCATCTCGCAGAGACGGCAAGAAACGTTCCTCCAGCAGTTACTGCGACAGTGGTAGCAGAGCGACCTCCAATGTTGAAAACGTCACCCAGGCCTCGCTCATGTTGGCTCAGTCATTTGTGCCAGTGGAACATTGTATGATTTTAACGTTTATTGTACTGGTTCGGCAGGATTTATATCATTTGTGGTGTATAAACAGTATATCATTAACATTTGGGTATCCGCATGAATTTCTTATTACCATAACTATGGCGTTTAAGTCTTTGAACAGCAACAATCATTAACTTCCTACCCGGTACTGTTCCTCCTCCAGCAGTGAACCTTGCCATGAGAGTTGGATACACACATCACCTCCGTGAACACTGCTTCAGACCAGAATCTAAGTTTCGCTCGGGATGTGTGCTGGTCTCTCAGGCGTTCATTCCTCTCGGGAGTTCTGTGGTGTGTTCCTTTGTCGTGTAATATTCGCCTGCCGCTCAACGGGGAAACGTCTTATGCCCATTACGTTCGCTGGAGGGGGTTACCTTTGCAGCTCCTATTCTCTTTGCCAAACAATAAAACAACCATGTTCACGGAATTGATACAATCGGTTGCCTAATTGAAAATTTCAATTTCAATTATCAAGTTTACATAGTTATAAGCCTAATTTCACAACTTTTACATAATCTATATAATAGTATGAAATTGTGGTTACAATAATGATTACAATATTTCCAGATATATTGCCTACTTCATTGTTATCAAGGCTTAGCCATACCCAAATATAGTCACCCGCTGGATTTGGCTGCTATTAAACTCTGATGCAGGGACCTCATTCTCTATGTAGCCTTCATTATTGCTGCCATGTCCCCACTCCTTTTCACAGACACTCATAACTTACAGTAAGTTGTTAAGGTTACTGCTCTCCACCCGTATGGACAAAACATTATCAAGGAGAGTGATCATGCGACCTCTATGCACCAACCTCTCGTCACTCCGATTCAGTAGACAAGCTGCCGCTCGCCGGTCAACCGACCCTACGGGCACTAGGATGTGCACACGCTCCAGGGAGTGGGCACTATCAAAGAACAAGTATAGCAGGATAGGAGAGGAGGAGGAAACTCTGACAGTAATATTGTGGACAAGGCACGAGAAAATCTCACACGTTTCCATGAAGTTCATCTGGTGTAATCTGTCAGTTAAGGAGCAGCCAAATCAGGTTAATGGCTTCAGACAGAAGAGTTATAGAGGTTGATGTAAAGATATGTGAGGAACTTGAATGACATGTTAGAAATTACTTTGACAGTGGAAGACTAGACACCAACACTAGTGGGATGGAGTTGGAGGAAGGGACCATTGCTCTCCTTTATCTGTGTAAACAAACAGCATGAAGAATTGGGCTCTTACTTAAACATGTTTGCAGACGATACCGAAGCCATGAAGTACAATGTAAGAATATTTCATCATATAAGTTAAGCTAGACAAGCTCCAGAATTGATGAAATTCAACCACTGTAAATGCTGATCATAACTGCAGCACCACAAGCCCTCCCACTAGTAGAGTTGAGAGAGTCGTTAGTATAGGTGTAATTGGTTAGGTTATATTCAGTTTGGAGTGTCTATATTTGTTCAAAACTTACTGATTTCCTTGGTGGATAGGTAGTTATGGTAATGCCAAAAGAAATCAAGGCGGAAAATTGTTTTTCTAACAGATGCACTCCAAACAATATCTTATAAGTGGCTGGCATTTTAATTCTATTCAGATTCACTTATTTCGTGGTTTTAATAAGGCTGCGGAGGCAATATTATATGGATCTCAGGAAGAACTTTCAGTGCCATAGGTCAAGTACATCATTATAGAAATTCTAACATTACCATCGTGTTTATGATTACACCCCTGCAGCAATGCTGATAGCAGCTGCTGCTGTACTTAGAGCTCAGATATGAAGATTTCTAAGTAAAGGTATAGTCGATATGTTTACCATCAGCGTTTAACAACTGAAGAAATTAAAAGTAAGGCCAAGGCTGACACAGGTTCTGCGTGTGTAATTAAGGTAGATTTGGATTTCATAGTAAGTCTTTATTGTGTTGACGAATACCATCTACATATTTCATGGGACTGACTTTGGTATGGCATTAATCAGTAGGTAATTAAACATTGAGTCTACTCCACTTTGGGATTGCCAAGTTGATCACATACATCCACTTTAGCCACTTACATACAATATAACTTTTATGTTAACATTATCAAACTTGTTCATATTGTCTTACGTTTTCAATTGGTTTTAATCATTTTTACACTAATTGTTCCACTGAATGATAGTTTTTGTTACTTTATTGTTCCGAAGATGAAATAGTAGACCAGAATATATCAAAATCATGATGATCGATATTTAGAAAGCAAAATTAAAGATAATCACCAATATTTGAGTTAGAAATGATCAAATTGTTATACAGAAAACAGAAGTGAAAATTGTTTATAGAAAATACAATTTAACGGTACACTATGGAAATAGTACCAATTCCTGTGATTGTACCTGTTACATATACCATATGATAGTGTTCGTACATTTTGCAAATAGCCTATGACAGCGATTTTACCTGTTGTATATACCCTATGACAGTGATCGTACCTGTTTCATATACCCCACGACAATGATTGTACCTGTTGCATATATCCCATGACTGTGATTGTACCTGTTGCATATATCACATGACTGTCATTGTACCTGTTGCATATATCACATGACTGTAATTGTACCTGTTGCATATATCACATGACTGTGATTGTACTTGTTGCATATATCCCACGACTGTGACTGTACCTGTTGCATATATTCCATGACTGTGATTGTACTTGTTGCATATATCCCACGACTGTGATTGTACCGACAAACAGGTAAGGACTCGACAGCCAGTGAAAGCTTGTCCTTGGTAACTAATCCACATCAGTATCTAGAAATGAAGAATGAAAAGTAACACACATGAATTTGCTGTTTAAAGCAAGTTTCGACTGCCTGCTGCCCTTGCTTCCAAAATGAGCACAGTCTTCTTATAAGACCTTTAGCTCGAGCAAACGACGGAATCATAAGGGGTCATGGAATTGATGGGTAAATTAATGGTAATTACCTGTTAAAAAGAAAATGAATTCCATGGAAAGAACTGGTGGGTAAGAGATGATGAAGCCACGAAGCGAGGATGAATAGGAAGGTTTTGGGGGGTTCTAATAATATTTGGAAGGTGTTCGTTGGGAGGTTTCTAGAGATGCTGATATGGAAGAGAATGATAGAAAAAAGAAAGCGGAAGGAAATAAGGGCAACAGATTTCAAAGTTCAGCCTATGTATTCCATCTGGAATATTAAACTCCTTATATTATTTTTTCCCATACACTGCGTTGCCCTTATCTAGCTTCCAAACGTATGAAAGTTACGGTACATTTCTAAGGGATTTGGTTAATAAGAAATTAAGTTCTTTTGTTTATATAATGGTGATAAAGATGATTCGCTACATCTCTCCAGATTAGTACATTGGGCGAATAAATCTGAGAGAATTACTTAAGCCGTCAAAAATCCAAAATTCCATAGGCTTATGTAAAGGTACTGCCTCAAACAGTCAGGTATTTACAAGATTTCTCCCTATCTTGCAGGCAGGGCGATGCCATTGTATTGTACTCAGTCTAACACTGGAAATCAAGGTATGTCTTCAGGTTTAATATTCCTGATGAGCAAGGAGTAGGAGGGAAACTGAAAAAAGATATGTGAGGATCGTAGGAAAGAGGATTTCTCGAATAAGGAGACTAAACATAAATTAGGGTATGAAACATGCAAGGGCGAGGGCGAGAATAGGAGCGATTTTGGTTTTCAGGGGGCGACTTGATGTCAGTGGGCTGAACCAAGACATATAAAATGATTCCGGGAAAACAACGGTAAGGTCTTTGGGGCTTGGATGTGGATTGAAGGCTCTGGTTTTGGCGCATTATACATGACAACCAGAGAGAGGAAATGAGGCGTGGCCTCTTTTATATATACATTCCTGGCGCCACCTTAACTATGCCAGGAATCGGCGAATTGATGAAAGTATGCCTTACTGTTATTTGATATATTTCAGGCATAACGTGAACATTTTAATGAGTCAGATTTATGGGAATAGCTGAATTCTGAGTGAGCAGGTTTTTGATATGGTGCCTCACGAACTTCGGCAGAGTTCGGAGGCAAACCATCATCCCCGCGCCCTTCTTAGTATGCCACTGTCGTCATGTTACGATCCGTTTTGTTACTCTGGTGAAACGTAGTCTACTACCCCGGTGAAGCTTGTTCTAAACCCCACCAGGAAGAAGCCAATACACTAACTCGCCACTCTCACATCCTGCCGGAAGAGATCCCTCGTCCTCGAGTTGCATTTCGGCACCACAACCGCATCGTGTCCATCCAAGCCCGTGCAGACCACTACAAGAACTGCCCCATCCAGTGTGAGCATCATTGCCAACTATCCGTTAAGATTGACACCTTCCCTCCCTTGATATAGCCCCATCTATTTCATACTGTGTGTATGTTCTCAACATTTTTGCTGTCTGGCTATATCTATAGTCAGTAAACGGAATATTACTACTATTATCATTGTTATTAACGCTGAAACATCGTCTTGAAACCTCGAAGATTACATGCCAGCTGTCCTCTTCCGTCAGTGTTTCACCACTCACATCTACTCACGTATTAAGAGTTCCTTGAGTGTGATAAACTTACAACAGTTTGTGCCGGGTACTGAATCCTTTGATTCAAATGCGCTGAGACAGAATGTTGACCCTTGACAATCTTATTTATTCTGTGACCACCCCATTGATATTTCACCCCTTTCCCATAATTTCGGACATCTTTAACCCAAAAGTAATTAGCGTGACAAGTTAGGCTGATGAACCAAATCTGAACTGACATTATCCAAGCATGAATTACGGAGTACACAAACAGACAAACAGTAAAACCCGAATGTGTGGCACCAATAGTGGTCATAATTGAGTCATTCCAACCAGCATGTGGTTTGCAGGATGATAGCTTCAACTGCTCACGACATTCCCCTGTCCTTGAAACATGGCTTACGCTGGTGCGGGTAACAGACACCATCCTAAATGATGACAGGACCGGCCCATGGCCGCCTCCGTCATTGGTCATGCTACGGGACCTATGGTCAGAGAAGGGACAATTATTTTGAAAAAAAACTATGAGTAATGTGCTCTTGTATTCATCTCTTCGTTGTGGGATATTCGCTTGATGAATGATTGATGCAGGAATATTTTATACTTAAAAATAAGGAGCGGAGTGGAAACATTAGTACCATAGTTGTACATGTCACAATGTATAAGGTTTGTGATAGTCTACAATAGTCTGACCGTGTTACAGTCCGTCTTGATCATTGATTTGCTGATCACCAGACTAACACGAAAACCTATTATATACTGATCTATTAGCAGGGGACATTGATTTTTCCACAAAGAAAACAAAACGAAGAATAATAGAAACTAATAATGGTAGTCGGCATCATTGGTGATGGGTGGGTGGTGGTGGTCGGTGTTGTGGCGGGCCGCGAGGTGGTAATTCAGTCGGGTCTAACCTTCTGAGTAGGAAGGTTGTTACAGCAATTTATTCTGGTACTTAAGTGAGGGGCATTCATTTTACCCTTTTGTTGGAACTGAATATCAGTGTAATGGTGTACTTGACTGAAAACGCAGTTGATTGTGCAAGTGTTGGTGTGTAAGAAAATGGAAACGAACCGTAGACAAATGTTTGTTGGAGGAGCTAAGAGATAGATATACCTCACGTCAATGTAACAACGTATAAATAGCTGTGTGGTCGGAACTTGATGTGACAGCTATCTCTTACTTCTTGATTTAAGTTCGTATCATTGCAAGCGGGTCAGCTAAACGGTGCAGTGTGAACGTGAAAGTCAACAAGGCATCTAACAAAAGTAGATACCCAAAGAAGACTATGAATAAAATTGTATTTCATCTCGTCTCATCAAGTGCTATATCTAGAAACGAAGTTACGTTCCACTCATGAAAAAAAAAAAAAATCCAGTGTTACCGCACGTGAAGTTGACTCGGGAAGCATTCATTAATAGTATGTTGTGTGGCTTTTAGCTAAGGACAGCAGGGGAAATTATTAGTAACTTGACTGGAGACGTAGACAAGGTGATCAGTTGCGACGAATAACGTACTTCATATTGTTATAGAAGTAAATGTTCACCAAAAAGTTTTAAGTAAACATGAGATTTATTCTCTGGTTGTACAACCATCTTCTCATATATAAATTATAATGAAATCATTATATGTTCGTAAATATGTGATACAAGAAAAGTCTTTATGTGTTTGAGGGGGTCGACCAACAAAAACGTAAGGGAATCGAAAGTAGCAAACTTTACACCATCAGTGACTGACGTACCCAGTCATCGCATTTCCCCCGTCAGCGTTTGTGTAGTGGTTATATAGCTTGTAAATGCTGCCATATTGTTTGTTAGGTATTTGTAATTGTTTTGGCCGGAGCTGGCTGTAATCGTCCATGGAGCTTTCTCTTTAAAAGATTTGTTGCTCCATGAATTGTATGTTAAAGACAGGGGTTGCTTACTTGTACAAGGTTACTGTGCACGAAAAGATAGACGAGAAAGTTTTCGGTACTGCTGTAGAAAGTGTTTAGCCTTCTGGCTCGAGCACTGCTGTGGTTTGTGTGTGGCGGCCATGAACTACTTTTGGTTGGCCCTTATTATGTTCTCTCGCTATTCTTTCTTGGATTTATATTCATCGATATACATTATTTCTTATAATGAATTACAAACTATCAGGAGTGTTAGTTTTGGCAATAGTAAACTGTATCTTTGTTGGTGCAATACATCAGGTGAAAGTATTATGAATGGTAACAACGTATATGATATCCGCACAGAATGCCTCAGCTGTAAGGTGGTTCAAACAGTTATATTATTAATACTTTACAGTTATTATACTGCTTTGATATTACTTAAGGCAACACGCAGTATATATTACATCGTCAAATTGTATCCGCAGAGCAGGTCGGTACATTAAGCCGCCGCTAATGTAGTAGGGAAAGGTGAATGTTGGGAGGTGGGGTTGTTGGTGAGGTCAGGTGATACAGCAGGTGGCAGCGAGATGATCAATAACCACCTGAAGGACGCCGCGAGGTTAGTATGCAAGGGCTGGCTGGTCCAGTGCAAGAGGTGCAGTATGATTTAACCAGTTTTGATCCAAAATTAGTATGTTATTGGGATAGCAGAATATCGTCTTTATATTTATTTTGCGAAAGTCTTGAAATAGTCATACGTGTGATGAAAGGGTGATGACGCTAGACTTAATAGTATTTTGCCTTACGTTCCCGGTGGGCGGTAGGGACGCTAGACGCGACGTAGCATTTAAACGCGATTTAAGAATACGTTTCTGTCATTCGCATGTGTACGTGTCTTGCAAACGTTTATGCCGAAACCTAGTTCACATAATGAAGTTTACAGCTTAGTTTTGCATTATAATATATGCGACATTAATTTATATACGGGTATGATTTTCTAGAACATTGCACCTGTACATAACTTGGCTTAGGTTATTGCTTTCGCTCAGGACTGGTATCATTACATCGAATTCAAACTAAGGAAAAGGAAGCTTCGTTCGTGCACTTGAACAAAAGAAATATCTCATAACTTGTTGGAGTTCAGTGAACGTATTTTGCTAAAAAAAAAAAAAAAAAAGAATTCGACGGAACTCCAACCACAAGTATGCCTTTATGCCTCAAGTCATTTGATATCAGAATCAGGTTTTTTAAACTTTCCTGCTGACCTGTCAGGTTAAGAGCTTAGATCCTGCATGCCTGCTCGTTGTTTTGATAAGATCTTAAATAATATTTTTTTTTCTTGCGGTGTACTATGTTATGCTGGCAAATCTTTTGGCTTAGAAGTGATTGTTTTATTTTTGATTTATTAAAACCAGGCTAGAAGCATTTACAACATGGGCAATACTTGGGCTGCCGTTTTTCACTAACTTCCAATTTCATAGGTTTATTCAGTCATTCATTGCAATCGAAAACTATTTTGTAAGCTGGATCACGTTTACTCATAGCTTGCAGCCTTACAAGAGGTAGGAAACCTTTGCCAGATCTCTGTCACCTTACAGGGTTTCGGTTGGGAAATTTATTCACTTCTTTCTGTATACACATTTTTATAGTTCATTTAATTACTGTATCGAAAGTTCAACAACTGTATGCTCATGAAAATGCAAGCTACGTATCCGAGATACAGTATTCATGATTACGGATGATTTACTGTCACAGATCGAAGTGAAGGCCAAGCTGCTTTGTGCTATGCATCAGAGGAAGGTTGAGTTCATTCAGCCAGCAGTCTGTGGTCGATCGATAACTGGCCGCCCACAGCGGTCTGAGCTTGGGCGTGGAGTGTGCAAGGGGGGGTGGTGGTGGTGGTTGAGGGAGGGGGGATTGCCTTGGTGCTGGTTAAAAATGTATACGGACGGATGATCATGATGCTGTGAAGCATAGGATCGATGATAAGTAGTCATCCATTGTACACTGTCAGACTAGTTGAATAGAGAAGGTAAATGCAGGCTGAGAGTTGCCAACATTAGATGGAGTCGTGTTTTTTGTATCAAGGTCAGAAGGGTGGATGTTCCCGTCGTTAGCTCGGTCAAGTGTACCGGCTCAACCCTTTCCATTTATGACGATGAAGTGGGCGTTAGAAGTATGAGCCGAGTGTGAGAGTGGGCGCTGGAAATATGAACTGGTGTGACCATTGGAAATGTGAACCGAAAGTGTGGTTTGGGCATTGGAAGTGTGAACCTTGTGTCATGTTGGCGTTGGAAATATGAGGTAGATTGTGGTGTGGCTACTGGAAGTGTGAATATAGTGTTTGGTGTGGCCATTAGAAGTGTGAAGAGTATGGTGCGGCAAATGTTAGGATAAACCGAGTATGATGTCATTGGAAGTGTAAAAATAGTGTGTAATGTAAGCAATGAAAGTATGAACCGAGTTTGATGTGTGTGTGGAAAGTATAGGCCAAGTGTGTGTTGTTGGCATTAGAACCATGAGCCTAATACTTGCTGTTGGAAGTGTGACTCGAGTGTGTGTTGTGGGCCTTGGAAGTATGAACGTAGTGGTGTATTAGGAAGGGTGGACGGGTCTGTCGAAATGTTTAGGCAAACTTCACACGGAGTGGGAACGCTCTTGAATATATTCCATCGGCCTTCCATGACGAAATGTATTGTGATTTGTTTATCATTAACCTCTTCTGCTTTTTACACTCCCAGTGTTTCTTGTGTGTGTGTGTGTGTGTGTGTGTGTGTGTGTTTACGATATAATAGGGAATTTAATGCTCTTAAAAGTATTGTTTTGCCATTTAACCACGTTGGTAAATATTCTGGATAGTGTAGTGTCAGGCTTTGACGAGTTTATACAGGAGAGATGAGCAGGTGTGCTCAGCTCGGTACATGTGTTCCGGTGGTGTGTTGGCGTGTCGACCCGCCACATGTTTGGTGGTGACGATGTTTGTTCGATGTGGAGGGAGATGTGGAGGGAATGATGCGTCTGTTGATGGTAATGATGGTAGCTGTACCGCAATCACTGATTTTAATGATAATGTTACCTAAGGATTTGGTTTTGGAGAGGATAATGTTGGCAAGGGCTGGTGTTAATTGCGACAGCGCAGTGGAATGTAGTACAGCGTGGGTGGCACAGTGATGCTCTGTTGATAGTGTAAGTGTTGGCAGTACTGATGGTGTAAAGACGGGATGGTGACGCTGATGGTGAAAGAATACCATTCCATTTTAGCTCGGAAACACTTAGATCCGGATTTTGAGTGCATTGATACTTTTGTTTTGCTTTGCAAGTGTATTAGTGAGTGTCTTGAGAGCACAGTAATAGTCGCGGATGATGATTTTGAGCATGACATATTTTCTTATGATACTAGTAAGGGCTATGTTTATCAGGGAAAACGTGAAGTCAGTCTGGAAGTAGTTAACAAACTTTACAAGAAATATCGAAAGCTTTAGATACCTCACTAACCTCCCAAGTATTGGAGTTCTGTCCGAATGTTCAGTATTCTAGTCGAAATATAGCAAATATCCCCATCTTTGAGCATTCCTCTTATGCCTCAGAATATCAACAAAAGATGACAGACGTCCTTGGACGTAAAAAGGTAGATGGCAAGATAAGGGTTCATAATCATCGGGTGATAAAGTTTTTATCCGTGTGCAGCAGGTGTTGTGTATAATGGTGGTGAGGTAGGCTGGCAGTGAATTAACAGTGAAGTGTAATGGGACCTGGCTTTGGTTTTTCTTTTTAATGTTTCATGTCGATGAACCCTAGCAGAGAGTATGTGATGCCTTAGCTAACGGAGCATGAAGTAGTGTGTACCGTCTAGGGGTGTCAGCACGCCGAAAATTATTTTGAGAGAGAAGTAATAAGCTTATTTCATGTGAATGAGTGTTGACTGAGCGAATGCGATCGCATTTCCTTTGAACAAATTAAGCGAGTGCTTTGTTTAACACCTTCCTTGGTTTTACCTTAGTCGCACGTAGCTGGCAATATGTGTACGTGATCCTTCATAGTCAGTACTCTTATCTCATTCTTGAAAGTTGAAAGTGAAATAAAGTTATGCACTGAACTAATGTCAGAATTAAACCTCTGTGTAACGAGTCCTTTTTTATTCTTTGTATCAAGTGCCATTACTCTACCCACGTTGGGTAAACTTCCTACAGGACAACACCGTAACTTTGCTGCATGACCGACCGCCCTTCCTTAGGCTAGCAGGGCTGCTGGCCCGCCTTACGTAATCTGTCCTCTCTTGCCTCAACATGGCGTCACCTAGTGCCAGGCATGGGATGATCACTCCCATGTTAACGTTAAAATACTAATCGCCTTTGTTAAATTAAAAGTAACCCAGAGCTATATACGGTGTGGCGTCATAAATCACCCGAGTTTATGTTCTTCAGTATTACGTGACGTTGACTTATGCAGTAAACCCTGAACATGTTACATGTTGGTAGGATGTGCTGGTGTATGGGTGTGAGGCCGCTGGTCAGCGGGTGCTGTACTAACAGGCTGGAGACAGCTGCGCAGTTGTGCTGGGACAGAGAGAGCTCTGGTTGGCCGGCTGCATTTGGTCGTCCCCTCACCAACTTCAAGGGACCTAGACGGATATGTTAGAATAACATGAAATGATTTATGGCTATAGAGAAACAACATAGATTTTTCATAGTCGTATGTTCAATATGTTTATGTTTTTTGTTGATTTCAAGATTGTAGTTGGTTTCATAAATTGCTTCATCTTTGTAGCATTTAATACGAAGTTAACCATAATTTTGGCTTTTGCCGTTGAACGCTACTTGATTTTCATGCATGTCTTGTTCTTGAATACAAAACATACCGTTATCTTCCTCAAAAAAAAAGTCCTGCATTTTCAAATGGATTCGTAATGCTTCGGATTAAGTGACTTCATCAAGTGATAAAGTTTCTGTAAGCCACTACAATAAGTTTGGAAACGTAGCTTTGCGGTGCAAAGTGTAAAGTTGTCTGTTGTATGAACTCTGCACTGGAAGTGATATTAGCAATATGACATTTATAGGATAAAGAGTGAACAACACAAGAGCCTGGAATACAGCAGTTTAATGGACGAGAGGTTTGTTTGATGGACCGGGTAGGTCCTCTGTGAGGATTAGGCTTGGCCCACAGCATCGACGGCGCCTCCATCATGAGGTTCTTCAGGAAGGAGACTCCCAGCGAAAGCCAGGGACGTGGCAAGAGGGTGGTCAACCACAACAATAATCTCCCCGTCATCGGTAACAGCATGAATCAGGTGAGCTCTTTTAAGTAGTGAAGTTTGCATGGTAGTGTGAAGGACTTTTCTGGGCTTTGATTTATATAGCAATGTATCATGGTCTACTTTTGATGTGTACAGCAGTGTATCATGGCTAACATGTTTGGAAAAATAACGTATATTGTCAAAGTTGTACATGGCTGTGGAATTGGTAATCATATACATGTCTTAGAGTTAATAATCATAGGCCAAAAGACCATCAGCACTGTACTTTAGGAGAGAGTGTAGAGAAACAGCTTGTCTGTCTAGCATCAGGGAGATAGCTCAAGGAATTGACCTTTGGAAGAAAATCTCACGCTTGGCTCCTTGTATTTCTACTTCTAAATATGTGGTTACAGCAGTGTGTACTGCAGGGACGTGGAGTTAAGGTAAGAGTACTGCTTATGCTGACTAGCCGGTATCGGCTGTTGGATAATTTGCCATCTTCAGTCAGGCTTCATGATTATATTTCTTATATTTTTTATTGCTGTATATTTTCCATCCAGGGAGCCATATAACACTACGGGGCTGTATTTGTAGAACCTACTTATAGGCATTTGATTGAATCCAATGTACATATGTATAATGGTGTAACCTTTGTTTATCTTGAGTTGATGTTGTTGGATTCTAGCAGTATTCTGCATGATATGCTGCTGAGGGTCATAGTTCTCCTGTGTGCCGTTGATTATGTACCTTCCCCTTGCCAAGAAGCTGTAATCTTGCACTCAGACGTACTCCGAGAACATATATGCTGTCGAAACTGGTGTGGGCCTTTCTTCATGTAAGTTTGCTCTTGTGAAATGTAGATGTATACTCAATGATGGGTGACGATTGTGGAGCCTTTGAGGGAGGTGGGTTCTGTGAGGCTTGGGAGCGAGTGCTGATGGAAGGGAAACGGGAAGTGCTGGTGGCCCGGAGCTAGGAAGCACCCCGACAAGTCGCTCCCTGCGTCAGGTGCAGTTACACGCTGAGGCCCCGGATGACATCTCAAGGGCCCTGACGTACAGCCTCCAGTGAGGCACCTCATGATAGCATTGCATTACAGCCTCGGATTACTGGCAGTCTGTAGAGCAGTAAACAATCCCTAGGACCCGAGGCAACTCCCGGGGCTGCGGGCAACTTCCGGGACCTCGGGCAATCTCCGGGAACCTGGACAACCTCCTAGTCCACGGGCATAACTCAGGGGCCGTTGGCAACCCCCTAGGCCGCGGGCAACCTCTGAGAACCTGGACAACCACTGGGGCCCTGGGCAACCTTCGCTAGCCCTCACCATCATATCAGCCAGACACGTTTGTCAAGTTTCATTCTTTGTTTCATCGCAGCGTTATCCGATACTTGGTTACGGGGAGGGAGTGAGGGTTCAGGTGGTGGCGCAGCCGTCGTTTCTCCTGGCGCTGTCGCAGTATTGAATATGGTAGTCCAAAGATCGCAACGCTGTTATAACTATGTGTAAATGTTCCCCACTCCGTATTTCTCCTCGTCATTCCCCTATCGTCTCCTCATCCCCTTAACTATAACCCCCCCCCCCCCCCAACCCTTCTCTCCCACCGGCGGCCCATCAGGATGGTTGTCAAGGGTGAACAGCGCCACCTCCCTCCCTGACCCCCCCCCCCCCCACCACCCATGCCTGTTCACGTCACAGCCCCGCCAACAACAGCAGCTGCCCCCGGATGTAGTCACGGAAATTCCATCGGAAAGTGAATAGTAAGGAAGTTGCACAGAATGTCTCGCTACCTCATGGATAATGTTAACAGTCCTTTTTTCCCATTACAGTATCTCGTTGCTCTTTGTAAAACACACGTACCACTCTTTGCGTATGTACTTTTTCAACCCCTATCACTCTATCCCCAAGAAGGCCGCACATCGTATGATAGGACCATATGAGGAAAACTTCTGTACCTCAATGTACACGACGGGAGAAAGGCACACAGTTGATAAAAGGGAACTGTTATAGGAATGTTAAACTGATGACGTAGAACGAGGTGTGTGTGTGTGTGTGTGTGTGTGTGTGTGTGTGTGTGTGTGATGACCACTGGATGGCAGCATTAGTCACAATTGGACGGTTACACATCCATGCGGTACAACCGGGATAACTAGTTGCTTGTTGGGGAAGCGCTAGGTCGTCGCGTGGCCTTTAAACTAATTAGGTAATATGTGAGTTATGATTCAATTGTTAAAGTTGTGTGTGTTAGCATCGTGTGAAGTTGAATATTTGGTTCACAGGTGTTAGCAACTGCGTGATTCTCTGAGGTTACTAACGAAAGTGATGTTAGTGATGGGAGCCAGTCACGAACACTCACATCTCCAGTTAATTTTGGTAGTGGTGGGAGACGGTCACTAACACCCAGATCACCTGGTGATGGTAGTAGAGGTGGGGCAAGTCACCAACAGCCACATCACCAGGTGATTATGGTAGTGGTGGGGACCAGTCACGCATGGCGTCACCAGCAGTTTTAACAAAGTCATGACACACTCGCACAGTTTCACCGTGACAAATCGTTCAGAACTTGCATACCCAACACATGATGTTGGGGTGTTAGCTGTTGAGTGGTCAGGTCGGAAGGGAGGGAGAAAATTTGCGTTCCTGGAGATTCTTTTGGTTTAGGACCAGAAAGATTGAAGATGAAGCCAGCCCAGCCTACTTTCTTTTAATGAATGTGTGTGTGTGTATATATATATATATATATATATATATATATATATATATATATATATATATATATATAGAGAGAGAGAGAGAGAGAGAGAGAGAGAGAGAGAGAGGCCTTTAATTCTACACAAATGCAGTTTTTACATTAGCGGGATGAAGCCACATTAGTTGTTCAGTCCTCCCTTCAAGATTCACATGGTGGACATATGTACCGTAATGCATTGGACCTTATTATTATTTTGGACAAGCAAGGGTATTGTAAGTGGGTGTTTAGAATTCTTGCACCACTCTACACCTTATATCCTAACCTAACTGTGGGAAATACAGGATGAGCCGAGTCACTGCGCACTTACCGTATACGAGACGCCCATCTGCTGCGCCAGTTTACGAGCAGACTTTTTCGGGCTTTGCATCATGCGATCCGAAATATCCAATATGTTCTCTTCTGTTATTGCTGACTGACTGCCGGATCTCGGCCCGACCGCGACTGATCCAGTTTCACGAAACTTGGCAGTTTAACCACCTCACTATTGCGATGTTGTACGTGCATGTCGGGATAGTTGTTAACAAACTTGTTTTGCCCCTGCTCTGTATATTGTTGGTCTGTATTGCGTTTACACCTGTTCCATCAGAAGCACTCGAGCCTCAGACGACAAAACCTGTTTTCACATTAACACCCGATGGCATCAGGACACAATTGAGTTCAAATGAAGCGAGATTGCGTGAGGAAGGAAAGGTGGGTGGATGGGTGTGGGGACCGGTAACCTTACCTGTAAACACTCATTTAAGCCATTGGTTGGATTAATAATGCTAAGAATTAGGTGGCATTGTCGTTTGTAGAGGACTTGTGGCTCAGCCAATACAAAAAGCTTTCAAACTTCACCACACCTTTCTTAATGTAAGCCTAAGCTTCACTACTCCTTTCTCACTTTATGCTTAAGCTTCACACACCCGTCTCACTGTAATTTGACTGTCCCACATCGTAAATAAAACCAAACTTGACAACCCAGAGTAGGTTTGTTGGGGTCCTTGACTTGCCGGCAAGTTCCTGGCTAGTTCGTGGCAGGAAACTTAATTTTTCGAAGTGGACCTCTGGTGGTGGGGGACTGCTGCTTGTCTCGTTGAAAGATTGTAATGTAGGTCCTTGTCTGGGGTTGGATGATAACAAAAACAGACACATGTCTCTTACCACCCAGTGAAATCCGGACTGCCGAGGTATCATGTGTGGGGCAGAAATCTGATGTTAGTGTGATTGAAGACAGGAGAGTAATAAGGAACTGGTAGCCAGAGTTTGAGTCATGGGTGGACTTACAAGAACCCTCCCTCCAGCCCTCCAGCTGCAAACACACACACACACACACACACACACACACACACACACACAAGGACAGAACGAGGACAGTGCTCCTGGTACAGGAATCTTACGCATGCGTGTATGTGTGTGGTAGTGGGCGAGGGAGCGGGGGAGGAGTTTGTGTGTGTGTGTGTGTGTCTGTGTGTATATGGGACAATATCATGGTAGGCTTGGAGAGAGAGAGAGAGAGAGAGAGAGAGAGAGAGAGAGAGAGAGAGAGAGAGAGAGAGACTTGGGACAAGAGGCTGGTACACTACTTAACGTCGCTTATTTATGATTACCACGCTAGTAAGTAATGTAGTCAGATACTTGCACGGCGCAGTTGTTTTATATTACAGTTGGTGTTGATGTTATGTGGGGAGAGCAAGGTCGCAGAGACTCATGTGAGAGGCGGCTAGTGATCATAATATTTATGTAATCCAGTAACGTGTGGTAGGGTGATTAGGCTATCCATAATCTAGATCATAGCTTTATATTATTTTTGATTACTCGCCTATTTTGACTTATTAAACATTTTTTTCCCATTGGATGTAAGAAATTACAGAGATCGCTTTGATAGTTGTTTAATAATCTTGGTTTAAAATGTCACATAGAATTTACACTAATAGCTTTAGATGATTTATGTTCCTTATTACTTTAATTGTAGGATCATGAGGCAGTTCGCAGTGTATAGTCGGTTAAATGTTTATTGTTATGTGATCATTGCGACTTGTGCCTGGGGGTTGGATGTGGTAATTAGGTTGTTTGTAAAGAGTGTTTCACTGTGGCTATCACACTTAGCCATCTCGTGTACACACTGACTGCTGTCTCTGGCCATGGGTGTTGCCATTACACTGCACACAACCTGCTGTTCCTGGAAGTGGATGTACTTGGGGCCATTGTGTTTGGCTGCTTTGTCTTCATGTTGTCAGCTGTAGTACATGCTAGTCTCTTCATCCTATTGTCTTCTACAAAATAGTACCTGGAAGCCTCATCATGTACAGAAAGCATAGTTTGAGTGTGTGATGATAGGTATATCCAAGGGTATGAACGTGAGGTGCTTCAGAGTTACCAGTTCATCGTTTCATTATTGTTTTTGGTTGAATGTATGTAGGAGATGACAGCTGGCAGGCAGGTTTGTTGATTGATGACGTATACTGTTTAAGAGTAAAGTTTCGAGCCACACGTGGGAGGGAGGGAGAGAGCGGAGGACAACGCTGAGCAGAGTGGCAGGAACTTGTCGTGTGGTGCTGACCCCCTCGCTCGCTCGCTCGCTCTCTGCTCAGCCGGTAGCACAACGCCGCGGCGGGCGTCACCTCGACCAACCGTCACAAAGGTTCATTCGCGGTTGTTTTCACGAAGTTTCTCACCATTTTTTTTATTTGTTGGGATTCTTGTCGGCTCCCTCGTGCAGATTGGTTGGCAGGATTGGGGACATTTGTCTCTTAACATGATTGATTTTAGAACAAAAAACAAACTCCATGTACCAGAATTACAGTTGAAGATGGAAATCTTAAAAGAGTGGGTCACTATAATTATTTGGGCTTTACCATAAATGCCCCGTTAAAAGGCGGTGCAAATTACTGGTATTGTGTATAAGAAATGTAATCAAAGATTGCATTTTGTATGTAATTTGAATAGTCTACATGTAGACAACGCAAGAATTGATCTATTTTACAGGTCAACTATAGAATCAATTTCATGTTTTTCAATTACCACCTGGTATGGCAAGCTAATCATCAGATAAATATACTTGAGAAAATTGTTAAGAAAGTTAGGAAATTGGGTGCCAACACTAAAACATAAGGTATGCTGTATCGGGAATGTGCAGTGAAGCAGGTGGAGATCATGCAAAGATGCAACCCATCCTTTACACCAATACTGTGTATTTTTAAGGTCAGAATGAAGACTGTCTCCGACTATACAGCGCTATGATACATTCAGGAAATCATTTGTACCAGAAAATCTTCTACTGTTAAACCATCTAAAGACGCTGTTATATATGAGCTGTTTTATATGCTTCTTTGTATTTTATATTTTGTTATATAACTTATACTTTTTATCCTTTACTTCAGCTTCTAAACTTAAAGAATTGTATTTTGTATCATATATGCAATTTGACAGTAATGACATCTGATCTTATTGTAACTGATGCCGCTCTGACACGGAAAGTTTGGATGTTGTGTTGCCACTGTAACTAGGGAACGGTCGTGGTTGGAGACGGAGGATAGCATTATTCTGGTCTTAGGATGTAACTGGCGTGGGACTCGTGACATCATCTGTCCCAACCCGTCCTTCCTTCGCGGATATACCAGTGGCGGTGGTGGTGTGACCTTCCTGCCTCCTCCACACGATGGTCGCAGAACCTCCTGGGGGATGGGCGCCTTCTCATCCCTTCACACCGATACCTACCCTCGATAGGTGCATTTCACAGGAGGGAGACCCTTCTCGGGACCACGTGTTACTCTCCTATGTGGTTCTATTGTGCTCACTGTACTGCTGCGTTCTTCGCTTGCCTCCTACCACTAGATATGTGCCCTTTTCCCATGCTATCACTGAAATGCTTTGTATATTGTTACGAATTCAAATATAATATATTCGGACAAGGTCGCCAGTAACATATATTTGTTACGTGTAATCTACTAGTCCTCGTCTTCGCAAGGACGCTAGCTTCGTTACGTTTCACAACGGGATAACACGATCAGCAAGTTCTGGGATTGAATTAAAAGACCAGCACTACATTAAATCTACTTATAATGAAAGAATGCAGGTGTACAAAGATAAACACATAAATCAGGCATTTAACATTTAACACTAGTTAACATTCCAGGTAAGATTTCAAGCCAGGAGGTCTCTTTCCTCTATAACGATTTGTTCGATAACATTACACTTAGATAGACCTGACGTGACACAGTAAACAACATCGTTACACTTAGCTACCTATCGTGACACAGTGGTAACATCTTACAAACTGGGGCAGCGGTGGCTACAGGGTTCGAGACAGGGAAAGCTCACATTACCTTTGCTGGCGGGCTCGAGTCTGCTGAGGGAATCGAGTCCCAGACGATCGTCTGAGCCTTTTAACTGAAGGACCAGCAGGGTAAGAACAGCTAGCCACGCCTCGACACACCTTGTTACCCTATGGTGCCACATTTGATTGGTCATGGGCCTAAGGCCCACTGAGGATTGGAGGAGGGTGGCTCCAAGTGCCACTCCTACTTGGCTGGAGGGTCACTGGTACGTCGGTGATTGGAGAAGGTGTTATCCGTGAACCAGCTGACTGGCTGAAAGGGAGGTTAGGTTCGTCCCACATCGGGTTGTCCCCTCCTTCTCTTGTCCTGACAGCGACGACACTGTATGGGAGGCCGTAGGTTGACCCCCAATTTGACCTAGTGCCCTGGGTCAGGAGGCCCGAGCGTCGAGTGGGGCTGGATTGATGGCCCGGCGTGGCCATCTGGTTTCCTTCTCGAAGGTATGAAGAAGGCCTCAGAAATTAATGGGTTTGGCTATGGGAGTGAAATCCGACCCAATAATGGAGCAAAGGCCTTGGCCCTCGCCCTAACATGGAATAGCTCTTACACTATACACAGAGATACACATATACTTATTAATATACGAACATGTGGGCACCCACGTGTCGTAACAATATATATATGTGTGTGTGTATATATATATATATATATGTGTGTGTGTGTGTGTGTGTGTGTGTGTGTGTGTGTGTGTGTGTTTATTGGAAATTATATGGGAGGGTTTTGATTGAGAGGGTGAAGGCATGTACAGAGCATCAGATTGCGGAAGAGCAGTGTGTTTCAGAAGTGGTAGAGGATGTGTGGATTGGGTGTTTGCTTTGAAGAATATATGTGAGAAATACTTAGAAAAGCAAATGGATTTGTATGTAGCATTTATGGATCTGGAGAAGGCATATGATAGAGTTGATAGAGATGCTCTGTGGAAGGTAATAAAAATATATGGGGTGGGGGGCAAGTTGTTAGAAGCAGTGAAAAGTTTTTTTTATCAAGGATGTAAGGCATGTGTACGTATAGGAAGAGAGGAAAGTGATTGGTTCTCAGTGAATGTAGGTTTGCGGCAGGGGTTTGTGATGTCTCCATGGTTGTTTGATTTGTTTATGCATGGGGTTGTTTGGGAGGTGAATGCAAGAGTTTTGGAAAGAGGGGCAAGTATGCAGTCTGTTGTGGATTAGAGACCTTGGGAAGTGAGTCAGTTGTTGTTCGCTGATGATAGAGCGCTGGTGGTTGATTCATGTGAGAAACTGCAGAAGCTGGTGACTGAGTTTGGTAAAGTGTGTGAGAGAAGAAAGCTGAGAGTAATTGTGAATAAGAGCAAGTTTATTAGGTACAGTAGGGTTGAGGGACAAGTCAATTGGGAGGTAAGTTTGAATGGAGAAAAACTGGAGGAAGTGAAGTGTTTTAGATATCTGGGAGTGGATTTGGCATCGGATGGAACCATGGAAGCGGAAGTGAATCATACGATGGGGGAGGGGGCGAAAATCCTGGGAGCCTTGAAGAATGTGTGGAAGTCGAGAACATTATCTCCGAAAGCAAAACTGGGTATGTTTGAAGGAATAGTGGTTCCAACAATGTTATATGGTTGCGAGGCGTGGGCTTTGGATAGAGTTGTGCGCAGGAGGGTGGATGTGCTGGAAATGAGATGTTTGAGGACAATATGTGGTGTGAGATGGTTTGATTGAGTAAGTAATGTAAGGGTAAGAGAGATGTGTGGTAATAAAGAGAGTGTGGTTGAGAGAGCAGAAGAGGGTGTTTTGAAATGGTTTGGTCACATGGAGAGAATGAGTGAGGAAAGATTGACCAAGAGGATATATGTGTCGGAGGTGGAGGGAACAAGGAGAAGTGAGAGACCAAATTGGAGGTGGAAAGATGGAGTGAAAAAGATTTTGAGTGATCGGGGCCTGAACATGCAGGAGGGTGAAAGGCGTGCAAGGAATAGAGTGAATTGGAACGATGTGGTATACCGGGGTCGACGTGCTGTCAATGGATTGAACCAGGGCATGTGAAGCGTCTGGGGTAAACCATGGAAAGTTGTGTGGGGCCTGGATGTGGAAAGGGAGCTGTGGTTTCGGGCATTATTGCATGACAGCTAGAGACTGAGTGTGAACGAATGGGGCCTTTGTTGTCTTTTCCTAGTGCTACCTCGCACACATGAGGGGGGAGGGGGATGGTATTCCATGTGTGGCGAGGTGGTGATGGGAATGAATAAAGGCAGACAGTGTGAATTGTGTGCATGGGTATATATGTATGTGTCTGTGTGTGTGTATATATATATATATATATATATATATATATATATATATATATATATATATATATATATGTGTGTGTGTGTGTACATAGAGATGTATAGGTATGTATATTTGCGTGTGTGGACATGTATGTATATACATTGTGTATGGGGGTGGGTTGGGCCATTTCTTTCGTCTTGTTTCCTTGCGCTACCTCGCAAACGCGGGAGACAGCGACAAAGCAAAATAAGTAAATAAATAAATAAATAAATAAATAAATAATATATATGACAAGTGGGTGTTCCGATAGGTTTGGTCCAATGTTATACCTGAGGAAGGGGCACGGAGACACGTTTAACAACAACTGCTTTTTACTGGGTAGGATGTCCTAGCCAAGGTATCAGAGGTCAGTGAGTAATGTAGGTGCAGGTATATGGCGTGCAGGCTAAGACTCGAGGCCTCAAGGAGTATTGCCACCAACGGAGATACTGCGTGGCATTCCCGAGTCAGCGTCGTGGTAGGAGTCGTCAGAGACGCCAGTGGAGTTAGCTCGTGTGTGTCTAGGCACCGAGCACAGCTTGACTTCCTCGCTACGTTTTGTTGTTTGAGATTAAACCTCCGTAGAACTCAGGAGGTGCGGACCCTATGCTCTAGGACTGCCCGCCGGTGTTGAGGGACCCTAAAACACTGAGCCTAGGGGGTTGGGCTTGTTATCCCACCAGGCCTCCATGAGAGCCAGGCTCCCTCGCTGCCGTGGTACCAGGGTATGTAAGAGGTGGTGGGGTCAGATCTGTGAGGGGTAACTATTCCCAAAGGGAATTAGAGACGTCGAAGCCAAATGTCGCAATCTTCTGACCTTTCTCCACGCTGGTGTACTTGAGGGTAAGCCATTAAGAGTGGCGCTTCTTATGGGAAGGGTCATCTATAATTACAGCAGCAGTTTTGATCCGTTACTGCCGACGTCGAGTGTGGGTGTCAGGGATTAATACTGCAGATGGGTAAGATGGGCCCACCAAACACATTTTTCCGAGGGTTGTTGCTGCAGGAGTCGTCTCGAAACGGAATCTAGACCGAAAGTTTGTGTCCATAGTATCTTTATGGATACACGTAGAGATAAACACGTACATAACAGGAATCAGATAGAGAATGGGGGTGGGGTTGGGGGGAGAGAGGAAGATGACCAAGTGAAACTCGGTCTGAGAGTCTATTAAAAAAGATAATAATAATAATGATAATTTGAAATTGAAAAAAAGAAATTCTCAGTTTTTCAAGTCACACACGAAGTAGACATCACCAGACACGTCTCTCAGTGTATTACCTTGCCGGTAACACAGTCATTGACTCCAACATACGACAACTCGCCTGTGTCTTCCCCATGGCCGTCTTAGTTTGTCAAACATTTTAGGTTATAAGGCGTCTGAACTGGGTTCCAAGCTGTTGAGGTTACGTTTTCCAAGGTCTGACCCTGACGGAGGCCCGAAGGAAAGGCCAGAAATACCTGATAGGTCATGACGAGGTTATCTGCGGGAGGACGTGAGTAGAATCGAGTATTATAAATCTATATTGATGTGGCTCCTTGGACGGCTCGGTCCTACTGTGTGTATGTGACCGTGTGGAGTGTTGTCCCGGCTGCCAACGACGTAGTACCTGTAGGTGATGGCAAACGTAAGGGTCAGTGTTGCGCTTGTATCCGGTAGCCTTCGTCACCAACCAACGTCCAAGGAACATCACTTATCATCTGCATTACGAACTGTGATATGACACGTGCCAGGGGGTCATGGCACACAGCGTGCTGTTATGACACATGGCAAGGGGTCATGACACAGTAAAACAATAGACAGCTTCCTTTTTTGGATAGATAAACATCTTGCATTTCCCTGCCACGCCACCCGCCTGATGTTTACAGGTTTGATGGTCCAATAGTTTGTATATTTGTATACAGAAGGTGCTATTGTTTGATTTGCTTCCTGTTATGCCATCTGCCGGTCACAGTTTTCCGTGCTCTATCCGTATACCGTCTGCCCAAGCTGGTGTATGCCGGTGACTGGTTATGTGAAGGTCAGGCAGCTGGTGTGTGCTTGTGACTGGTGATTTGAGCCAGCTTATACCGTTCTTGCGATGTTTGTGGCCTTGCCAGCCAACTCAGCTGGGTGGGGGAGGAGGTGGCATGGTGCTAACACAGACGTAATGTGGTCGGTGACAGTCGTGGATGGAGGAAGTGTTGTGTTTGGCAGCCAAGGGAAGATGTGGTGGATGGCAACCAAGGGAAGGAGGCTGTGGTGTGTGGTAGCCAAGGGAAGAAGGCTCTTGTGTGTGGTAGCCAAGGGGAGGCGGTGTGATGGGTGGCAGCTAAGGGGAGGCGGTGTGGCGGGTGACAGCCATGGGTGGAGGCGGTGTGGCGGGTGGCAGCCATGGAGAGGAGATGGTGTGGTAGGAAGGAGGGCGTCACAGATCGAGACAGAGAGACAGGTTGAGGTTGTCGGCGGCGTGCCACCTCCCTAGGGTGGAGTCCGTCCGCGTCGTCATGGTGGTGTCTGCCGCCTCCACCTGCAGGAGACGCCGTCATTATCGTTAATTATTTCTCGATTTTCGCCTACAGGGAGGAGAGATGTTATCCAGGGCGCAAGTTATGAGGCTGATGCCCTTACCTGGGAACAGTGGAGAGAGAGAGAAGTGGTTGATGTAGTCTCTCTCTCTCTCTCTCTCTCTCTCTCTCTCTCTCTCTCTCTCTCTCTCTCTCTCTCTCTCTCTCTCTCTCTCTCTCTCCACAGGATGTCTGAGAACTGTGACCCCAGACAGAGTTCACCGTGTACCTGCTGTTCAGCATTATCTTCATACTGCATGACAACATAAAATGTCATGCAACAGCCCTTCGTGAGGTGGGTGTGCACGGGAGCTGATGTCATGCAGGTTGGACGGTGTAGGAGGCTGTACCCGTCAGGGTCATTATTGTCAGCTTTACAATGCCTACGAGATTTGACCTCCGTAATTACCTGTTATGATGATAGATTCTCTGTTGTGTAGGAGATTTCGACCTTCGTAATTACGTGTCATGGTGTCTGTTGGTCCTCAGATAACTCGTTCCCAGAGCAACCAGTCGGAGAAGTGAGATCTTTTCTCCGCCAGTGTGGCTTCCAGTGTCAGTATGTCAGACAGCCAACGGTGCACAACAAGCGGGGGTCACTAATGAGCCCCTCCTTCCTTCTAAGACTCCCTTGCGTATGGAAATTACCCGCCGTCAGCTGCCCAGTGGAATACTGCATTTAAACAGACCGTGGTGTTTTTTAATCCAATGGCTCCAATAGGTACTTTTGAATATCCCATCAGATCATACACCTGTCCCATCCTTGTATTCCTGGAACATTAAGACCTCATGCATCCCTGGAACATTAAGGCCTCTGGAAGTTTCTTGCCTTCCTGGAACATTAAGACCTCTCGAAGTTCATTTATGTTCCTGTATCGTCCTGGCCAGATCTTTCGTCGTATTACCCCCAGGCCAGTTCTCATGTTGACACGTTGATAGAGCGTGGTTACCAGCATGGACTCGCGCGGTGTAGCGTTCCCAACCGTGACGGTTTTACGGGGCAACCCGGGTCGAGCGCATAGGCTCGAATCCTGGTTGCGGCAGTCGGTCCACAGTCAACTCAGCTGTTCATCCACCCCCAGGTGTTGGTCGATGAAACAGGTACCTGACAGGCAAGGGTGTATATATATATATATATATATATATATATATATATATATATATATATATATATATATATATATATATAGCGTTAAAGGGATGGCCTTGACTAGGGCCTCAGCTGTCCGTGCTGTCTCAGCTAACTTAAAAGAAAAAGAAAAAAGATGTTTGACCGAACACTACCGGCGTTTACCAGTGGGGCCTTGCGTGCCGTTGCGGCTTGTGCTTGGGAAAAACGCCGACCAACTCCATCCACTCCCAGCAAGAAAATCGTAGCCCTTGGTGCAGCTCTAGCCAACGTGAACTGCACTGTATTCTGCTGACGCAGCGGTATATTGTCCAACCCCGAGCTCACGCCTGCAATCCTCCCTGATTTCCAGGTAGGCATCTGGAAGCCCCCCCCCCCTACTTGTGGATGTCTATAATATTTATGGACTCCCTTGGTGTATCGGTGAGAGTTCCTGGCCGTGACGCATTCACGGGCCGGTGTCGAGCACATAGGTTCGAATGCAGGTTGCGGTAGTCAGTCCACAGTCAACCCAGCTGTTCATCTAACCCTAGGGATTGGTCGATAGAATGGGTATCTGGCTCAGACTAGGATATATATATATATATATATATATATATATATATATATATATATATATATATATATATATATATATATATATATATATATATATATCCCTGGGGATAGGGGAGAAAGAATACTTCCCACGTATTCCCTGCGTGTCGTAGAAGGCGACTAAAAGGGGAGGGAGTGGGGGGCTGGAAATCCTCCCCTCACTTTTTTTTTTTTTTTTTTTTTAATTTTCCAAAAGAGGGAACAGAGAAGGGGCCCAGGTGAGGATATTCCCTCAATGGCCCAGTCCTCTGTTCTCAACGCTACCTCGCTAATGCGGGAAATGGCGAATAGTATGAAAGAAAGAAAAGATGGATGTGCTGGAAATGAGATGTTTGAGGACAATGTGTGGTGTGAGGTGGTTTGATCGAGTAAGTAACGTAAGGGTAAGAGAGATGTGTGGAAATAAAAAGAGCGTGGTTGAGAGAGCAGAAGAGGGTGTTTTAAAATGGTTTGGGCACATGGAGAGAATGAGTGAGGAAAGATTGACCAAGAGGATATATGTGTCGGAGGTGGAGGGAACGAGGAGAAGAGGGAGACCAAATTGGAGGTGGAAAGATGGAGTGAAAAAGATTTTGTGTGATCGGGGCCTGAACATGCAGGAGGGTGAAAGGAGGGCAAGGAATAGAGTGAATTGGAGCGATGTGGTATACAGGGGTTGACGTGCTGTCAGTGGATTGAATCAAGGCATGTGAAGCGTCCGGGGTAAACCATGGAAAGCTGTGTAGGTATGTATATTTGTGTGTGTGGACGTGTGTATGTACATGTGTATGGGGGGGGTTGGGCCATTTCTTTCGTCTGTTTCCTTGCGCTACCTCGCAAACGCGGGAGACAGCGACAAAGTATAAAAAAAAAAAAAAAAAAAAAAAAAAAAAAAAATATATATATATATATATATATATATATATATATATATATATATATATATATATATATATATATATATATATTATCCCTGGGGATAGGGGAGAAAGAATACTTCCCACGTATTCCCTGCGTGTCGTAGAAGGCGACTAAAAGGGGAGGGAGCGGGGGGCTGGAAATCCTCCCCTCTCACTTTTTTTTTTAATTTTCCAAAAGAGGGAACAGAGAAGGGGCCAAGGTGAGGATATTCCCTCAAGGGCCCAGTCCTCTGTTCTCAACGCTACCTCGCTAATGCGGGAAATGGCGAATAGTATGAAAGAAAGATATATATATATATATATATGTATAGATAGATAGATATCGTTAATGGGATGGCCTTATTAGGGCCTCAGCTAACAAAGAATTCATTTTTATGGGTTCATTCACATAGAGATAAGCGTCTTGAATGTATTCCTGAGTTGATTCTGGTAATATTATCTTCACTTCTTCAGGAGTTCTAACCCCAGGAACCAGCCACATGCCAACTTACACCTCTTGAACATACACCCATGTATGTAGGGCAGACTCAAGAGGTTCACATTTTTTCTTCTTTGATGCCTGATTTGCTTATGGAGAATGTAATACACCCACCGGTGATGTACTCTAATTCAGAGGAAAGAGCTCTCTTAATGTTTCTCCGCCAGAGCTTTGTAACAGGAAGGGGGAGGAGATGTTTGACGTGACACCCTTATGGACGATCCTGTTGTTTCGCATGGCCGCCTCCTTCACCCAGAGGGAGGCACGTCGCATCCACTTCGGTTCTCGTGCGTGTTGGCGTATGTGCCAGCGTGCATGTGATGGAACCTTCCGATTTCCATTTGCGTCTACATTAACCTCATCATATACATTGTTAAGTCCCGCCACTAGGCTGTACCTGCTGGGTTTGGCCAACAACCTGGCTCCATCTGCTGGTGGATAGCTAGCCAGCTGGGCTTCACCATCTGGGTATGGCCAACCAGCTGGGCTCCACATGCTGAGGGTAGCCTGCCGTTGGGTCCTTGGACAGATTGTTAGGGGTTGATAAAGAAGAGATTGAAAGCCTTGGTCTTTGGATAGAAGAGGAATAGACTATATTCTTTGATGGTCTGATAGATGGAAAGTAGATGATCTGATGTGTAGATGTAACACATGAAAATCGGTTGTTCCTCGCTTGGTTCAGGAAAACAGAACAAATCTGGTGCTTAGATAGTACTGAGTGTGGACGGAAAGCCCAGCCCTCCGACGCTATGGTGGGGCAGGTTGCTGGACCAGATCTGACCTCTGCACAGGATGGAGCAAGTTGCTGCCCCTTGGTCTTTGTAGAGGATGGAAAGGTTAGCAGAAACGTTTGTATAGGATGTAGCAAGTTAGCAGAAACGTTTGTACACGATGTAGCAAGTTAGCAGAAACGTTTGTACACGATGTAGCAAGTTAGAAGATACGTTTGTACACGATGTAGCAAGTTAGCAGAAACGTTTGTACACGATGTAGCAAGTTAGAAGATACGTTTGTACACGATGTAGCAAGTTAGCAGAAACGTTTGTACACGATGTAGCAAGTTAGAAGATACGTTTGTACACGATGTAGCAAGTTAGCAGAAACGTTTGTACACGATGTAGCAAGTTAGAAGATACGTTTGTACAGGATGGAACATAAAATGCTAGTCACATCCTGTCAAATGCTTTAAAGATGTCGAGGGACATTTAAGATTCACCAAAATTCCTGGAGGAGAAAGACCATGGTCACATTATCTTGAGTACTTTAGAAAGTGCGAGTTTCAAAATCTTTAGAGACAAACGGGTTAGTATAGTCTGGCTTCTTAGAGATGGGCTGCACCAAAGCATGTTTTCAAGAAGGAAAAGTTTGTGTGTTGAGACTGAGACGATACAGGATTGGAACTAATCATCTCTCTTTGGACTTTGTCCTTTGGAAACCTCCAAACATGAATGACAGTGATTATCAAGTGTAGTTGCTTAAGCCTAATTACTTTTTCTTTTTTTGCTTGAGATAAATGAAAACGTATCCCTAAGTATGGAGGTTATCTTGACAACATCATTAAGAAAAGCAGTGTGCCTGCTTGATTCTCCAGTGTGACGGAGCGCAGGGCAGGCTGCCACCATCTTGGCGTGACCTTAAGACAGGATGGAAGTGCCTTGATTGGTAGTTTCTGGTGGTGGTTGATTGTGGAGCGGGGGGGGGGGGGGTAAGGTTGATAGTTCGATTGGTCACAAGTCGTGGCTAGGATGCCGGGGTTAGGGGACGAGTGACAATAGGCAGGTTACTGACATGCCCATTAAAAACCACGTACACAAGGAGGTCTTGGGTGGTACGTCAGTTCAATTCCAACTTCAGTATTTTATTCCTTGCTGGAGGAACGGGATCCTAGTGCTGTCACTAGGTCCCCCTGCACGGTACAACCACAGGCATCTGGCAAGTGTCACGAGTTGGTGGTGATACATACGTTTGTCTGTCTGTCTTTGTCTCGTTGGACGTCAGAAAATCGAGTCTTGGCGATGGACATGACTAGGCCGTCACGGTTTCACGGGGTTGTCTCGCACGTTCGTGTTATTTCCATCTCGTTGAAATGAAATTTCCCAGAGGTGATGGAGTGAGAGGAACAAGACAGTAACAAGAGGATAACGTCCAGGGCAATAGTTTAGCATCGGATGACGGCCAGTTGCCCGCGGCCAACTTCAAACGGGTTGCGAGACGCGCGCACAGTAACGGCCTTGTGTCTCCCTCCTCCCCACCCGGGAATGGGGAGCCAGGCAGCCACCCACCCACCATCCTGCTGGACCTCACTCCTTCCCCCGGTGGCTGACGGCTGCCTACTTGTTACTTGCTCCTGCTTCCCCCCCCCCCCCCCCACTCCATCACCCACCCCACAGGCTTCACTTGATACACCAGAAGGGGCTGGCTCTCCGCTGCCCTCTCTAGTTGACATTTGAGTTGCTCGATGTCGGCCGTGTGGCATCTCCTAACCTCCAGCGCAGCGGCCCGGCTGATTTATTATTAGTAATGAAAACCTGGCACAGTTTTTTTTTTTTTAATGATCTGTAAGTAGTTGTTATTTATTAATTCATGCATCTGTGTGTAGCTCAGCTGATTCTGATGCCTAGTACCTATGAGAACCCTGGCGACCTCCCTCGATTTTAGCGGTTGTTGCTTTCTCGTGAGTTTTCGCTTCGTTACAAATGTTATCAGTTATATTTGTTGAGTTCTTTGTGCGACCACATGTCGTAGTACAACTCCATCGTTCAGAACTATATAACTGGTATATTTTGAGGGAGTGGGAGAAGGTAAATACTTCCCCGAATCTTGTTCCCCGTAGTCTGCTCTGTTGTCTCAAGATTCTTAATGTGACTTTTGTTATTGCTCTTGATTACGCATCACCGGTAGGATACACTGCGTCTATATGAGAATAAGACTCAGGACTGATGCTTGTACAGTTCGTAAAGTACCACCGTACCGTAGAGGCTTTGTAAAATATCCTGTTGGATATGAAGAAGTCTTGGGTCTTTTTGTGAGGTTTGTGTACCAGTAGTGGCTTGCGCTGACGAGGTCTTCATTTTCGTAATTCGTACGTTTGCGCTTGTTTATTTACAGTTTCTCTGCTCATCATCGGACTCTGTTTTCGTATTCTCTTCTTTCTGTTAATCTTTTACGTTGTGTGATTGTTTTTGTTTGTTTTACGGAAATTCGCCAGCCCTGTGACCAAAAAAAAGTGTTCTTAGATAAGACGTATTTACTGGTCATAAGCAGACACCCATAGGCATGTACAGATTTAAATAAGCCCACGTATGATCACTTAAGAAGATCAGACATATCATTGTCTGTAGGTCAGAAACCAGGCCATCAAGTGATTCAGATATTCTCCCTGAATCTTTTTTTTTTTCCTTTTTTAGCTCAATTTGTTTAGGTCTGTTTGGTTAGGTTCGAGTACGGAGAGAGAACCATAGATTAGATATTGTCATCACTGGCTTTAGTTGTCTCGTTTTAAGAAGAAAAGTTCTTCGCATCCGACCTGTCGTCATAGATTGGTCTGTGTCATTTTCATTCACTGGAGGATTTTCCACGCATCTGTAATATGTTATGAGACAGTCCATTTTCCTTCTTATATTCGGTGTGTGACATATACCTTCACCGTTCTGTACGTAGGGGAGTTAGAATCTGTTCCGTTGAGGATCGTGTTATTTACGAAAGCTCATTGGTAACTCTCTGAGTACATGAAGGATTGTCAAGTCCTCTCACATGAGGGGATGGCCATAGTGATGCTGGTAGCTCAGTACGAGGCTGTGTTGTGTGATTGCTATTTGTGTATTTACTGGGAGAGAGCTTTACACCCGTGTTGCCCTGTCTCTTAACCTTGTATGTACGTACAGCGTCTCTGCTTTCATGTCTGTGTGCACAGACACACACATACCCTAGCCTAAGCCAGGTACTTATTTACCGACCACCCCCAGTGGGAGGATGAACACCTGGGTTGTGTGCAGGGCGAAAGCAACACCCCAGGATTCGAACCCATGCGGGCTGGCCCGTGCTAACTCATGTTCAGTGGTGCAGAGCATGTGTGTGTGTGTGTGTGTGTGTGTGTGTGTGTGTCAGTGTCAGGTTTAAGTTACGGAAACAGCAAGTAGTTCAGCACAGT
Organism: Panulirus ornatus; assembly: GCF_036320965.1. NCBI lineage: Eukaryota > Metazoa > Arthropoda > Malacostraca > Decapoda > Palinuridae > Panulirus > Panulirus ornatus. Next base: position 5,715,555 of record NC_092296.1, read on the forward strand.
CCCTTGGGGAACCGACTTTTGATTGTGCATGGAGTGGCTCCCGTGCGGTGAACTGTGGCCTGTGGAGGTAATGAGGTGGTGGTGGTTGTAGTGTATTGTGGATGTGAGGAGGTAATGAGGTGTTGGTGTATCCTTGGTGTGGCCCGGCCACCTGCCCCTCCTCGCCTCACATTACACTCCCACACTTCTCACTCTCATCAGGTTGTATACCTCAATACTCTACCACCTCGCTCGTCATAGATTTATATATTTTATTTTCTACACGTCCCTCCTCGTCAAGTTATTTATCCTGATTGTACTTGCTTTAGAATGTGTGTGTGAATCCATCATCCTCGTGTGCTAGTGTGTTGAATGCCTTGTGAGTTGTGTTGCGTGATGTCTGGTTAGATCCGGTGTGGGAACCTGATACGAGTCCTTAATGTCGGGTTACGTTATAGCCGGCCGGCCTGCCTGCCTGCCTGCTTACCTACATACCTGCCTGTCTCATGTCCTGGTTGGTGGGCCTGCCTGCTTCTCTGCCATTCTGGTAGGTGGTGATTATAATTTTGGAGTTACTGGGAAAGAGAGATTTACACACTCGTGTTGCCCCGTCCCTGACACCCACCACCCCCATCTCCAGTCCCCACCAGCAAGCCAGCCAGGCAGCCCGCCTGGCCACGGTGTAGGACGTGACCTGATAAATGCTGGTTCCTCTACCTCCCTCTACAGGTGACTCATATCCCGTTTTCTGTCAGGTGGACGCCACCGTGTGGCCGTAGTCCTTGCTCAGCTCTTGGTTACACCAACCCCCTTTGGCTGGACCTATCCCGGTTAAGTTGGACCTTCGACCCTTCGCCCGTCCTACTTTGCCTGGTAGGTGGGCGAGGCCGTATATACAGTCCGTGCATTGCGTCAGTTTGGTGGTGGTGTCGGAGGTGGTGTTGATTCGAGCGTTGCCGGAGGAAAGAATATGTTGGTGTACCCTCGGCTGCCGTGTGTTTGCACCCACGTTAACCAACCCCTGCCGTTGCTGTACGCAAATCACGAAAGGACGTTTGATTCAGGAAAATGCCCGGAGCTGCACGGAAAATGAATCACGAATATCCTAGGGCTTTCTTGATGATTTACGTCTTCAGAGATAGAGACATCCCGGATGATGTGAATTACCACAAAAGTGCTCGGATCTTCCTGCCTCATTTTCCGTGTGGCTACCAGTATGTGTGTGTGTGTGTGTGTGTGTGTGTGTGTGTGTGTGTGTGTGTGTGTGTGTGTGTGTGTACATATAATCCTCTGTGATTCTCCATTTCCAACATAGTTTCAGAAATTTAGGTCGGCACTGGTCGTAGGGAGAACATGTATTTTCTGTCTGGTTGAGGCGCACCGGGATCTGGTGTGTGTGGTCAGAGGTGCGCAGGTGTGTCTTTTGCTCCACAGGTGTGTCTTGTCCTCCACAGGTGTCCAGGGCGACTTTGCAGCTGGTATCACTAACCCCCATGGGGCAGGACGCACCCCCGGGGCTGCGGCAACTGACACTAACACTCACGTTTTCTTCAAGAAAACGGGAGTTGGTCCCCAGGCGGGACACACTTGGCTCACCGCACACTGAAGTGTATGACTCACGGTAAGGTACTGTTGGTGTCAGTGCCTTTGTTTTGCCTCCCTCCCGCCAGAGGCCGGGTGGATGTCGACCTTGAGTACAGCAAGTCTCCCACAGAATCCCACTCTCCAAGGCAGGAAGCCTCTCATTGCTGCGACGAAAATGTCGATTAGTTTTAATGTCGATACTTTTTAACTTCACATGCCCTTGGTGGGTAATTTTGACTCAGCAACCACAGCGCTCGCTTGCTGTCACTGCGCCAGAGGAGAAACGTCTGTCACACAAGATTCCATGTTTTTGTTTGCTCTAGTACCTAACGACACAGGATGTGTTTGTTTTTTGTCAGCTTTACCTTGAAACTGTATGGTTCTTTGGGTTTGCGCACTTTCTGCGCGCTGCCAAATTTAGTTATTGTATTATTATTTATTTGTGATAGAATTATTATTATTGTTGTTGTTGTTTACGTGTTCTGATGCCTAGCGTTAAAGTTTTGGTGTGTAAATAGATTGCTTCGGTTGTAGCCTGAACTGAGGGGATATATTGCTGTTACGGGAACATGATCGCGCTAGATGGCTGGATGAACCGTGGATAACCAAACAGAGGCATTAATCATGAGTACGAGGTGGAGCACAGAGAAAGGACAGACAGCAGGAGATTTGATAATCCATTATTATACCGGTAGGAACAGGATAGTAAAGCAGAAGACGCATCTCCACCCACCTCTTCCTCCGGGCTTCATGGAACAGGATAGCAAAGCAGAAGACGCCTCCCTACCCACCTCTCCCCCCGGCTCAACTAATGGTGAGGAAAAAAAAGAGAGAAGTGAATTACTGTATATGGGATTAGGAAGATGGTTACTGTCGTAGGAATTACATAGGATTGAGTGGCGTGGTAGAATGTTTTATACCGGTTTGTGGACATCAGCCCATGGATTCTTCCTCCCTCACTGAGGATGAATCATGAATACCAGATAGCAGGATGAATCATGAATACCAGGTAGCAGGATGAATCATGAACGCGGGGTGGGTGGATGTGACGAGTACAGTGTGTGGTGAACCTTGACTCAACTGGACTGCACACGGGGTGTGGCGGGGCGCAACACGACGGGTAAGAGAAAGAGCGTTAGTTTTAGTACAGATGTGTATATATGTATGGTGTGTGGACCGGGGGGGGGGGATTTTGAGCATATGGGTCGTCACACTCCACGCTCCGCTGCGGGTTGTGAAGAGCTCGCTCGAGCGTACGAAGAGAACCAGGGCCAGGTTGAAGCCTCAGGGGAGCATGGAGTACATAGGCAGGAGCATGGATGAGGGTGTGTCCATAGAGACGTTATGATCATAAAGACCCTTGATGTGTATGTTTGAACCAGTTACCCCCTATATACCACCCCAAGCCACTGTCCTACCCACGCACCTTACACCTTTGGGGGGGGGGGGGTAACAGAAGTTCCTGTCTCCTTAGAATGTTGGTGGCGTGTGCTTAGAGCGGGGAGGAGTTGGATGGGGGTGGGGTTGGGTGCGGTGTCGAGTGTGAGTGGCCAGGTGTGACGAGGTGTGATGTCAGGGGTGTTGGTCGCATAGTTCCGGGACTCCAGTCAAGGGTGTCTGTTAGTCAAGGACATCTGTCTCTTGGGACATTGAGGAGTTCTATCAGTCAGACATGCTAGGAGCGGGGGCCGCACGTTCCACAGTCGACCAGTTGAGGGCCACACAGTCGACCAGTTAAAACCCTTGTCATTCGCCTGCAGATGGCAGGCCACCTATGTCGCAGGCTGTCCCAGCCAACAGTCTCATGCTGTCGGTGTGGGCAGATGGGGCGCCTGGCATGTCCTCTTTGGTGGGGCCACGTTGTTGGCAACGCCTCCGTGGGTAATCTTTAGAGATAGGATGGATCCTGCATACACAAGATGGCGAGATGAATCACGGGTCCACCAAGTAGTGGAACGAATCATGAGTGTACCAGGTGGGAGGAGGAATCATGAGTGTACCAGGTGGGTGGAGGAATCATGAGTGTACCATGTGGGTGGAGGAATCATGAGTGTACCAGGTGGGTGGAGGAATCATGAGTGTACCATGTGGGTGGAGGAATCATGAGTGTACCAGGTGGGTGGAGGAATCATGAGTGTACCAGGTGGGTGGAGGAATCATAAGTGTACCAGGTGGGTGGAGGAATCATAAGTGTACCAGGTGGGTGGAGGAATCATGAGTGTACCATGTGGGTGGAGGAATCATGAGTGTACCATGTGGGTGGAGGAATCATGAGTGTACCAGGTGGGAGGAGGAATCATAAGTGTACCAGGTGGGTGGAGGAATCATGAGTGTACCAGGTGGGTGGAGGAATCATGAGTGTACCATGTGGGTGGAGGAATCATGAGTGTACCAGGTGGGTGGAGGAATCATGAGTGTACCATGTGGGTGGAGGAATCATAAGTGTACCAGGTGGGTGGAGGAATCATAAGTGTACCAGGTGGGTGGAGGAATCATGAGTGTACCATGTGGGTGGAGGAATCATGAGTGTACCATGTGGGTGGAGGAATCATGAGTGTACCAGGTGGGAGGAGGAATCATAAGTGTACCAGGTGGGTGGAGGAATCATGAGTGTACCAGGTGGGTGGAGGAATCATGAGTGTACCATGTGGGTGGAGGAATCATGAGTGTACCATGTGGGTGGAGGAATCATGAGTGTACCATGTGGGTGGAGGAATCATAAGTGTACCAGGTGGGTGGAGGAATCATGAGTGTACCAGGTGGGTGGAGGAATCATGAGTGTACCAGGTGGGTGGAGGAATCATGAGTGTACCAGGTGGGTGGAGGAATCATGAGTGTACCAGGTGGGTGGAGGAATCATGAGTGTACCATGTGGGTGGAGGAATCATGAGTGTACCATGTGGGTGGAGGAATCATGAGTGTACCATGTGGGTGGAGGAATCATGAGTGTACCATGTGGGTGGAGGAATCATGAGTGTACCAGGTGGGTGGAGGAATCATGAGTGTACCATGTGGGTGGAGGAATCATGAGTGTACCATGTGGGTGGAGGAATCATGAGTGTACCATGTGGGTGGAGGAATCATGAGTGTACCATGTGGGTGGAGGAATCATAAGTGTACCATGTGGGTGGAGGAATCATGAGTGTACCATGTGGGTGGAGGAATCATGAGTGTACCATGTGGGTGGAGGAATCATGAGTGTACCATGTGGGTGGAGGAATCATGAGTGTACCATGTGGGTGGAGGAATCATGAGTGTACCATGTGGGTGGAGGAATCATGAGTGTACCAGGTGGGTGGAGGAATCATGAGTGTACCAGGTGGGTGGAGGAATCATGAGTGTACCAGGTGGGTGGAGGAATCATGAGTGTACCATGTGGGTGGAGGAATCATGAGTGTACCAGGTGGGTGGAGGAATCATGAGTGTACCATGTGGGTGGAGGAATCATGAGTGTACCATGTGGGTGGAGGAATCATGAGTGTACCAGGTGGGTGGAGGAATCATAAGTGTACCATGTGGGTGGAGGAATCATGAGTGTACCATGTGGGTGGAGGAATCATGAGTGTACCAGGTGGGTGGAGGAATCATGAGTGTACCATGTGGGTGGAGGAATCATGAGTGTACCATGTGGGTGGAGGAATCATAAGTGTACCAGGTGGGTGGAGGAATCATGAGTGTACCATGTGGGTTGAGGAATCATGAGTGTACCATGTGGGTGGAGGAATCATGAGTGTACCATGTGGGTGGAGGAATCATGAGTGTACCATGTGGGTGGAGGAATCATGAGTGTACCATGTGGGTGGAGGAATCATGAGTGTACCAGGTGGGTGGAGGAATCATGAGTGTACCATGTGGGTGGAGGAATCATGAGTGTACCAGGTGGGTGGAGGAATCATGAGTGTACCATGTGGGTGGAGGAATCATGAGTGTACCAGGTGGGTGGAGGAATCATGAGTGTACCAGGTGGGTGGAGGAATCATGAGTGTACCATGTGGGTGGAGGAATCATGAGTGTACCAGGTGGGTGGAGGAATCATGAGTGTACCAGGTGGGTGGAGGAATCATGAGTGTACCAGGTGGGTGGAGGAATCATGAGTGTACCAGGTGGGTGGAGGAATCATGAGTGTACCAGGTGGGTGGAGGAATCATGAGTGTACCATGTGGGTGGAGGAATCATGAGTGTACCATGTGGGTGGAGGAATCATGAGTGTACCATGTGGGTGGAGGAATCATGAGTGTACCAGGTGGATGGAGGAATCATGAGTGTACCAGGTGGGTGGAGGAATCATGAGTGTACCAGGTGGGTGGAGGAATCATGAGTGTACCAGGTGGGTGGAGGAATCATGAGTGTACCAGGTGGGTGGAGGAATCATGAGTGTACCAGGTGGGTGGAGGAATCATGAGTGTACCATGTGGGTGGAGGAATCATTCTCGTCATGAATCAGAGTCCTGATAGGGTTGTTGTTGTGCCCTGGGTATGATCAGAGTCCTGGTGGGGTTGTTGTTGTGCCCTGGGTATGATCAGAGTCCTGGTGGGGTTGTTGTTGTGCCCTGGGTATGATCAGAGTCCTGATGGGGTTGTTGTTGTGCCCTGGGTATGATCAGAGTCCTGATGGGGTTGTTGTTGTGCCCTGGGTATGATCAGAGTCCTGGTGGGGTTGTTGTTGTGCCCTGGGTATGATCAGAGTCCTGGTGGGGTTGTTGTTGTGCCCTGGGTATGATCAGAGTCCTGGTGGGGTTGTTGTTGTGCCCTGGGTATGATCAGAGTCCTGGTGGGGTTGTTGTTGTGCCCTGGGTATGATCAGAGTCCTGATGAGGTTGTTGTTGTGCCCTGGGTATGATCAGAGTCCTGATGGGGTTGTTGTTGTGCCCTGGGTATGATCAGAGTCCTGGTGGGGTTGTTGTTGTGCCCTGGGTATGATCAGAGTCCTGGTGGGGTTGTTGTTGTGCCCTGGGTATGATCAGAGTCCTGATGGGGTTGTTGTTGTGCCCTGGGTATGATCAGAGTCCTGGTGGGGTTGTTGTTGTGCCCTGGGTATGATCAGAGTCCTGGTGGGGTTGTTGTTGTGCCCTGGGTATGATCAGAGTCCTGGTGGGGTTGTTGTTGTGCCCTGGGTATGATCAGAGTCCTGGTGGGGTTGTTGTTGTGCCCTGGGTATGATCAGAGTCCTGGTGGGGTTGTTGTTGTGCCCTGGGTATGATCAGAGTCCTGGTGGGGTTGTTGTTGTGCCCTGGGTATGATCAGAGTCCTGGTGGGGTTGTTGTTGTGCCCTGGGTATGATCAGAGTCCTGATGGGGTTGTTGTTGTGCCCTGGGTATGATCAGAGTCCTGGTGGGGTTGTTGTTGTGCCCTGGGTATGATCAGAGTCCTGGTGGGGTTGTTGTTGTGCCCTGGGTATGATCAGAGTCCTGATGGGGTTGTTGTTGTGCCCTGGGTATGATCAGAGTCCTGGTGGGGTTGTTGTTGTGCCCTGGGTATGATCAGAGTCCTGGTGGGGTTGTTGTTGTGCCCTGGGTATGATCAGAGTCCTGGTGGGGTTGTTGTTGTGCCCTGGGTATGATCAGAGTCCTGGTGGGGTTGTTGTTGTGCCCTGGGTATGATCAGAGTCCTGGTGGGGTTGTTGTTGTGCCCTGGGTATGATCAGAGTCCTGGTGGGGTTGTTGTTGTGCCCTGGGTATGATCAGAGTCCTGGTGGGGTTGTTGTTGTGCCCTGGGTATGATCAGAGTCCTGGTGGGGTTGTTGTTGTGCCCTGGGTATGATCAGAGTCCTGGTGGGGTTGTTGTTGTGCCCTGGGTATGATCAGAGTCCTGGTGGGGTTGTTGTTGTGCCCTGGGTATGATCAGAGTCCTGGTGGGGTTGTTGTTGTGCCCTGGGTATGATCAGAGTCCTGGTGGGGTTGTTGTTGTGCCCTGGGTATGATCAGAGTCCTGGTGGGGTTGTTGTTGTGCCCTGGGTATGATCAGAGTCCTGGTGGGGTTGTTGTTGTGCCCTGGGTATGATCAGAGTCCTGGTGGGGTTGTTGTTGTGCCCTGGGTATGATCAGAGTCCTGGTGGGGTTGTTGTTGTGCCCTGGGTATGATCAGAGTCCTGGTGGGGTTGTTGTTGTGCCCTGGGTATGATCAGAGTCCTGGTGGGGTTGTTGTTGTGCCCTGGGTATGATCAGAGTCCTGGTGGGGTTGTTGTTGTGCCCTGGGTATGATCAGAGTCCTGGTGGGGTTGTTGTTGTGTCCTGGGTATGATCACTTTCTGCACGCGTCCTGGTAGATGGTGGTGTCGGTTTGATAAGACTGAGTAACGACGTTTCATACTGCATGTCAGGTTGTTAAGGATCAGCCAAAACCATTCTGGATTCATGGTCCAGACTCTCTCGGTGTCGTAAGCGGTGGTGTTGAACGCCCCAGTGCATGTAGGTCATGCATTGCCCGTGTACCATGCATGATCATGTAGCCAGTGTCAACTGGCCTCTTGCTACATACCTGTAATCCCCCATGACTACTGTACAGCCTCTCTCTGTCGAGCCTTGATAGTCATCCACCCTGTGCTATACATAGCCATCCCCAACCTCCACCACGTCCCTGTCAGCACGTGACAGGCAGTCTTTCTGTCAGTTAAGGAGACCAGGAGACTGGCGTGGCATACCCCAGATGAGGGCGGGTGATCGTCACATGTAGTAACCTAAGTACTTGAAGGCAAATTTGACGTTCAGCCCAATAAAGGTCGGGTGACGAGATGGGCATGATGTCGACCCATTGTTCACAATACCATACTTATGATGTGCTTCCCCCCTGTAAGGTACTCAGAGTTTTGTAGTTCATTTTGCTTTTTAGAAGTCATTTGTCCTCTTTATACAAAGCCAGCGCATTTAGCCTGGGTGAAGGTTTACATTGCTAGAGGATAGGTGGGGGTATGTATAGAGCTAACAGTGGGTACAATACATGGACATAAGATGGTGACATGGGCCCCGAAGTGAGCGTTGGGGGACCCAGAGGGTTTCCGTCCCCTCAGTAAGTGGGTTGGGTGTAGTTGGCGTTGATGCAGTACAAAGCCAAGTAACATGAACTGTACAGAGTTAAACATTGATAACGTCTACGTAAGATAAGGAACGTATCACACAGAGACCTACATACACACAGCTCCTCAGGGATGGTTTGAGTACAAATAACAACATTATAATGGGAAGTGAAGACGCTCTTATATATACATGATCCCTGCGTAGCTCGGGGCATACGAAATGGTAGAGACAGAGCACTCGAAGCAGTAGGAAGCCTTGTGGTTTACACTTTGGACTGTCCAAGACCATGGTTCCGACGAGGTGTCCCAATATACCTTGATACCCCATGGGCGTATTTTGGTAGCCTCAATGTCGCGTGGAAACTCATCACCAAATCTGTATTGATCTCATTTTGCTACAGTCTGTGTGATGTTCCCACGTACAGGAAGCATCAAGCTTCTCTCGTTCACATCAGTGGACACACTCGGTGTACGAATTCTACTTCACTTAGCTGAGCCTTTAACTAGGCGCTGTCAACCCAAGCCCAGCTGAAGGAAGATCCCCTGACGTGTAATGTTTGTTTCTTCGTATTTAGATAGCTGTGTGTGTGTGTGTGTGTGTGTGTGTGTGTGTGTGTGAGGGAGGGAGGAACGCAGGTGGCGCCATGCGGGCTCAGGAAGTCTGTCCAGAGTGGTCGAGGGTTCCATCCCTCTGTTGTTATTGTTGGCAGCCTCCTCCCTCCCTCCCCCACCACCACCACCCTTAACCAGCCGGCAGCTCCCTCCCCCACCCTCCTCCTACGTCGTCAGCCGGTCCCACCAGCTGCTGACAGATACGTTATGAAAGGCATTAACGGCTGAAGCAAAACAATACACGTCACCAAAGTTGTATCAGGTGGTCTGTGAAGCAGTGTATCAGCCTCTGATTTGGAGGTAAGGTTTGGGCTGGACATCATTGTGGAGTTGAGGTGTGTGTGTGTGTGTGTGTGTGTGTGTGTGTGTGTGTGCGGCCCCTCTAGCGTTGACGTTGACAACATAATAAGTGGAGCCCCCGTGGGCCTGCTCCCCTGAGGGAGTCCAAAGCGGGTGGGCCGACCCCCTGGTTGGACATGTGCTGGGTTGTCAAGTGATTGTTGATTTACCCCCTGCGCTCTGTACTGGAGTGTCACATAGCTCTTGGTTTGACCGCGGTGCCTTGTGCTAGGCTCTTCATTTCGGAGTAATTCGACATCAAGAATCCACTTTGTCATACGCGTGTCGCTTGACCGTGTTGTTGTGTTCCTGTAGCTGTCAAGCCTTGGCAAACTTGACCGTGGCAGCATTTGGCAAACTGGGCCCAGTTCCTCCCCCCTGGCGGAAGTGAAGACGGAGCACATGGCTATTTTTGGAAGCTACTGTTGATGTCTTAGGCGTAAGGAACTGGTGACGGTAGACAGTGGGTTAGGGGCGATAGGCTCGCCTGTCTTGCTCTGTGGTTCTTGGGACGGTAGAAACTTCTTGGGAGAATAGAGGGAGAGGAAGGGAAGTGGCAGAGCTATAAGTAGTAGTAGTAGGAGAGAGAGAGAGAGAGAGAGAGAGAGAGAGAGAGAGAGAGAGAGAGAGAGAGAGAGAGAGATTGTATTGTATCTTGATGGTCTTGTGAACACAAATATGGCTCTGGAGGTCAACCATTTCCTAAGGATTTTAACAGGTGTCTGAGATGATCACACACACACACACGTCTGACACGATCACGGGTGTCTAGCGAGGGCATAGAAGGGTTGGGGACGTGTATGGGTTGATCCAGCTGGTGTGGGAGTACGTCTGGCAGCGGGGGCGCGCGTGAGGGCTTGCCTGTTGCCACGCCCGCCACGCGTCTGTTATGCTGATCAACGTTACATACACTCCCCTTCACCCCCTCAAGTAACGAAATCCACTCCCCCTCCCTTGAGTAACATACCCACCCCCATCATGGAACACAGCAACACAAGTTCAAGTGTGTTGTGATCCGAGGATTAACTGTGAAAAAGATCCTTTTCATGCGTGTCACTCGACGTTAGCGGCCTCCAAGGGCCTGGCTCTCTATGTAGGCTTAATGCCCCAGTAACGAGCAAACAAGCCATCCCTACAGCCATCAAAGTGTAACGCGTGTGACAACATCCTCACGCATCCTCGTAACACCCGAGGTGTTACATTGTTACTTCTTGTAGTTTTGTCATCATGGTACCTGGCCCATGGTAGTACTAGTATGGGTACCTGGCCTTATATACAGGGTACAGAGGCGAGGCAAAACACACACACACACACACACACACACAAGTGGGTCGAGCTTGTGTGCCACCACGCCACGTCCCTGAGCATGGAGCTAAGAAAGGCCAGTGACCTCGGACAGCCTGCTTAAACAGCTTACCTGTTGACGCTTAACCTGTTGTAGTGGAGGTGCTTCACGAGCTCCAGATGGAGGTGCTCCTCCCTCTTGCGCGCGCGCGCGCGCACACACACACACACCAGCCTTTCTACCTCAACTGAGGAAGACGGACATATGCTTCTCGAAGAATTTGCCTTCGTTTCCTCCCCACCACTCCTAGGCTCACGCCTCAAACCTCCTTAGTCATGTGTGTGCCTCATGGCTTCCCGGGATGAGGCCTCATGAACTTGAACTGGCCCAGGGCATCATTGAGTGTGTGTTATTCCCAGTTTGTGACGGACGGGGGAAGAGAGTTTCACACTTGTGGAGCCCCAGCTCTTCATGTGTGTGTCTGTGTGTGTGTGTGTGTGTGATGACCTGTTGTACTGACCTGTTCTTGTCATGATGACCTTACGTAGTCCAAGAATACACAACCCACCCACCCATCTCATGTCTCTAGATTATTGTTACTAAACTCATGGAAATTGTATTATGATAATGATAATGATAATAATGATAATAATAATGATAATGATAATGATAATAATGATAACGGTAAATGTTTATGGCAATTCAGAGGAAATACCTACGACTGTAAACAAGGGAAGCTGTGAGGGTGGTGGGAGGCGAGGTGGTACGTTGACACGAGCACAAAGGTGGTCATCACTACTTCCTGAACGGTGGTGTTGAAGGGACCGAGGATGATCTTGTGTGCTCCTCTTTGTACTTTGTTTTTTAATTCCACCACAGTTCGAGTGGGTGGGACACCACCAAGGGAAGGAGGCATTGGTGACTTTGGTAAGAATCGAGTTGAGCGGAGATGATCTTGAATTCAGTGATGCATCGAGTCTAAAGTGTACCTTTTATCCACGATGAACGTAGAGGCGAGAGACGCGATTGTCGGAGGAGATATGATCATGGTAGTGAAGCACGCCTTCCAGCCTAGTGTATCGGAGGGACACCGAGAGGCTTGGTGGATCGGAAGAAGGCTGTGGTGGCGAGTGAAGCGGTAGGGAGTGGGACGAGGGTTGGACGCGAGGCTTCCGCGCACATGATTATATAGTCTTCGTTTGGTTGATAGTTACGCGTCGTGCTGGGATCATCCCTGCTCCGGAAGAGGTTTAGGATGTTCCCAGACGGTCTTGTGATTACGAGGCGCTGTTGTCAGTAATGCTGACGCCAAGCGGCAGATTCGTGGACTTGCTTCCGTCTAGCGGGCACATGCAGAGTTATGCAGGCGAGTGTGTGACACAGGTGTTGGAAAACGTTGCGTCTCGAGGATTTGTAGCAGTAGTAGTAATCTCCCGGTCTCAGCTGTAGGCGCTGAGTCACGGTTATGTCTGGGGGTGAAGGGTGGTGCTGGGATGAAGGTGGTGACAATGTTGGACGAGAGTCTCTCTCTCCAACAGGATGGCATATAAAGTGATTAGCACCTGAGTTAAGCACGTGCTGATAGTTGGAGAGGTGATTGAACGCAGGGAACAGAGAGAGAGAGAGAGAGAGAGAGAGAGAGTTTGCTGGGAGACATTTACGAACTCTCACTTTCACCGTACTTCTGGGCACGTCAGCCGGGCTTCGTCCAGCGTTGGGTGCGACCCAGGGTACGTCAGTCGTAAAGATCTCGAGTAAGACCCAAGGCACTGCAGCCCAGGGTTGCCTCCCAAGAATCCACTGTCCAGAATGACGTAATGGCGAAGAGTCTGCAACCCCAGGGCTGTACGACTTGGCGGTCGAGGGCTCCCAGATGTTGCACGGCGTCGGACCAGGCGAGAGGACGTGTGTGTGTGTGTGTGTGTGTGTGTGTATTTCATAGCAAATGATGCAGGGGACTCATTGGTCCAGGGCAGGTGGATGCCACGCAGGTGTTGGCGACAAGTGAGTCACAAGGTGCACCTGTACAAGGATGAGGGTGGGTGGGTGAGGGTGGGTATTATAGGTGGGGGACGCCTCACAAGTGATAGCCTTACCACAAACAATGTTATGGATTTCGTTCCTCGTTTGTTCATAATATCTTGAGTAGACTGTCGTAAGGCGTCCGTGATGTGGAGGGTTCAGCTTTATCATGGAAAAGATAAGAGAAAACTTGGTGGAAAGGCCTTGGTTGGGGTGGACGTGGGGAACTTACCAGGTGAAGGAGACGTGCAGGGGTGGGGAGGATCCTGGGCGTCTTTGTGGGGGACATGTATTTACTTGAGGGGAGAGTTGTCGGGGTCATATTTAAAGGTACTAGAATTGGTGCTAGTGTCGGGCCGTCTGAGGCACTGAAGTGGGTGGCCGGGGTGTGCACCAGTCGACTGAACGACTTTGCTAAACGCCAGGAACAACACTGGAGGAATGTTTACCCTCAAGTCCAGTGAGTGGACTCGTATTGGACGAGACGTTGAGGCGAATGACTTACATGGTTCTTGAAGTCGCGTTTTCTTTTTCTGTTTTTCATAAGACCATTACCATCAGTGAGGGATGAGCTACTGTGATGAGCTTGTAAGATAACACTGTTTACAGGTAGGAGGAAGAGGAGAATTGTGAAGCATTGCGTGAGACAATATGACTCCTGGAATGAGTTCATCCGAGTCACTTGTATGAGTCTCGAGATTCAGAGTTGCAGCGGAATGTACTGAGCCAGTGGAACTTGACTTAGCCAAAACGAGTACAAGTGGCAGTTACCAGGATCAGTACCAGTGAACCCACTCAAGGTATTGAGAGAGAAAGACACTCTGCCAAGGTCATGAGGGGACACAATGGGTACATCCGTAAGTCCATTAAGTATAGTATGGAGTACCTCAAATGGTAGCTCTCTGGTGCCTCTATACTTGATTATTACCAAGTCAAATTACGTATTTTTTTTTTTTTTTTTTTTTTTTGACTGATAGTCTTGTCATCACATCGGAAGGAGAGAACCTTTGCTTCGTCGTGATGGTACATGTGGCTCAGACGTCCAGGGTGTATCGGTAATGTTCCCGCTTTCAAGTGATGATGATTTAGTGAACAAGAGAACCAGCTGGAACGGTGGTTGGAGACGTTGAAGTCTAACGCCCAACCACTTGCCTCACAAGGGCTTCTTAACGTTACAAGTCTCAACTGTTCCAGGGATTCACTTTACCCCACATTTCCAGTGGGTCTGAAGCCGCCAAGTACCCATCTCAGGAAAGGAAGCCGGCCACACAGCCTCTATTTCCAAAAAAAGAAAGTTCCATTTTTGTGTGTGTGTGTGTTACGTTCATTTATGGTCTCGGTGTTTCGTGAGTTCCTTGCTTGCCAGAAGATTTCCAGAAGCCCCACGTGACCCAAGGGAGTTCCACCATTCCAGGGATTTTGTTCAACCTAAATTTCGAGGGTTCCAGGCGGCCTTCAAGAGGTGTGAGGATTGCTCGTCATGCTGCTGCCTCTCCCGGAAGAGCTGCTAGGCTGTGGAATGCCCTTCCTTCCATCGTTTTCCCTCTGCTTATAACTCTTTTAACTTCACGAGTCAAGATCGCAAACGCCTGCGTTGCCAGACTGATTTCTTCATTCTTTCTTCCTTTCACCCGAAATGTAACTTTATATATATATATATATATATATATATATATATATATATATATATATATATATATATATATATACATATACATTAATGAGATGGCATTTAAGGGCATTCAGTCACCCGTCCTGTCTCTGGTAATACGACTTATATTTAACAATAAAAGGTAGACAAAACAGATTACACCACGTGGACAATTCCATCACGGCTGCCTTACCTCACCACACGGGTGGTTGGCCCTTAGAACTGACAACTCTGCCCTCAACTTCATGGCCGGGGGTGGCGCCACGCTTATGTACGGGTAAGGGGTGGCTTTGAGATTGCTAAGAAGGTACTGAGGAGGGAGGGAAGGTCTGAAGGAATACGTGATAACGGGGATAGGGAGAACGGATCCAGAGGTATAATTAACTCTGGAAGAGACGGGCATAAACATCTCAAAGGATATTAATGACCAGGTTGGAATATTGGGAGGGGGGGGGGGGGGTGTTCTGATGCCCTGTACATTAGTCCAGGGGTGCTCAGGGTGAGGAAGGGCTTATAAGGCATTCAGTAAGCAGTGCTACTAGATCAAGGTACCAAGTTGGAGCCGTAGGGGGCACACAGTCTCGGGTACTGTCGCAAGGATGGCGTTACGACCATTGTCGCAAGGATGGCGTTACGACCACTGTTGCAAGGATGGCGTTACGACCACTGTTGCAAGGATGGCGTTACGACCACTGTCGCAAGGATGACGTTACGACCACCGTGTGAAGACGTTCACAGGTAAATGTGCTGGTGTAGCGAATGCCACACAGCCGCGTCCTGGTGCTTGGGGTGGATGGCAGCCCAGAGGTGTTTAGATTAACTTTTTTTTCTCTCGTCGACTCACGAAGCGGAGGCTCAACCTGTCAGGGGTAACGTTGTGTAGGAGAGAGTATGGTAGTGTGGTAGTGGTCCCTGGTCCAAGGGATGCACTTGACATCCACTGAAGGCATGAACTGAACATTAGTTATCATGATCTTTTCATTTGAACCACTCAGCCTACCATTGAGTTTGTGCCGTGTTCTTCGGAGGGCAAGTGCAGGGGGAACGTGCAGAGGAGGGCAGGTGCAGGGAAGACGTGCAGCGGAGGGCAGGTGCAGGGAAGACGTGCAGCGGAGGGCAGGTTCAGGGAAGACGTGCAGCGGAGGGAAGGTGCAGGGAAGACGTGCAGCGGAGGGCAGGTGCAGGGAAGACGTGCAGCGGAGGGAAGGTGCAGGGAAGACGCGCAGCGGAGGGAAGGTGCAGGGAAGACGTGCAGCGGAGGGAAGGTGCAGGGAGGACGTGCAGGAGAGGCTAAACTTTACCTCCACCGGTCCATCTCCTTCATATATGCCTTCCTGACCGCCCCAGCAGAGAAAGATAATAGAGAAAACTCACAGTAAACAAAGGTGGGAGCAGAGGATGGCGGGGAGTCGGGTTGCGAACGTTGTGTATAAGGTTTCAGCAGAGCCCGGGTGACGGAATTGGATCGCTGACCAGTCCGTCTAGGTTGGTAGACCGAGGAGGGCACGCCATACCCGGAATTTCGTAGGAACTCTGGCGACCATGATGGCAGAGAGAGAGAGAGAGAGAGAGAGAGAGAGAGAGAGAGAGAGCAGTGGTGTTCATAGTGGTAGAACATCACCCTTACACCTGGCCATTGTTGCAGTCCCACTTTTCGCGTCACCTCAACCCTCCCTCGCCATAACTTTCACCAAAGAGTTTTGCCATTCCGTGATGCTCAGATATCTTCCTCATACAGTATTGGGTAGTAATCAAGATACTTGGATCTCGTTTATGGATGTCTTACCCATGGTTCAAGTCGTGACGGGAGTGGTTCTCGTGTAGCGCTGAGGAAACAGAAGAGGGCAAGTGTTGTGCCCATCTTTAATAGAGGAGGCTGGGAATTTACACCGAACTTTAGACCGGTCTGTCTGATGAGTGTGGTTCTGTCAAACAACATTGGAAAAGATATAATCAGGAAGAAAATGCATGAATTCTTGGTAAAGAAGAGCTACACGAGAGGCATCATGGATTCAGAAGCTAAAGGTCATGTGTAACAATTTGTCAGAATTCATTGTGAGGCTGGACAGTAAAGAGAAGAAAACTGGTTCATGGCATATATTAGGATTCCATGAGCCCAAAGATGGGAGGATATGTTCAGAAGATTATTTACAACTTTGCAGGCAATAATGAGCGTCGGGATTATTGTGATTTGATATATGCTGCCGAGTGATGAAGTATTTAATATGAATAGTTTACGGTTTATAAAACTGTCATATAGTAGAAGCTCGGGAGACGGGGCCCAACCCCAGGGGTATCGAACTCGCTCCCCATTCCCTACAAATAGGTAATGACAGTAAGTAATTAACACAGTAATGGTTGGGGAAGACAATGCTTCTCAAAGGAGAGTGGCTTGCCCCCACCCTCTAGTAGTGTTGCCCTGGTTAACGTGCCTTATCTGCACTTCTGGTGGAGAGAAGCAACTCGTATCGTTATCTATGTCTTTATCGATCTTTTTTTTTTTTATATATTTGTTCATACGTATTTGCTAAGGTTTTTGGGTCTGTGTGAATGTCAGTGGGAGACAGGCCCCTGGAGACATTTGGCAGTGCGCTAGACGAGCAGCCAATCACAATCCGCCGCAGTGTTTGTGGCTGACGTCAGGAAAGACGACGTTTCAAGACGTGCAGAGTTACGAGAGGAAGGTGGTCGAGAACATCAGACAACCCCTGGTTAACTGAAGAATTATACGATTCGAGTAAGATGTAACTATGTACGAATATGTATTATGTATGTTGTAACAATGTACGAATATGTATTACGTATGTTGTAACTATGTACGAGTAACAATGTACGAATATGTATTATGTATGATATGACTTTGTACGAATGTGTATTATGTATGATGCCATGACCGCAGTGGAAATACGACATTCACCTCCGGTATATGTATGAGATACGTTAAAGAATATACGGTTGATGGAAAACAGCCATCTTTTTCATCCCCTATACCTTACTCTTGATTTCCTGCCGCTTATATATATATATATATATATATATATATATATATATATATATATATATATATATATATATATATATATCCCTGGGGATAGGGGAGAAGGGATACTTCCCACGTATTCCTGCGTGTCGTAGAAGGCGACGAAAAGGGGAGGGAGCGTGGGGGCTGGAAATCCACCCCTCTCGTTTATTTTTTTTTTTTTTTGATTTTCCAAAAGAAGGAACAGAGAAGGGGGCCAGGTGAGGATATTCCCTCATAGGCCCAGTCCTCTGTTCTTAACGCTACCTCGCTAACGCTGGAAATGGCGAATAGTATGGAAGAAAAGATATATATATATATATATATATATATATATATATATATATATATATATATATATATATATATATATAGTCGTGGAGGGCAACTAAAGGGGACGGGAGCGGGGGGATAGAAACCCTCCCCCCCTTGCATTTTAACTTTCTAAAAGGGGAAACAGAAGCACGCGGGGAGTGCTCATCCACCTCGAAGGCTCAGATTGGGGTGTCTAAAGGTGTGTGGATGTAAACAAGATGAGAAAAAAAGGAGAGACGTAGTATGTTTGGGGAAAGGAACTAGGATATTTTGGCTTTGAGTGAAACGAAGCTCAATGGTAAAGGAGAAGAGTGGTTTGGGAATGTCTTGGGAGTAAAGTCAGGGGTTAGTGAGGACGAGAGCAAAGGAAGGAGTAGCACTACTCCTGAAACAGGAGTGGTGGGAGTATGTGATAGAGTGTAAGAAAGTAAACTCTAGATTGATATGGGTAAAACTGAAAGTGGATGGAGAGAGATAGGTGATTATTGATGCATATGCACCCGGGCATGAGAAGAAAGATCATGAGAGGCAAGTGTTTTGGGAGCAGCTGAGTGAGTGTGTAAGTAGTTTTGATGCACGAGACCGGGTTATAGTGATGGGTGATTTGAATACAAAGGTGAGTAATGTGGCAGTTGAGGGAATAATTATTGTACATGGGGTGTTCAGTGTTTTAAATGGAAATGGTGAAGAGCTTGTAGATTTATGTGCTGAAAAATGACTGGTTATTGGGAATACCTGGTTTAAAAAGAGAAATATGCATAAGTATACGTATGTAAGTAGGAGAGATGGCCAGAGAGCGTAATTGCATTACGTGTTAATTGATAGGCGCGCGAAAGAGAGACTTTTGGATGTTAATGTGCTGAGAGGTGCAACTGGAGGGATGTCTGATCATTATCTTGTGGAGGCGAAGGTGAAGATTTGTAGAGGTTTTCATAAAAGAAGAGAGAATGTTGGGGTGAAGAGAGTGGTGAGAGTAAGTGAGCTTGGGAAGGAGACTTGTGTGAGGAAGTACCAGGAGCGACTAATTACGGAATAGAAAAAGGTGAGAACAAAGGATGTAAGGAGAGTGGCGGAGGAATGGGATGTATTTAGGGAAGCAGTGATGGCTTGTGCAAAAGATGCTTGTGGCATGAGAAGTGTGGGAGGTGGGCAGATTAGAAAGGGTAGAGAGTTGTGGGATGAAGAAGTAAGATCATTAGTGAAAGAGAAGAGAGAGGCATTTGGACGATTTTTGCAGGGAAATGAAGCAAATGAGTGGGAGATGTATAAAAGAAAGAGGAAGGAGGTCAAGAGAAAGGTGCAAGAGGTGAAAAAGGGGCAAATGAGAATTGGGGTGAGAGAGTATCATTAGATTTTAGGGAGAATAAAAAGATGTTTGGGAAGGAGGGAAATAAGGTGCGTAAGACAAGGGAACAAATGGGAACATCAGTGAAGGGGGTTAATGGGGAGGTGATAACAAGTAGTGGTGATGTGAGAAGGAGATGGAGTGAGTATTTTGAAGGTTTGTTGAATGTGTTTGATAATAGGGTGGCAGATATAGGGTGTTTTGGTCGAGGTGGTGTGCAAAGTGAGAGGGGTTAGGGAGAATGATTTGATAAACAAAGAAGAGGTAGTAAAAGCTTTGCGGAAGATGAAAGCCGGCAAGGCAGCGGGTTTGGATGGTATTGTAGTGGAATTTATCAAAAAAGGGGGTGACTGTATTGTTGACTGGTTGGTAATGTTATTTAATGTATGTATGACTCCTGGTGAGGTGCCTGAGGATTGGCTTCCGGAATGCTGGCATAGTGCCATTGTACAAAGGCAAAGGGGATAAAAGTGAGTGCTCAAATTACAGAGGTATAGGCTTGTTGAGTATTCCTGGGAAATTATACGGGAGGGTATTGATTGAGAGGGTGAAGGCATGTACAGAACATCAGATTGGGGAAGAGCAGTGTGGTTTCAGAAGTGTTAGAGGGTGTGTGGAACCGGTGTTTCCTTTGAAAAATGTATGAGAGAAATACTTAGAAAAGCAAATGGATTTGTATGTAGCATTTATGGATCTGGAGAAGGCATATGATAGAGTTGATAGAGATGCTCTGTGGAAGGTCTTAAGAATATATGGTGTGGGAGGTAACTTGTCAGAAGCAGTGAAAAGTTTTTTTTATCAAGGATGCAAGGCATGTGTGCGTGTAGGAAGAGAGGAAAGTGATTGGTTCTCAGTGAATGTAGGTTTGCGGCAGGGGTGCGTGATGTCTCTTTGGTTGTTTAATTAGTTTATGGATGGGGTTAGGGAGGTGAATGCAAGAGTTTTGGAAAGAGGGGCAAGTATGCAGTCTGTTGTGGATGAGAGAACTTAGGAAGTGAGTCAGTTGTTGTTCGCTGATGATACATCGCTGGTGGCTGATTCGGGTGAGAAACTGCAGAAGCTGGTGACTGAGTTTAGTAAAGTATGTGAAAGAAGAAAGCTGAGAGTAAATGTGAATAAGAGCAAGGTTATTAGGTACAGTAGGGTTGAGGGACAAGTCAATTGGGAGGTAAGTTTGAATGGAGAAACACTGGAGGAAGTGAAGTGTTTTAGATATCTGGGAGTGGATTTGGCATCGGATGGAACCATGGAAGCAGAAGTGAATCATAGGTTGAGGGAGGGGGCGAAAGTTCTGGGAGCGTTGAAGAATGTGTGGAAGTCGAGAACATTATCTCGGAAAGCAAAAAAGGGTATACTTGAAGGAATAGTGGTTCCAATAATGATATATGGTTGCGAGGCGTGGGCTATAGATACAGTTGTGCGGAGGAGGGTGGATGTGCTGGAAATGAGATGTTTGAGGACAATATGTGGTGTGAGGTGGTTTGATCGAGTAAGTAATGAAAGGGTAAGAGAGATGTGTGGTAATAGAATGAGTGTGGTTGAGAAAGCAGAAGAGGGTGTTTTGAAATGGTTTGGTCACATGGAGAGAATGAATGAGGAAAGATTGTCCAAGAGGATATATGTGTCAGAGGTGGAGGGAACGAGGAGAAGTGGGAGACCAAATTGGAGGTGGAAAGATGTAGTGAAAAAGATTTTGAGTGATCGGGGCCTGAACATGCAGGGGGGGTGAAAGGCGTGCAAGGAACAGAGTGAATTAGAACGATGTGGTATACCGGGGTCGACGTGCTGTCAGTGGATTGAATCAGGACATGTGAAGCGTCTGGAGTAAACCATGGAAATGGAAAGTTCTGTGTGGCCAGGATGTGGAAAGGGAGCTGTGGTTTCGGTGCATTATACATGATAGCTAGAGACTGAGTGTGAACGAACTTGGCCTTTGTTGTCTTTTCCTAGCGCTACCTCGCGCACATGCGGGGGGAGGGGGTTGTTATTTCATGTGTGGCGGGGTGGCGACGGGAATGAATAAGGGCAGACAGTATGAATTATGTATATGTTTATATATGTATATGTCTGTATGTGTATATATATGTGTCCGTTGAGATGTATAGGTATGTATATGTGCGTGTGTGGACGTTTATGTATATACATGTGTATGTGGGTGGGTTGGGCCATTCTTTCGTCTGTTTCCTTGCGCTACCTCGTAGAAGGCGA